>NW_003852396.1:44225064-44290008 GCF_000181295.1 Otolemur garnettii
GGGAGGGTGATTGGTGGGGTCACCTCTATGGTTTATCTTACAAGGGTACAAGTGAATCTTTCTAAAAGCAGAGTATGAATGTCTTGACTCAATAACTAAGAAAATGACATGAAGGTTATATTAACCAGTTTGATGAAAGTATTTCAAGATGTATATGAAAACAGCACACTGTACCCCATGATTGCATTAATATACACAGTTATGCTATAAGAAATAAAAAAAAATATTTTCTCCCACTCTGTAGGTTATCTCTTTACTCTAGTAATTGTTTCCTTTATTGTGCAGAAGTTTTTATTTTGATGTAATCTCATTTTTCTATTTTTGCTTTTGTTGTCTATGCATTTAGGCACAAGTCTAAAAAATCATTGCCTAGACCAAATGTCATGTAGTTTCTCCTCTGTGTATTTTTCTAGTAAAGTTACAGTTTTAGGCCTTGTGTTTAAGTCTCTAATCCATTTTGAGTTGATTTTTGTATACGGTCTCAGGCAAGGGTCCAATTTTATTCTTTTGCATATCCAGTTTTCTCAACATCAATTATTGAAGAAACTGTCCTTTCCCATTGTATATTCTTGGTACCTTTGTTGAAAATCAATTGATGGCAGATGTATAGCCTCATTTCTGGACTTTCCATTCTGTTCCATTGGTAGGTTTATCTAATTTTATGCCATTATTATGCTGTTTTATTTATTATCACTTTGTAGTATACTTTGAAATCAAGTGGTATGATGCCCTCAGCTTTGTTTCTTTTGCACATGATTGCCTTGGATATTTGGGGGTTTTGTGTGTATGTGTGTGATTCCAAATGAATTTTAGGATTATTTTTACTATGAAAGGTTACAGATTTTAGGATTATTTTTACTAATAAAGGTTACTTTATTATTTTATATCTATGAAAAATATAACAGTGGAATTTTGACAGAGGTTGCATTGACTCTGCGGATCACTTTGTGTTGTATAAACATTTTAACAATATTAATTCTTTTATTCCTTGAATACAGATATCTTTCATTTATTTGTGTCCTCTTGGTTTCTTTTATTAACCTTTATAATTTTCAGTGTATAGGTCTTCCTTTCACTTTCTTTGTTAAATTTATTCCCAAATAATTTTTGTAGCTATTGTAAATGAAATAATTCTCTTGATTTATTTTTCTGGTAAGTTTACTATTAGTGTAGAGAAACACTACTGACTTTTGCATCTTGATTTAATATCCTGCAATTTTACTGAATTTGTTTATCAGTTCTAATAGTTTTTTTTGGTGGACTCTTTTGGGTTTATTATATATAAGACTGTGTCATCAGCAAATAGTAACAATTAAAATTCTTCATTTTCTATTTGAATGCCTTTTATTTCTTTCTGTTGCCTAATTGTTCTGACAAGGACTTCTGATATGATGTGAATAGAATCAGTAAGACTGGGAATCTTATATATAGTATATTTCCACCACCCTGGAAAAGTTCCCTTGTACTTGTTGGCAGCCAATACCACCGTGTTCCCTAGTCCCAGGTAAACACTGATCTGCGTTCTTATACCATACATTACATTCGTTTTTCCCTAAAGTTTTATCCATATTGTTATATCAGTACTTTATTGCTTTATGTTGCTGAGTCCTATTCTATTGTATGAGTGCACCACAGTTTGTTCATCTATGTTTCTATTCATAGGCATTTTGGTTATTTCCTAGTTTTTAGCTATTGTGAATTTCCTGACTACCACGTTTGAGCTGTAACATTTGGCAATTTACTTAACCATTTTAAATTTAATTTTTAATTAAAATAATAACTGTATATTCATTTCATTATTTATTATTTTCTTATTCTTAAATTTTAATTTTATTTTTAATTAAATCATAACTATATACATTTATGGAGTACAATATGATGATTTGATATGCAATGTGGAATGCTTAAATCAAACTGATTAACATATCCATCACTTCATTATTTTTTGTAGTAAGACATTTATAATTTACTCTTAGTTATTTTGAAATATAGCCTTGCATTATGCAGATTAGGAGAGATCCCACCAAATGCCCTCTCTCCTCTCACTAATCACTTTCCCCCTTTCCTTCCCCTTTCTCTTCTCTCCCCTTGCACTTGTTAAGAGTATATTTGTGTTTTATCATTTGTATATGAGTATAAGTGTTTATATATTGGTTTCATAATAGTATTGAGTACACTGGATACTTTTTTCCCATTCTTGAGATACTTTACTAAGAAGAATATGTTCCAACTCCATCCAGGTAAACCTAAAAGAGGTAAAGTTTCCATCTTTTTTATGGCTGGATAGTATTCCATGGTATACATATACCACAATTTGTTAATCCATTCATGAGTTGATGAGCATTTGGTCTGCTTCCACAACTTGGAAATTATGAATTGGCATGCAATAAACATTCCGGTGCAAATGTCTTTGCTATAAAGTGATTTTTGTTCTTCTGGGTAGAGACTGAGTAATGGAATTGAAGGATCAAAAGGAAGGTAAACTTTTAGTTCCTTGAAGATTCTCCATACTTCCAAAAAGGCTGTATTAGTTTGCAATCCTGCCAATAGTGCAGAAGTATTCCCTTCTCTCCACATCCACACCAACATCTGCAGTTTTGGGTCTTTGTTATATGGGGTAATCTTACTGGAGTTAGGTGATATCTCAAGGTGGGTTTGATTTGCATTTCTCTGATGATTAAAGATGAGCATTTTTTCATGTGTTTGTTGGCCATTTGCCTGTCATCTTCAGAGAAGTTTCTGTTCAAGACCTTTGCCCACAAAGAAATGGGGTTCTTGGTTCTTTTCTTGTTGATTAATTTGAGTTCTCTATAGATTTCTAGTTATTAGACTTCTGTTGGAATCATAACCTATAAAAACCTTCTCCCATTCTGAAGGCTGTTTGCTTTAGTTGTAGTGCCTTTAACTGTACAGAAGCTTTTTAGATTGATCAAATCCCAGTAATATATTTTTAGTGCTGCTTCAATTGGCAGGGAGGTCTTTCTCTCATAAAATATTTTCCCAGGCCAATATCTTCAAGCATTTTCCCTGCACTCTTTTCTAGTATTTTTATAGCTTCATGTATTCAATTTAAATCTTTTATCTAGTGAGAATCAATTTTTGTTAGTGGTGAGGGTTTGGGGTCCAGTTTCAGTCCTCTATATGTGACTAGCCAGTTTTCCCAGCACCATTTGTTAAATAGGATTCTTTTCCCCAATACATGTTTTTGTTAAGCTTATCAAAGGTCAAATGACAATATGTGTCTGGATTCAGCTCTAGATTCTCTATTTTATTCCATATATCTCTGGATACAAAGTCAATACTACTAATCAGTAGCTTTTATATATAGTAACAATAGTCAAGCCAAAAATATAATCAAAGATGCTTCCTTTTACAGTAGTACCAAAAAAGATGAAATACCTGAAAATTTATCTAACAAAGGACATGAAAGATCTCTATAAAGAGAACTATGAAACCTTGAGAAAAGAAATAGCAGAAGATGTTAACAAGTGGAAAAACATACCATGTTCGTGGATGGGAAGAATCAACATTGTTAAAGTGTCTATACTACCCAAAGCAATCTACAGATTTAATTCAATCCCCATCAAAACACCAGTGTCATAATTTAAAGAACTTGAAATTCATTTTTACTATAGAAACTGGCTTATAAAGCTCAGTTACAAATAGCACCATTTGTCAGTCTGAGATGAAGGATGGAGTGAGGGCTATTTTTTATATTTTTAAACTTTATATTTTGAAATAACTTTCAATTCACAGAAACATTGTAAAAGTAATACGAGGAGTTCTCATGTATTGAGGAGTCCTGCTCTTGGTTAAATTCCTGTGTGTAAGTGTCTGGCCTGACCACAGGCAGTTAGGAAGCATTTCTCTGGCAGGCCTCACCAGAGTGCTGACCCCACCAGTGTTGAGGCACAGACATCCCAGTCTCTGAAGGGAGCTTCAGTTTAGGTCTTGCAGCCCCCTGGCCAGTCGTGCTCTTTCACATATTTTATTCCTAGCCAAGATACTTTCATTCCTATGTCTCTCTATCTGAGGCTTTTGGCTAAGATCAATAGTATAAACTAAACTACACACACTATTTGGATTTTATAAATTTTTTTACTAATGTTTTCTGTTCCAGAAGACCAACCCAGGATATCATGTTATATTCAGTTTTAATATTCCCCCAGAGCCTTTACTCTTGGTCTTTCTTTGTCTTGGACCTTGCAACTTTAGGAGATCTTGGTCAGCTATTTTGTAGAATGTTTCTCAACTTGGGTTGGTCTGATGTTTTCTCTTGATTAGACTGAGGTTATGAATTTTTTTTGAAAGGAGACCAGAGTGGTAAGGTCATATCACATTGGGAAGTATGTGATCTTAGTATGGCTTATCACTGGGTCTTCTGATGTTTACCCCATGATTATGGTGGTGTGTCCCAAGTTTCTTCATTATGAAGTTATTGTAGTTTCATTTCCACAGTCTAATTGTTAGAAGCCGGTCAGTAAGTCCATACTCAGTGGGAGGGAAATTAAACTCTACCTCCTGGAGGTAGAAGTTTGGAACAGTTTGTGAACAAATGTTAAAATCACTCCAGCAACAAATTAATATTTAGAGGAGAAAAACATTGGGACCATGCAAATATCTTATTTTTCTTTAATGTTTTCTCACTAATTTTAGCATCTATCAGTAGATCTGACCTGCAGCAATTATTAATGTCTTAGTGTTCTAATGGTGATCTTTTATTTTAAGAGAGGTCTTTTAAAATTATGGTGTTAACTTTATTTGTGTATTAATTTGTTCTTTTCACTGAATTAGTAAAGCTTTAGAGGCTGCTGTTTGTAGGTTGTCTTAGTATTAGTATTAGGATACTAAGTATCCTTTAGGTTCTCAATGAAACATTGTTCTATTGAGCTGAATTGAGTCATTTATATCAAATGATGCCTAAGGTGGCATCAGGCATGACAGCTGGGCAGTGGTGCACATGGTGTGGTCTGTGTACCAGCAGCATCTGTATCCCCTAGAAACTTACTGTAAATGCAAATTATCAAGCCCCATTTCAGACCTATTGAATCAGAAACTCTAGGGATGGGGCCCAGTAACCTACGTTGTTACAAGTCCTCCAGAGGAATCTATGCCCACTGAAGTTTGAGAAGCATTGAGGTAGGGGATTCTTTATTCTAATTCTTTATAGGGACACACATCCCTTTGAAATCAGTACCTTTCCTTTAGTCCTGAGTGGCTATTCTATGGAGGAATGAATGAACTGACTGATGTTTTAAATCAACTTAATCCACATGTATGGAGTGTCTACTCTATTGGTATTATGCCCTGAAGAGGTCATCCTGATCTTGAAAATTTCACAGTCTAGTGCACAAAACAGACGTGAAAACATGTAATTGAATTAAAGATTAAACTTCTAATAGATATATGGTCAAAATTCTATAGAAAATATGATCATAATACCTATCATTCTTGAGACTGTGTCATATGCCAGCTAGTTTTGTGTGTATTATATTAATTAATCTCCACAAAATCTAACAAGCGAGATACCAACCCCAGCTTATAGATATTAAAACTGAATCTATGAGACGTGAGGCAATTAATTACTAAGCATGGAAGTGTCAGGAATGGGGCTTGAATCCTGGTTCTGCTGACTCCCCAAATCTCTCTTCTCATTGCCAATCTTCTCCTGCCCAGGAAGTGACTAATTCTGTTCAGAGTAGAGGGGTTAGGGATGAAGTTTGTGAAAAGAAAGTGGAATAAATGGTAGTTTTTCAGGTGGAAAAATGGTCAAGTTATTCCAGGCAGGAGGCATCTCCTCAGAGAAAGGCTTGGAGTCATAAAAATTCTGAGCTCGTTGCTGTAGGTGGGAATCACAATGAAGCTACCATAAGAGCTCATGGATGTGAGGGAAATAAGGGCTGGAGAGAAACTGACGGTGGCTGTGCCAGAGGAGGAGCACAACTCTGATGACTTGGGATGCCTCCAGGTCCTTCCTTGCTGGCTGGGGACAGCCAGAATACTGTGGATTGACAATCTATGGGAACAAGAACAAATGTGACATTTGTGTCTCCCTAGAGGGAAGGTCTAGAAGGGTGGTTAATACACCATAACATCATAGGCTTTGGCATTATAATATGGGCTGGGCTCAGAGGCAACTCTTCCATGTTCTGTGCAATGTTAGTTGTTGCTCTGTATTAGCCCTGTTTTTCAAAGTCTGTAAAGCAGACAACAGTAATCACATTTATTGAGCACTTTACCCTGTATTAGGGATCTTCCTAAGTACTTCACATGAACTCACCCATTGAATTGTCATAACAAACTTTTGGAATTAGTAATATTATTCCTATTCTACAGAGAAGAAACTGAACAAGGGGAAGATAAATCCAGAGGGCTGTTAAGCAGGGGAAATGGGATTCTGTCTGTCTCTGGAGTCAACTGCTCCATGTAAATGCCTGTCTGCCTTTGTAGACTTTTGTGAAGTTTAAGTTAGATACTCTACAAAAAATGCTCAATGCAACATGGCACCCCCAGTAAGTCTCCATGCATGGGAAAGGTGAGCAGTCATATTTAATGGGAATTCTGTGTGGATCTGTGGAGACTGAGGAGGTTGTGCTGGAGTATCAAACTTTATGCCAGTTCTGTTTTTTTGTTCAGGTCTCCTACATGTTTAGGGCTGTCACTGTCTCTTATCATCTCTGTTTGAAGTATCCTCACAGGTCCTACCCTCACTTATATGAGCTAGCTCTAGGTAGACCTGGGGTATGAAATCTGCGAAGAAAAGAAACATCATGAAATAACTCAAGTCAAGAGACCTCAGTCTAAGTCTTACTTTGTCCCTAAGCCTGCATGTCCCTAGGTAAGGGGCATCTGCTACTTGGATCTTAGTCTTTCTGATCATAGGATAAAAAGGTTGGATTTTATTATGTCTGAGTTTCCTCTTACCTCTTTGAAGAAGAAAGATAGTTAAGAACACTGGAGAACCCAGGGCACATTTCTCTTCCTGGGTATGGTCATCCTTCTTGCTGAGGATTCATCTTTCAGTTACCAGGCAGGTCTTTCTTCCTGGATTATGTGCCACATCACACTTAATTAATGTTTAGTAAACATTCCAGCAATTCTGCACCTCTCATCTATGGGACCTGCACTATTATCAACACTATTATCAACACTGACATGTCTTATTAATTTGGACTCAAAAGGTTCAAAATTAGGGTGAACTTACAATGTAATAGTGCTGAATTTTACAATTATATTGTTTCTGAAGACCAGCAAAACTTATGAATCAAGAATCAAGTGAACCAACTTAAGATGATCCAATCCCATGTTTTTTTCCTATTTAAACAAAATACTAGAATCCACTTTAAATTTTTGGTTGAAAAAGACGGAGGAAATAATGGGATCAACTCACTGAATTTATTAAACAAGCTATTTGTTATTTAAAGCAGGTTTCCAAAGAACCTATCCAGGATGAGACTTAGTTACACTAGTCTGGTGTTCCTCTACATTCCTGATAGAAATAATTGTGTATGTATTCTCAAGCCTCTGTAATTCCAGTTGTGCCTGAAGTAAATAGCATTGGCAATCCCTGATATCAGAGGCAATCAGTGAACTCTGGAAGGGGCAAGACTATGGCCTTCTTATAGTGGCCTTTAGACTTCTTGAAGGTGTCAAATGGCCATCGTTTTCTCAAGTCTATCACTGCCTTCATAGTTGGGGTGGCCCAGACACCCCTCAGGGGGTGGGTGGTGGTAGGAGTGATTTTTACCCAATTTTTCCCTTCAATATCAGTCATTTCTGTGTGTTCTTGATAGCAATGGATGTCATGCTGGGTAATCCTCCTCCTGTTGTGAAGGGACCTAAGCAATTACTAGAGAAGTATTCATGAAAGGTCCAAGGGGAAAAGGTAGTTAATGATGCCTTTTATCAGACCCATACATGAGAAAACACACTTTGGAGAGAAAACAGATTTTTTTTTTCTGAGTATATCATGAGAATTTGTGTGTGTGTGTCTGTGTGTGTGTGAGAGAGAGAAAGAATGCATATGTTTTAAAAGTTTTATTGATAAATTAACTTCACTTCCAGAGCTTCCTTCATCTTGTCACAGAATCAGAGGATAAATAAAAAAAATTGGCCTCCTAGCTTTTCCTATATTGAAACTCTTGCAATAACTAATGTCCTTTCCCCTTAGGGCAAGCAAGCAGAGTAGTCTTTTTTAATTATTAAGTCACAAACACATAGATCATGAATACATTGATGCCTTTATGGGGTACAATGTGCTGATTTTATATACAATCAGGAATGCTTACATCAAACTAGTTAATATAGCCTTCACCTTATTTACTTATGGTGTTAAGACATTTATATCTATACTTAATAGATTTGACATGTACCCTTGCAATATTAATATTTTACATGTACCCCCTGGCAAATAAACCATAGGAGTGGTCCCACTGTTTACCCTCCTTCCATCAAATCTCTTCCCCCTCCTCTCCCCTCCATCTTGGGCTATTGTTGTGGTTTATCTTTCTTGTGAAAGCGTCAGTGGTTATAAATTGGTTTCATATTAGTACTGAGTACATTGGATACTTTTTCTTCCATTGTTGACATACTTTACTAAGAAGAATATGTTCCAGCTCCATCCATGTAAACATAAAAGAGGTAAAGTTTTGGCATGGATGTGGAGAGAAGGGAACACTTTTGCACTGCTGGTGGGAATGCAAGCTAATATGTTCCTTTTGGAAAGTAGTTTGGAGAACACTCAGGGATCTGAAAGTAGACCTGCTGTTCGACCCTGCAATTCCTTTACTAGATGTATATCCAAAAGACCAAAAATCACTATTACAACAAAGATATTTGCACCAGATTGTTCATTGAAGCTCAATTCATAATTGCTAAGTTATGGAGGAAGCCCAAGTGCCCATTGACCCATGAATGGATTAATAAATTGTGGTAGAGTAGTCTTTTAAAGCATAAAGCAGATGCCATCATATCCTTCCTTAAAAATCTTCCCCTGACATCCTACTGTACATAGAATAAAATACAAATTGAGCCTCTCCATGGCCTTAGCAAGGCCCTGAAGGATGTTTCCCCTGAGTTGGATTCACTTATGCTCTGGCTCACTGTCCTTTCTGGTTTGGAAATATACCCCTCACACCTGCTGGACCTGGTGCACCCTGCTTTCAGAAAGAGACCCCCATCAACTTACTCTGTTTCACTTTTCCTTATTCTATTGTTGACACAGCATTTCTCATTCTCTGAAGTTGCCCTGTTTGGTCATGTGCTCAATGTCTGCACTCCTTCATGTAAGCTTTACAGGTGAAGACTCTCCCCCCTTAGTTGCCACTGCATTCCCAACTCATGGAAGAGTGTGTGGACACCAATGGGGGCTCCCTATGTTTTTGAATGACTGAATTAGGGAATGTATAACTTGGCTATCACCTCCACATCCTGTGTTCTTCCTGGTACAGTTTTGCTTTTAGGAATCTAATAAAACTTTGGAGAAAGCTACCAGTGGGCTGCTCAAATAAGAGTGAGTGCTACGTGGGTCACGGAAATTTGGCTCAGAAGCCAGCTAAAGGTAGGAAGAATCCAGCTAATGTAAGCGTCTGGGACTCAGGAGGCTACAATATAAAAAGGCATCCTCTTGACCTCAAGTTTGAGACTAGGGTGTCAAAGAGCTCCAACCTGATAATTGCCATGAACATAGGGGCTTCCTGAGGGCTTCCTTTAACAGAGAAACCTTGTAATTATATTTTTTACAGTACCATCTGCTCTATTCTGACACTTTTGTTTCCACTGCACTGCCCTAGTTAAGATTCACTTTATCCCTCTCTTAAAGGAGATCCTGAAGGATCTTTCTTAAAAGCAAGTGCAATGGTGAAAATCCCCCACTTGTCCCTCATTGGAGAATATGGGGATCGTAGGGCAGGGCTTTGGCACTTTCACAGATGTCACTCTCAGACAGGGGTGAAAAGGTATTTTCTGCCTCTGGAATCAATGGATGGCCCTTTATAGCCATTGTCCCTGTAGATAGTGACCTTCTTTCATTCCTACCTGCCACAGACAATTCACTGTATACTCACATCCCCCTGCCTAAAGCCCCAGATTTACCTCTTCTCATTAACCATTCTGAAGTGGCAGAGAGGTGAGGGAGGTTTGGGGGAAGATGGCCAACTGGAGCCAGCTTTTAAGAGAAGCTCCTGTCCAGAGGGACAGATAATATCCAGAAAGAACCCAATAAAGCTGAGGGTTGGGATCTGAGACTAGGGAGAAGATTGATACCTGCATGCCATCCCTGCTGAGGCAAGCTGTGACTCCAAGGAAGCAAATTACAGGTACAAAACCCATGCCAAAGAGGATGAAAGTCTGTCCCCTCCCCCAAGAGAGTGGCTTGTTGTATGATCTTTACAATTGAGCAGTGAACAGAAGACCTCTTGTCTCACTCCATGAGAGAGAGTTGCTGGAGGCTGGGACTCCTTCTCCAGAGAGACCTTCTGTGAGCCTGGCATTCTCTTGCCCAGCATAAAGTTGAACAGTTATTTTCCTTGCCATTCTGAACTCCCAGTCCACCTTTCCCCTTTCCCCTGGAGGTCTTGAAGCCCACTCCCTGCATAGACTGGAGTATCCATGGTTCCTTCCTAGGGCTGGGCATTCATGGGCCTCAGTAGTGCAGCTACATTGAAACTGGGACTCGAGTAGAAGTGGAGAGAGGCTCAGGGGGTAGGGTGACTGGCCTGACACAGTAAAAGTGCATATCAGTGGCGGGGGGAGGGGGAGGCGGAGGCATGGGAAGCCACATGGCAGGTGGAGGCTTGGAAACCTGTGCAGAGGCCCGGAAACCCATGCACAGGCACTTGCCATGCAGCAGCAGTGATAGTAGAACAATCCTGCCAGGGTCAGATTTTGGAGAGACACCTCCCCAATTCTTTGGACTGCCAGAAGGAGCCAGACCTTGCCCTGCAGGTGTACCAGAGGAGCAATGCAGCTGGGGCAGAGGCACGGTCTCTGAGGGAGATAAACATTCACTACATTGTTAACCCCTGGCTTGGAACAAAATCAGGTAGAACACTCCACAGTTTCCATTGAGCACTGGAAAGAATCATGCTTTAGGTCCCCCTGCTGGCTGGTGGCAGAGTGTGGCGGCCTTGCCGGAAGGACTCACACTTGAGTTGCCAGTGGACCTCTGCTGGACTCTCCCACATGATCAGCAATGATGATGACCAGGACAATTGGTTTGTAACTCTTGACCTAGTCTGGCTACCTGGGACCCTCAAAAGTTGAGCCCCGGTTGTGTTACAGTAAGAGAGTCTGATTCTCCTCTTCCAGTTGTTGCCTATGGGGGGCAGGATGTCTTAGTTGTTTGTATTTCTCCCCTACTGAGATTTCAGCCCAAAGCCACTGATTCACTAGGATTGGATAGAGATTAGCCCAGAGTCTCAGGCTACAGTACTGAACAGGACCTTTGTAAAGCTGTAAGGGAAAAGCCACAGTCACCAGTCCCAGCTCTTTGGTAAAAGGCTGGTTAATTATAACTCCACAATCCAATTTCACCTTACCAGCATTACTAGCCAAACTGTGAAAAATAATCATGGGGCAGAATCTGCGGAAAAACTCTGGCAACGTGAATAATCAGAGTAGTTCAACTCCCCCAAGGAAAGACAAAGGAGACACAACAGAAGGTGCTATTCATAAACAAATGACTGAATGTCACAAATAGAGTTCAGAATATGGATAAGATAAATAAGATTAGTAGAATGGAAGTAAAGTTGGAATTAGAAATTCAAGGAGTATTTCAAAAGTTGTCTCAAGAAATTAATGAATTTATAAAGACAAAATCTTCAAGGATTTAGACACAGTTAGGCAAGAAATTGTAGTCCTCAAAGAACTGAAAAATACAGTAGAATCCCTCAGCAACATAATGGAGCAGACAGAAAGGATCTCTGACATTGAAGACAAAGCTTTTAAATGCTCCCAAACACTCAAAGAGACAGAGAAGAGGAGAGCATAAACAGATTATTCCCTGAGAGAGCTGTGAGACCACTCCAAAAGAGCAAACATTTGCCTTATAGGAATTCCTGAAGTAGAAGGAATTCCTAATGGTACAGATGCTCTACTCCAAGAGACTATGGAGGAGACTTTCCCAAGCATTGCAAGAGATATAGAATTCAGATAGAAGACAGTTTCAGAACCCCAGCAAGACTCAATCCAAATAAGCATCTCCTAGACACATTGTGCTTAACGTTGCCAAAGTTAATATGAAGGAGCTAGACATAGCAGCTAGACATAAGAAAAGCATTACCTACAAAGAGAGAAATAGTAGAGTGACTGCAGATCTCTCAGTTGAAACCTTTCAAGCCAGAAGAGGATGGCCATCAACATTCAATCTCCTAAAACAAAACAACTTTCAGCCCAGGGTCCCATATCAGCTAAACTGAGTTTCATTTGTAATGGAGAAATCAAATACTTTAATGACTTACACATGTTGAAGAAATTTGCCACCACTAAACCAGCTCTTCAGGATATTCTCAGGCCCATCCTCCACAATGACCAGCACAATGCTCTACCACCAAAGTAAACTCACTCAGAAATTTTTGAACAAAACCCAACTTCCACAGTGGTGAAATGATTAAAAATGTCAACTGGACATTTGTAAAATAAGACCCACAAAACACTACAAGGCTTATAAATTCTCTCAATTAATGTAAATGGGATAAATTGTCCCCTAAAGGGGCATAGGTTGGCTGACTGGATACATAAACTCAGGCCAGATATCTGCTGCATAGCAGAATCTCATCTTACCTTAAAGAATAAAAATAGACTTAGGGTGAAGGGATGGACATCTATAATTCAGGCAAATGGAAATCAGAAAAAAGCAGGGGTTGCAATTTTATTTGCAGATACAATAGGCTTTAAACCAACAAAGGTAAGGAAAGATAAGGATGGTCACTTCATATTTGTCAAGGGAAACACTCAACATGAAGAGATTTTAATTATTAACATTTATGTGTAGAACCAGAATGCTCTTCAATTTATAAAGTAAACTCCAGCAGATATGAACAATTTGATATCTTCCTGCACCATAATAGAGATTTTAACACCACTTTGGTAGTGTTGGATAGATCCTCCACGAATAAACTAAACAAAGAAATATTGGACTTAAACTTGGCCTTACAACAAATAGAGTTAACAGACATGTACAGAACATTTCATTCTACTAAAACTGAATACACAGTCTTCTCGTCAGCCCATGGACCATCCTCCAAAATTGATCATATCTTAGGTCACAAGTCTAACCTCAGCAAATTTAAAGGAATAGAAATTATTCCTTTTATTTTCTTGGACCATAACAGAATTAAAGTTGAACTCAACAACAAAGGAATCTTCATACTCACACAAAGTCATGGAAGCTAAATTACCTTATGTTGAATGATAGCTGGGTCATAGATAAGATTAAAAAGGAAATTACCAAATTTTTGGAACAAAATGACAATGAAGACATAAATTATCAGTGCCTATGGGATACTGGAAAGGCAGTCTTAAGAGGGAAATTTATAGCATTGCAAGCATTCCTCAAGAGAATGGAAAGAGAGGGAGTCATCTACTTATTGGGACATACCAAGCAACTGGAAAAGGAAGAACATTCCACTTCAAACCCAGCAGAAGAACAGAAATAACCAAAATTAGAGAAGAATTACATGAAATTGAAAACAAAAGAATCATTCAAAAGATCAATGAAGCAAAAAGTTGACTTTTTGAAAAGAGTAGCAAAATTGAGAAACCTTTGGCTAACCTAACCAGAAACAGAAAAGTAAAATTCCTAATATCATCAATCAGAAATGATAAAGACAAAATAACAATAGACACCTCAGAAATTCAAAAAGTCCTTAATGAATACTATAAAAAACTCTATTCTCAGAAATATGAAAATCTGGAGGAACTAGACCAATACCTGGAAGCCTGACACCTTCCTAGACTCATCCAGAAAGAATTGGAAATGTTGAATAGACCTATATCAAGTAAATAACATCAACTATATGAAATCTCCCAAAAAAGAAAAGTCCAGGACCACATGGCTTCACATCTAACCTTTCAAGAGGAACTAGTACCTATATTACATAACCTTTTCCAAAACAGAGAAAAAGAAAGAATACTTCCCAACACATTCTACGATGTAAATATCACCCTTATCCTCAAACCAGGAAAGGACTCAACAATGAAAGAAAATTATAGACCAATGTCATTAATAAACATAGATGCAAAAATATTCAATAAGATCCTAATAAACAGAACCTAGCAACACATCTAACAAATTATACACCATGACCAAGTTGGTTTTATTCCAGTGTCTCAAGGTTGGTTCAACATACGTAAATCTACAAATATAATTCGTCACATAAACAAAAAACAAAGACCATATGATTCTCACAATTGATGCAAAAAAAGCTTTTGATAATATCCTTAAGTGTTTTGATCCTTTCATGATCAAAACACTTAAGAAAATAGACATAGATGGGTCATTTCTTAAACTGATAGAAACCATCTACAGCAAACCCACAGCCAATATCATATTGAATGAAGTAAAATTGAAAACATTTCCACTCAGATCAGGAAGTAGGCAAGGATGCCTGTTGTCTCCACTGCTATTCAACACAGTATTGGAAGTCTTAGCCATCGCAATCAGGCAAGAGAAGGCGATCAAGGGAATCCAAATAGGGTCAGAGGAGGTCAAACTCTCTCTTTGCTGATGATAAGATACCATACCTGGAAAATCCCAGGACTCATCTACAAAACTCTTAGAAGTGATCAAGGAATACAGCAGCATCTCAGGATACAAAATCAGTACTTACAAATCAGTAGCTTTTATATATACCAACAATAGTCAAGCTGAAAAAAATAATCAAGGACTCTATTCCTTTTACAGTAGTGCCAAAAAAAAAAAAAAAGATATATTTGGGAATTTACCCAAGAAAGGATGTGAAAGATCTCTATAAAGAGAGTTCTGAAACTCTGAAAAAAGGAATAGGTGAGGATGTTAACAAATGAAAAAACATACCATGTTCATGGCTGGGAAGTATCAACATTATAAAAATGTCCATACTACCCAAAGCAATATACAAATTTAAAGCAATCCTATTAAAGCACCATTGACATACTTTAAAGATCTGGAAAAAGTAGTACTTTGTTTTATATGGAATCAGAAAAAACCTTGAATAGCCAAGATATTACTCAGAAATAAAAACAAATCAGGAAGAATCATGCTACCAGATTTCAGGCTATACTATAAATCTATAGTGATCAAAACTGCATGGTACTGACACAAAAATAGAGAGATAGATGTATGGAACAGAATAGAGAACCAAGAGATGTGCCCAGACACTTATTGTCATTTGATCTTTGATGAGCCTATCAAAAACATAAATTGGGTGAAAGATTCCCTATTTAATAAATGGTGCTAGGTGAATTGGCTTATAGAAGACTGAAACTGGATTCTTACCTTTCACCATTAACAAAAATTGATTCTCATTGGATAAAATATTTAAACTTAAGACATGAAACCATAAAGATACTTGGAGAGAGTGCAGGGAGAACAGTTGAAGAAATTGGCCTGGGAGAATATTTCATGAGGAGGACCCTCCGGGCAACACCAAAGATATACTACTGGGATCTGATCAAACAAAAAATATTCTGCATAGCCAAGAACACAGTAAGTAAAGCAAGCACATAGCCCTCAGAATGGGAGAAGTTATTTGCAGGTTATGTTTCTGACAAATGTTTGATAACTAGAATCCACAGAGAACTCAAACTTATTAGTAAGAAAAGAACAAATGATCCCATTTCATTGTGGGCAAGAGACTAGAACAGAAGGTTCTCTGAAGAGAAACAGGCACATGGGCCACAGTCATATGAAGAAATGCTCATCATCTTTAATCATCAGAGAAATGCAAATCAAAACCACTTTGAGATATCATCTAACTCCAGTAAGAGTAGCCCACAAAACAAAATCCCCAAACTACAGATGTTGGCGTGGATGTGGAGAAGAGGGAACACTTCTGCACTGCTGGTGGGAATGCAAACTAATACATTCCTTTTGGAAAGAAGTTTGGAGAACACTAAGGGAACTAAAAGTAGACCTGTTGTTCAATCCTGTAATTCCTCTACTAGGTATATATCCAGAAGACCAAAAATCACTTTATAGCAAAGATATTTGCACCAGAATGTTTATTGCAGCCCAATTCATAATTCCCAAGTCATGGAAGAAACCCAAGTGCTCATCAATCCATGAATGGATTAACAAATTGTGGTATATGTATACCACGGAATATTATACAGCCTTAAAAAAGATGGAGACTTTACCTCTTTTATGTTTACATGGATGGAGCTGGAACATATTCTTCTTAGTAAAGTATCTCAAGAATGGGAGAAAAAGTATCCAATGTACTCAGTACTATTATGAAACCAATATATAATCACCGACACTTTCATATAAAAGATAAAACACAACTATAGCCCAGGATGAAGGAGGGAAGTTGGGGAGTTTGGGTGGATGGAGGGTAATCATTGGTACCTCACCTATGGTGCATATTTCAAGGGTACATGTCAAATTTATTAAGAGTAGAGTATAAATGTCTTAACACAGAAATTAAGTAAGTGAGGCAAAGGCTATATTAACCAGTTTGATGTAAGCATTCCAAATAGTATATAAAATCAGCACATTGTACCTCATGAAAGCAAAACAAAACAAAGTGGCAGAGAAGAAAGGTTCACCATTATTCAACCTAAAGATCTTGCCAGACAAAGGACAGCAGAGAGAAAGACTGGTGCCAGTCTAATCTAGAGTTTCCTAGGAAATGTTTACAACCTCATGAAACCTTCTGAAATCATAGTGTAACAACCCAATGCTGGCTAGAACTCCCAGCACTATGTTGAATAGTAGTGGTGGTAGAGGACAACCATGTCTGGTTCTAGTTCTAAGTGGAAAAGCTTTCAGTTTTATTCCATTCAGTATAATATTAGCTTTAGGTTCAATCATAGTGTAAAAACTCAACGTCCTTGCCCAAGAAGCACCCTTAGGAAAAAAAAAAGGACTTACATAAGCTGCCCCAATAACATGTGGTGAGGTTATAATTCAAATTAATCAAGAAAAGAGCAAACAACCCTATTTCTTTGTGGAGATTTTAACAGAAATTTCTCTAAAGATGACAGACCAATGGTCAACAAACACATGAAAAAATGTTCACCATCCCTAATCATCGGGGTAATGCAAATCAAAACCACTCTGAGATATTACCTAACTCCAGTGAGAATAGCCCACATCATAAAATCCCAAATCTGCAGATGCTGGTGTGAACATGGAGAGAAGGGAATACTTCTGCATGGCTGGTTGGATTGTAAACTAATACAGCATCTATGGAAAGAGTATGGAGAATTTTCAAAGAACTAAGAGTGGACCTTCCATTTGATTCTACAATCCCATTACTAGGTATCTACCCAGAAGAACAATAATCATTTTACGACAAGGACATTTGTACTAGAATGTTTATTGCAACTCAATTTTCAATTGCCAAGATGTAGAAACAACACAAGTGTCCATCAACCCATGAACAGATTAATAAACTGTTGTGTATGTATACCACAGAAAACTGTTCAGCCATGAGAAAAGGCAGAGACTTTACATCTTTTGTGTTTACCTGGATGGAGTTGAAACACACTTTTCCTAGTAAAGTATCACAAGAATGGAAAAATATATCCAATATACTACAATATACTCAATACTAATATAAAATCACTATATAAACAACTACATGCCCACACGAAAGAAAAACACAAATATAGTCTAGGAAGGAGGAAGTGGCAGGAGGAGGGAGGGTGACTGGCAGGATCTCACCTAACGTGCATAATGTGAGGGTGTTCAGCATACCTCCTGGGTGAAGGGCTTAACTACAACTTGAACTTGACCTTAGAAGTGAACATAATGTAACCTTAACATTTGTACTTTCATATTAATGTGAAATTAAAAAAAAAATCTTCCAGATAAATCCAGGACCACAGCTATTTCTTGAACCCATGGATGTATCTCCTCCTATAAGCATGACTAGACAAGAGTAAATCTCAAGTTACTTAAATACTACATGTCTCTAGAAAGGAATTTCCAAAACAATGACACATTTTCCAAGATAATAATGTCATAGATAATGACATAGAAAATTATATTAGTGCACTGTTAAGTTATATTTACTGTAACAGAAACTCCATGGAAAGAGGGACTTTGTCTTATTTACTTATGTATTTTCAGCATTTAAAACAAGACCTAGCACATAGTAGAAATTCAAAATACCTACTTTTAAATGAAATATTGCCTTACACTAATTTAAGCAGGTTTATTTACTGCAGGACTTCCCAGTCTCTTATTATGCAAATATATAATAGCATAATATACTATTATGAAGCTCTAAGAGCTGGTGATGGCATGTCTTATTTCTCAAATTTACTTGACCTGTGTCATCCCTGGATATATCTATTCATATCTCCTGGAATAGTATTCCATAAAAGACAGTTTTGGGAAAGGCACAATGGCTAATGCCCGTGATCCCAACACTTTAGGAGTCTGTGGAGGGAAAATTGCTTGAGGTCAGGATTTCAAGACCAGTATGAGCAACATAAGAATATCCCATCTGCATGGAAAGTAAAAACATCAGCCAACTGTGGTGGCATGCATCAGGAGCTGCAGCCACCCAGGAGGCTGAGCCTGGAGGCCTGCTTGACCCCAAGAGTTAGAGGTTACAGTGAGCTATGGTCAGCCTACCACATTCTAGCCTTGGTGTCTCTAAAAAAAAAAAAAAAAGTTTGAGAAGTGCTGAATTAAGTGTATAGAATGGGTATAAATATAAGGCAAGAAAGAGTGCAGGTGGAATGTTTGACTTGAAAAAGTTAAAATTACAACTTAAATTCAGTTACAACTTTTTGATAACTTACCTTCTTTACTCTTTTGAATACAGGAAAGGTAAAAAAGAGGATGGAGAGAAGGGATGCCGGGGCGGGGAGAGAGAGAGTGAGGAAGAAAAAGAGTGAGAGAGGGAGGTAGAGATATGACCACCTGAATTGAAAAATGTGGCAGTCTCTGGGCTGCAGGAAACAGTTCAGGCTATACCAGGTCTGGCTGGCAGATGATTAATTAACAGCTGGATAGGGTCCCGCTTCTCATGGACCCTAATGATGGTAACTGTTTCTACAGAGTGGCTGTCTCTTGCAAAGTTTTCCTTAAAATCTAATCTGTTTAACTGGCTGTGACCAGGACAGGGGGCACTCACTGATGGTTGGATCTGTTCCCTCTTTTCAATGTGGGTTCACTAGCCATCATTTGTATCCTGGGACACACATTAATAGATGGTTTGGATTTATTACTGCAGAGGATGTTAGGCCCAGAGGTTGAATGAATAAGACTACAGATTTTGGAGATAAGCAGTTGGGTTGATGGTCAGTATCCTGTGTGGTCTTGGACCTAGTACTTAACTTCTCTGTGTTTCAGTCTCCTCCTTTAAAAGATGGGGATGATAGATTTATCTCATAAGATTCTGAGTGTCAAAAACAACAATACATATGCACTTAGTACAGCACCTTGCATAAAGGAAGTGCTCAAATGTTAATTACTGGTATCATTAGTAATAGTAACAAAGATGATATCCAGGTGCTCTGCCAATTCTTAACTTATATTTCAATTTTAAAACATCCATTTCTGCAAACTCTGTGCATAGCATTATGCAATAAGACTCCATATTTCTTCTAATTCAAAGGACATATTACAAAATCTACTTGTTTAGATGAGCTTGGTGCATGGTTTTAAAGGTGGTTTTGCTGTTGGAGAAAGGGGACGGCTTGCAAATAGGAACTTCCCCCTTGCCTCTCCTTATTGGTTCCTCTGCCTAAAGAAAATAAAACGAGCAATGCCTAACCTGGAGAGAAAAGAGAAGAACAATTTAGATTCTCACAACTCAAGCTAGTTGCTTAATATCCCATCTCAACTTCACTTTTTACCTTCTTTGCATCTTGTTCAATATGTTCCAAAGCCAAAAGCCTATAATGACAATCCTCCAGGCTCTGTTCTGCCGTCTGAATAATACGAAGCCTGGCAGGAAAGAATAAGCCCTTTCCACTTCTCTTTCTTTAATGCAAGGTGGGAGAAGGTGTCTCCCACCTGCTAGGTACACGCCTGGCTCCCAGGTTGTGATTACACCTGCCAACTGGCCTCCCTCTATCCTGATGACTCAGCCCACCCACCTGGAGGGATGTTTTTCAACTTGAGACTCTATAAAGAAAATAGAAACATTGATGACTGATTAGGTACCAGGGCTGAATTATGCAATATTTGGTTTGCAAAGCAGTTTAGGCCCAGTTGTATGTTTATCCTACAAATGTTACACGTCAAGTGCCTAGAGCAACGCCTGGCATGTGGTAGGAACTCTGTAAGTATTTTGGGAGTGAATAAATGTTAAAACTTAATTTTGTTACCATTTCAAAAGAGGAAACCAAACAAACAATGGGTCCTAAGCTCCCAACCCAGATAACTGCAACTACCTCCATATGACTAACACAGAAGTAAGGTTAGAAAAGTCAAACTAAACAGAAATCATAGAAACAGAGTGCTGCCATTTCCCTATTTTCTCTTCATCCCATCTCCCCAAAGGTAATCACTGAAAACGGTTTATTCAGTGATTCTTTCCTCAAAGCAATCATTCATATAAGAGCATATATGAAGGCACAGGGCCGCATTGTTTATATAATGGAATAACATACACGAAAGCAGAGATTCTCAAGGTGAAGTCTGCTGACAGCACACATGAAGCCAGCTGCCTCAGAAACACTCAGTTTGTTAACAATACAGACTGCAATAGACTTTCTGATTCCATTGGTCTGGACAGGCCCAGGAATCTGCATTGCATCAAGCATCTCAAATGAATATAACCCTTAAGTTGAAGAATGTGGCTCATAAGTATCTACTGAAGGTTAAGGTGGTTTATATTTCAGCACCAATCCCTCCTCCTTAAGTAACTGATGGGACCCTTAGCCAATTGTGGGTGAAGCAACATATCTCTGCTGTGTGCACCCCCAACTTGCTTCCATCTTACGCAGTTCTCTTAGACACCCTTCCTGTTCCACATCTCCTACCAAATTAGCTGGATTTGTTGCTTAATTGTAGCAGACATGGCTGTGAACTGTGGACAAGTCTCTGTGAACAATTTCTCCCTTCAACTGCTTCACTTATGTCCAGCTTCAAGTTTCTAGTTGTGGCTGTGGGTATCCCCATTCTGGATTGTTCTGCTGCGCAGATGCATGCCCTGTTGGAATTTCAAGTACAGCTTTCTTCTGCAGGGATCTCTGTCTGTGAAATATCTGCTGATATGACCATGGTACTGTCTCTGCCTCACCAGATCTTCCTTTTCCTCTTGATCAGCTGGACCTGATCCACCCTGAGTGTAGGCCAGCTTCTCTCTTTTTGATTCTCTGCACTGTGGGTAATGGAGCTCTTAGAAGTCATCCTGGAGTTTTAGGCAGAAGAAACTAACTGATAGGTGTTGTGATATCTGAAGAATTCTTCCCTATTCTATAGGTGCCACAGGCTCCAAGTGTTGTGCTATTAAATACAGTCACAGAGGCACGAATGCAGGCTTTTTGTCTTCTGCCCAGGTCTCTTGTTGGCCTTCTTGGACATCAGGTAATAAGCAGGTGGGAGGGTGAAGGAGATGACTCTGCCAGCTCAGGCTCAGAAGACATCTGCCATTTCTATATAAAGTATAGCATAAAAGAGGGTGGAGCTGGATACTGAAGTTCCTAGCAGGCGCGAATCCACCACTGGGATCTGCGTGACCAGAGAAAAGTGCTCTTTCCTCCAGGGAGACTTTGGGCAGAAGAGTAACATAAGCTGTCTTGTGCTAGAAGAGGACTGCTCTGATCCCTGTGCTGGGCATTGACTGTGGGAGAGCCCAAAGAAACTGGAGGGGGCATTTGGGGGACAGTATTAGGGTAAAACTGAGGCTAGAGATGACAGTGGCTGGCTCCAGTGTGGCAGCGGCAGGGGAGTGAGAAATTGTTGAAGACAGTCCAAAACCTGCCAAACACCCTGAGGTACACAGCTGCCTGAAACTCCCAGGCCACCAAATTCACCCAATTCATGTCTCTGTTTCACCTCAAAGGCACTTAATTACAAGATCTCCTGAGACTTTCCTCTAACAAGTTGAACAACATTTGGATGAGAGCAAAACATCTGGTACCCACAAGTTCCCCAGTGGTTCAAATCATTTGAATTCACAATTGGTGGCTTTTGAACTATATCAGCGCAGGCGTGTGGCACGGAACGAGCACTTTTTCCTGGACATGCGTGTCCTAGCAGGGAAGAACTGTGCTGGGGTTTCCATCCTGGTCCTGCCCCTGGCCTGAGGATCACCCTGGTAGGCTGCTACTCCGACCCCAGACTCCTGTTATAAAACCAGGGGCATGGAGGTGCTTTCTGAGGTGCCTTTCACATGTGACAGGTGGAAGTTCTTAACTGGCTGATGGACAGGCTTCTTAGTAGGGATTCCTCCAAGGACTTGGACTAGGGCAGCGGTTTTGTTTTCTCTTTTTTATTTACTTAAATTCTGATTTGTGATGTGAGACCAACCTCCCTGAGAATCTGCATGTCAAGTTCAAGAGACAGCGAGTGCACTTTAAATGGGTGTCACTCGGGAATGTTTCATGTTGCACTTTCTCAGGGAACAGTCAATCCAGTTCCACTTGGACCCTCGTGACAGTAAATCCCCTGGGCTGGAGAAAGCATCTTCCTTGTATTTTTCTTCTATTCAGACCCTGTGGGGGACTGTGAGCCTGTCTTGGGGCATGCCCATTTGCACCACTGGTTTCTCCTTGGATGTGATTGGAAACAATCTCCAATAGCTCTGGTTGGACCCTTTCCAGTTTCTGCACAGCACTCTGCCATTGCAGGGTGAGTATCCTGCAGCTTTGAGCGATGCTGAGTGTCTCCTGCAGGTGTGTGTGGAACTGATGAGCTGAGTTGGTCAGAGGGTAAATATTAAGGAGGTTTTCCTTCTTGGGAGGGTTTCTTCCTGGCCATTCAAGAGAAAAAGCTGTGGTGTTGCTTGCACCAGAAAGCATCTCTGTGAATGTAGTTTGCAAATGTGAATGTCACATCCTCCAGGGAGCACTCTCTAGCTGATGAGGCCTCCTGTAGGAGATAAGCTCCCTTTGCTCAAGACATGGCAGTTCGCCTCAATGTGCTCCTTCAGGAGATTATTTCTGGGAAGCATTTCCTTGAGGTTTGAGCTTCTGTACTTGCCTATAGAAATGCAGGAATATGCAGAGTGACTCGCCCTAGGAGGTGTGGAGAAACAGCTGAGGTGTAAGCTGGAGGATGGACAGACCGGTCTTCGGTCTTCGAGCATTGGGTTCTATTCTCTGTCTTCCTCCTTCATTAGCATTATAATGTGTAACTTCATTTTGGGCTAAAAGGAACAGACAGCCAGGCTCCCTAATGTTTTTACTTTAAACAAAATCAATTGTATAAGTGTTCCTCAGCCTTCACACTAAATTGTAATCTTAAATGGTAGCTTCATAATGTTACTTCACCTCTTTGTATATGTGTTAAATTCTTACTAAATGTTGGAAAGTATATAAGGTAATCAGTGAAGTTTAGCTGGGCCGCCGACCAGAGAGAGTCCTGGTCTCCCTTGAAAAGTCATTCCGTCTGCAGTTCTTTCCCCTGTGTCCCAATCAGGAGCTCCAAAGAACTTAACACCGAGAGCCTCCTTTAGCTAAACCAAGGCCCATGTCTCTTAAATACTTCCAGGATGTGTTTTCAGTGGCAGTCTAACCAATGCTGACTGAGTAGTCAGAAGGCCAGGAAATTTTGGTGAATCAGGCTTCACCACACCTCTCTTTGGTGGTTCAATGGTCAGGCCTCCTGAGAGTTCACAGGCTGCCCTTGCCACCCACACTCAAAATCTGCTTACAACCCTAACTAATGTTTAATCAGTAGTTACATGAACAACACTTTGTTCGTGTTACCTCACTTAACCACCCTTGTCAGGCAGGTGTTATTTTTCCACTTATACATGAGGACACAAGGATTTGGAGAGGTAACTAATGGCAGAGCTTGGTTTGTCTGAGACTCAGAGCCTCAGCTCTTCTCCTCTTCATTACCCTGACACTCAGTTGCGTGACATCTCACCAAAGGCAACCACCCACCTCCTGTCCCTCAGAGGCTCATACTGCAGAGCTGGGGCCTATGGACCATGGTAAAGAAGGAAGTTGTGGGCAGCCAGTCATCAGGAAGCGTTCAAGAAATGTCAAACCAAGTTTGAAGTTTGGAGTCAATGAAATTCTGTTTTCAGATATGCTTGCTTAATACTGAAATGTTTTTCTTATAATTAAAACATTTTCCCTTTATCTGTTCTAATTTTGCTTAGAGGTCTGTTTTATTTCTAATTTTGTGTATTATATTTGCTGTGTCTTCTCTTTTATTTGAGCATAAACAAGCCAGTGATTTACCTATTTTATTATTATTTTCCCCCAGAGAAATAGCTCTTGGGCTTATTTGATACTTCAATTCCTAGTCTATTTTCTAATTTTTTACTTTCTATTATTATTTTACTTATTAACTAATTGTTTCTTTTTTCTTGTAGAATTATTTTATTTTAAATTTCTTTCATTTAGTACTTATTTCATTCAATTTCATTCTTGTTTAATAGTATAAGTTGTATCAACTGTGAGTCTTTTAAAATGTACTTTTCTGGCAATATTGTATCAGTGTCAATAGAGATTCCACTCTCCTGTATTCATTGAATAATTTGTATTTATGGAGGGCCTACTCTATGCCAGATATCATGCCAGAGTGGCTACTGGAAATCCTTGCCTTTAGGGAGTTAATTCAGATGAGGAAAAGAAAATGGGTAAGTCAATGAAATAATATCCGACAATGATAGGGGCTATGAAGAAAGTAAGGCAGAAGAGGAAGGGTAATTGAAAAGGAGGTGGTCCAGAAAAGGAGAGGAGGAAAGGCCTCTGATAGTCTGACAGTTCAACAGAGGTCTGGTATCTACATGAGGAGGGAGATGCAGCCCAGGCAGAGGAGACAGCAGATATAAATGATCTGGTGCAGGGACCTACCTGGTATGTTCTAAGATGTACAGTGACAGTGCCACTGGAGCAGGGAGGGTTTCGGGGGAAGCAGTAGGAGTCCAGAGAGGTATACAGGAGCCAGGTCATGTTTACATCACAGGCAGCATTATGGGCCATGGCAAGGATTTTGCCTTTTCTTATAAATGTGCTAGGAAGATATTAGAGAGTTTTGAGCATGGAGATGAAGTGATCCAACTTATGTTTATTGATTAACTGATTGATAATCAGCTTTGTTGATCTGTAAAATTAACCTGTCTTACATGTGTAATGTGATGAATTTGATGAAAATATATAGTTGTGTAAATATCAGCATAATCAATATACACTGGTAGAACATTTGCAATGCCTCAGAAAGTTTCCTAATGCCCTTTTACAGTTAATCCTCGTTCCTACCCCCAGGCTCAGGCAACCATAGATCTTCTTTTTTTTTTTTTTTTTTTAAGACAGATTCTCAAGCTGTCACCCTGGATAGAGTACCGTGGTGTCACAGCTCATAGCAACCTCAAACTCTTGGGCTTAAGCTATTCTCTTGCCTCAGCCTCCCAAGTAGCTGGGACTACAGGCACCCACCACAACACCAGACTATTTTATTGTTGTAGTTATCATTGTTGTTTGGCAAGTCTGGGATGGATTTAAACCCACCAGCTCTGGTGTATGTGGCTGGCGCCCTAGCCACTGAGCTATAGGCACTGAGCCCACAGATTTTCTTCCATCAACTATTAATTTTCCCTTTCATGGAGTTCCATATAAACGGAATCACAGAGAACAGTCTTTCACTTAGCACAATCATTTTGAAGTTCATTCACATTGTTGTGTGTTATCAGCACTACCTTTTGTCGCTGAGAAGGATTTCATTGTAAGGTTGCACCGCAATTTGCTCATCCATTTTTCAGTTGATGGCAATTTCAGGTTTTTTGCTATAATGAATAAAGCTGCTATGAACATTAGTGTATGTGTGTTTGTATGAGTAAGAGTATTATTTTTCTTAGGGAAATACAAGGAGTAGTACTTCTGGGTCATATAGTAACTGTATACTAAATTTTTATTTATTTATTTTTAAGATAGAGTCTCACTATGTTGCCTGGTAGAGTGCTGTGGTGTCCCAGCTCACAGCAATCTCAAACTCTTGGGCTTAAGCAATTCTCTTGCCTCAGCTTCTCAAGTAACTGGCGCTACAGGTGCCTGCCACAAGACCTGCCTATTTTTTTTTTTTTTTTTAGCAGGTCCGGGTTGGGTTCGAATCTGCCAGCCCTGGTGTGTGTGGCTGGCGGCCTAACCACTGAGCTATGGGTGCCAAGCTTGTATACTAATTTTTAAAGAAACTGTAAACTGTTTTTCAAAGTGTCTTTATCTTTTTGCATTCGTACTAGAAATGTGAGAATTCTAGTTGTCAACAGCTAACACTCAGTATGTTTAAGCATTAGGACTCCTAACACATACTGTGTCTTTCTAATTTTAGTCAAGTTGACTGATTATGTTGGAATCTTTAACTTTAAATTTCCCTGATGACTATATTGAGCATGTTTTAGGTACTTATTTCACCACACCCATATCTTCTATAGCAATGCCTCTACTCAAATATTTTGCCCATTATTTTATGTGTTTTTTTTTGCTCTGTTATTAAGTTTTGAGAGGTTTTAAAATATATCCTGAGACTTTTATCAAAATAAGTCATTTGCAATTTGCAAATATTTTATCTCAGTCTGTGAATTATCCTTTTATTTATTGTCTTTGTAATGCCTCTTAAAAAACAAAAGTTTTTAAATTTTTGATGTTGATGAAATACAATGTGTTCTTTCTTTCTTTTTTCTGTTGTTTTGTGCTTTTGATGTCCTAAGAAATATTTGCCAATCCCAGGGTCACAAAGATTTTCCCTATGTTTTCTTCTAAAAGTTTTATAGTTTTAGCCTTTACATTTATGTCTGTGATTCATTTCATGCCTGTGTCTGTGTTTGGCATGAGGCAAGTGTTGAGTTTCTTTTCTTTCTTTCTTTTTGCATAGAAACATCCGATTGTTCCACCAGTTATAAAGAGTGTTATTCTTCATTAAATTACCTTGCTATCTATCAAAAGTCAATTGAAAAAAAATATACATATGTGTGTGTGTTCTAGTTCTGGCTGCTCTATTCTATTCCATTGGTCTGCATGTCTATTCTTATGCCATTTCAACAATAACTTGATTATTGTAATCTTATTATAAGTCTTAAGATTAGGTAGTATAACTTCTACTTTGTTATTTTTTAAAATTATGTTGACTAATTTTGTTTCTTTGCATTTTCGTGTGAATTTTAGAATAAGCATGCATAAAATTAGCTCAGTGGTTAAAGGCACTGGCCATATGCACCTGGGGTGGCGGGTTTGAACCTGGCCCAGACCTGCTAAACAACAATGACAACTGCAATAAAAAATAACCAGGTATTGTGGTGGGTGCCTACAGTCCCAGCTACTTGGGAGGCTGAGGCAAGAGAATCACTTCAGCCCAAGTGTTTGAGGTTGCTGTGAACTGTGATGCTGTGGCATTCTACCAAGGGTGACATATTGAGACTATCTCCAAAAAATTATAAAATAAATAAAAACAAAACTATTGAGATTTTGATTGAGACTGTTTTGAGTCTATAGATCAGTTTGGGAAGAATGTACGTTTTAACAATATTGAGTCTGCTAGTCAATGAATATATCTCTCCATCTAGTTAGATATTTTTTAATCTTCTGAAGCAAAGGCACACCAATGTTAAACATACTTTGTTAAATTTTCAGTAAGTTTTCATGTTATTGTTGCTATTTATTTTAAATTTCAACTTTCTTTATTTGATTTTAATGTATAGAATGCAAATGATTTTTATATATTAATTTTGTATCCAAGATCTTTGCTAAACTCACTTATTATTTTCATTGGCTTTTTTGTAGATTCCCTGGCATTTTCTATGTAGACATCATGTTATCTTCTTATAAAAATAAAAATATGCATATGTATTCTATTTATAGACTCTTTGTTCCATTGGTCTATATTTCTATGCTCATGCAATTTAAATAGAATATTGATTATTATAATTTTACAGTAAGTTTTAAAAACAGGTAGTGTAAGTTAAAACATGTACACATTTGTTTCATTTTCTTTCCATTGTTGGACTGGATAGGAACTCCAGAAAAATGTTGAATAGAAGCAAGATAGACAGATGTCATTATCTTACGCCTGATCTTAGGGGAAAAATGTTCCAATTTTCCCATTGAATACTAAGTTATATCTGAGTTCTTCCACCAATACTTCTATTCCTTCTAGTTTGTTAGGGCATTTTTTTTTTCAAGATATCATGAGGGAATATTGAATTTAGCAAAAACTTTCATGCATTTATTGAAGTTAGCATTTGGCATTTCTATTTTAGTGTGTTGATATCATCAATCACATTTATTTTCTGAAAAGAGATACAAACACTTTTTAAATTTTTTTTTTATTTTTATTTCAGATTGATAATGTGGGTACGAATGTTTAGGTTACATTGTTTTCATTTCCAAGATAAAGTTCAAATTGTAGTTGAGTTCCTCAGCCAGGGGGCATGCTAGACACCAGCACATCACACATCCTGCCAGGATTCCTAGGTGAGATTCCTGCCAATCACTCTTCCTCCTCTCTCCTCCCTTCTCCCTCCTTTCCCTTCCCTGTTGCTACTCTATACTTGTGTTTTTCTTTCAAGTGGGCTTGGAGTTGTTTATGTATTTGTTTCATATTAGTATTGAACTTGAACTCAACATCAGCAGCAATCTTCATAATCACATAAAGTTATGGAAGCTAAATAACCTTATCTTGAAAACAGCTGTGTTAAGGATGAGATTAAGAAATTATTAGATTTCATGGATATCCATATGTAAAAGATTGAAACTGGACCCACACCTTTCTCCACTCACAAAAATTGATTCAAGATGGATAAAAGATTTACATCTAAGCCATGAAACAATAAAAATTCTCAAAGAAAGTATAAGAAAAACACTTGAAGATATGGGTCTGGGCAAAGACTTTATGAAGAAGACTTCCATGGCAATTGCAGCAACAACAAAAATAAACAAATAGGACTTAATTAAACTGAAAAGCTTCTGTACAGCTAAGGAGACAACAACCAAAGCAAACAGACAATGGGAAAGGATATTTGCATATTTTGAATCAGACAAAAGCTTGATAACTGGGATCTACAGAGAACTCAAATTAATCCACATGAAAGAAGCCAACAATCCCATATATCAATGGGCAAGAGAGATGATTAGAACCTTCTCTAAAGATGATAGATGAATGGCTAACAAACATATGAAAATGTTCATCATCCCTAATCATTAGAGAAATGCAAATCAAAACCACCCTGAGATACCATCTAACCCCAGTGAGAATGACCCACATCACAAAATCTCAAACTTCCAGATGGTGAGATGGATATGGAGAGAAGGGAACACTTTTACACTCCTGGTAGGATTGCAAACTATTACAACCTTTTTAGAAGGAAGTATGGAGAACCCTCAAAGAACTCAAGCTAGACCTCCAACTTGATCCTGCAATCCCATTACTGGGCATCTACCCAGAAGAAAAAAAATCCATTCACCATAAGGACACTTGCACTGGACTATTTATTGCAGCTCAATAAAATTGCCAGAATGTGGAAACAGCCTAAATGCCCACCAATCCAGGAATGGATTAACAAGCGGTGGTATATGTATACCATGGAATACTATTCAGCCATTAAAAAGATAGAGACTTTACATCTTTTGTATTAACCTGGATGGAAGTGGAACACATTATTCTTAGGAAAGCATCACAAGAATGGAGAAGCAAGAATCCCATGTACTCAATTCTAAGATGAGGACAATTAATGACCTAGTACATGGGGGGGGGGGAAGGGAGAGCAGAAAGAGGGAAAGAGAGTGTAGGGGAAGGGAAAAGCAGAGAGAGGGAAGGGTGGGGGGGGTCACAGTGTCTGACACATCTTTTAGGAGTAGAACACAATTATAAGAGGGACTTTACCTAACAAATGCAATCAATGTAACCTTGTTCTTTGTTGAACAAGGTTGAATTAATCTCCAACAATAATAATAAAATCAGATTTCAAAACAATAATGAAGTGACAAGCTATTAAAAAATGTCAGATACTGCAAAGTCAGTCCTAAGTGGCTAACTTACAGCATGAGATGCCTCTATCAATCACATTTATTAGCTTTATTTATTTATTTATTTTTGAGACAGAGCCTCAAGCTATCCCCCTGGGTAGAGTGCTGTGGCATCGCAGCTCACAGCAACCTCCAATGCCTGGGCTCAAGCGAGTCTACTGCCTCAGCCTCCCAAGTAGCTGGGACCACAGGCACCCACCACAATGCCCAGCTATTTTTTTGTTGCAGCCATCATTGTTGTTTGGCGGGCCGGGCTGGATTTGAACCCGCCACCTTAGGTTTATGTGGCTGGCGCCTTAGCTGCTTGAGCCACATGCGCCAAGCCCATTTATTAGCTTTAAAACGTTAACCCAATCATATGTTTTCAGGACCAACCTCACTTAGATATGATGGATTGTTCTGTTTGTATATTAGTGTATTTGATTTGGTTTTATTTGCTAAAACATTTATAGATTTATGAGAAATATAAATTTGGGATTTTTTGATAACTTCTTTGATAGGCTTTATTCTAAGGTAATATTGACTTCTATCTTCTGAAAGAGTTTGTATATAATTGGCATATCTCTTCTCAAATATTTGCTAGAATTGTCAGTAAATTTAACAGATATAGAGCTATTCAGATAGCTCTATTAATTTATTTCTACTTGAATTGGATGTTTTGTTTGTCTTCTAGAGATCTTTTCATTTCATCTAAGTTTTCAAATTTATTAGTATAAAGCTTTTCATAATATTCCTTATGATCCATTATTTGTAGAATGTGTAGGTGCATTCTCTTGTTTATTTCTGTTATAAGTTTATTTTGTCTTTAGCTCCTGGTTATTTGGCTCAATATTTATCTGTTGCATTGCTCTTTTCAAAGAGTCAGCTTTTGAGTTAATTGTTTTCTCTATAATTTTTCTGTATTTGGTCATTGACTTTTACTGTTATCTTTATTACTTTCTTCTGCATATTTCTGAGTTTGATTTGTTCTTCTTTATTTAGTTTTCTAAAGTAGAAACTTAGATTATTTATTTGGAGATTATTCTTATTTTCCAATTTATACATTTTAATACTATACATTTTCCTCAAAGCATTACTTTAGCTGCACTCCACAATTTTTTGATATATTACATTTTAATATTTGTTTCAAAATATGCTTTTTGACTTAAAAGGAATATTAATGTTTTCCACAATATACTTAAAAAATGAGAAGTCTTTGAAAAACTCTTAGATATGTCATCTAAGAGCAAAATAAATAAATGATTATGCAAATCAGTCATTGCTTTTGTAAGCTCATTATGTTGTAGCCAAAAGTATTTGGTAAAAACTGTACTTTATGGCTACAATTGAAAGCTACTACTTTTAATAGAATAATCTTTTGAACATAATTATGATAGCAATAGATAGGAAATTTCTGACACATAGGCCTATGTCACTCATGAAGATAGGAAAATGTGACATAGGCCTAGTGGAAAGAAGAAAGACATAACATTTAAAAAACACCCATTATGTGCCTAGGTATTTTCTGGATTTAATGTGATCTCATTTAGTTGTTTTAGCAATTCTCAGCAGGTAGACATCAGGAAACTGAGGATAAGAAGATTAAAGTTACTTTTCTAAGATTATATATGATTAAATATCATTATAGTGTGATTTTAGAGACTACTTTTTAAAATATTAATTTTGAAATACAGAAGAAAGAGAAGAAAATAAAGCAGTCACACATGTTATCTGAAAAAAAAAACTAGCTTCCATTACTGTATATTAATTATAAATTTAGATAGTTTGGGTACATTAAAGCACTTGATATGCTAGGAGCATTGACTATTTGGGCAAAATACTTTATACCAAATTCTTTCTTCTAAGAATAATCTGTCTATTATAGAGGCAGGAATTCTATTCTTTTTCCATCCTTTTCAAAACTACTCAAATGACACAAAATAGTGACCTTCCAAAATATAGGAAGATTAATTTTTTTTTAAGAAGAGGAATTTAAAAATGCATTTTAAAATTTTAGTATTTAAATAAAACAAGAACTATACCCATTCTAATCACTGACTGTGTGATATTGGTCATGAATCTCAATTTTATCATTTGCAAAATTAAGGGTTGTTATTTTATTTATTTATTTTTTTTTGGTAACTCTATATGCCAGTCTACTGAAGTAGATCATGGTATACCTGTTCACAGATTAGAAAAAGGTCTTTGTTTGAAGGCTCTTATCCTAACTGTTTCTTTGCTACCAGTGGACTGTGTTTTGATCCTAGTACTTGGCTTATTCTTTCCCTTCTGTGCCATTATTTTCCTTCATGTATTTAGAGAAAGCAGAAGTATAATCTGGGTCCTCTGGCACTTAAGAAAGAGAAGATTCTTTTTTTCATTGTCAATGTAAAGGTACTGATTGCCACAGAAATGCTATGTTTGACAGCTGGAAATGATGATCCAGGTTGGCCTGGTAGCTATCAGGCAGCTTCTGTTCCCACTGCATGTTTATCTTAGGGCTGGCACCCAGCTTCCAATGAAAGGGACAGCATGGGGTGGAACTTTGTGCATTCTGGAACTCATGAAATCTAATTGCTCTGGATTAAGTAATGGGGAATTGAAGCCAACATGAGAATGTAAACTCTCAGAGGACAGCTGTACCTATTCATAGTAAACTTATTCATTCAGTTAATCCTTATTAAATAAATATTTATGGAGTGTCTACTATGTACTGAGAACTGCTGAAAAGTGATAAGAATCAGCAGGTGACAAAACAGAGGAAGTTCTTGCCCACACAAAGCTTATATTCTAGTAGATTATAAGTACAAGATATTGGGGGCTACATTTAAGGTAGGCATTATTCAAATGCTTTACGAGTATTAACTTGCTATCCTCACAAAAATTCCATATGATAGTTACTATTGATATCTCCCGTTACAGAGAAAAGGATGAAAAATGTTAAGTAATATACTCAAAATCACCTACCTGGAAAGAGGCAGAGCAGGATTAAATCCAGGAAACTTGTTTTCAGAGTACAGATCCTCACAGTGCACTTACTGGACACTATCCTAAAACAATACATGGAATATAAAGATGAATCAGACATAGATTATTGGAGAAGCTCGCTGTCTAGTAGGAAAGATGAGATAAATTGACATGGAAATAAGTGCCATGGGGAAGTTCAAGAATAAGTCAAGGTCAATATAGAAAGGGGTAGTGTTCATACATAATTGAAGATTTCAGGGAGCCTTCATGGAAGAAGCGGTATTGGATTAAGGTTTAGGCTTGTGGAAATGAAGAAGGGAAGATCAGGGAAAGCTTGGATCAGAAAGCACAGAATATAATCATTTGGTTTGAAGCACAGAGTGCACAAAGGGATTAGTGGTATTTGTTAAGGATACAAAAATGAATAAAGCTGCAAAACTTTTAAACAAAATGTTGGTAAATTGTGATCAATAACGTGATACTCCCTTTAGCTTACTGCAGGAATGAATTCTTTAATCATTGACAATTTATTGTATGATTATATCAGATTTCCAAAACATATTTCATGAAATTTCACATTAATTTTAGAATTAAACAAACAAAAAGAAAAAGGAAAAAGTCCTACTAGTACTAGTAATGAAGTAAACAGAGATACCTTCCTCTACAATTGCTACCCTAAGCCAACATCAAACATCAAATGAATAGTACAAAAATACTTCACTTTATTAATGTTTTTCTGCTGAGATACATGAAGGCTATGACAAACTTTAATGATAGAGGATCATTATGCAATCATTTTAGACTGTGAGTGATAAAACTCTGAGAGCAGCTTACCAAAATCTCAGAGAGAGAGGAGTTAGATAATTCTATGTCTATGTCCCTTACCCTAATGTTCTCCCACAGTCCCCTAAGGGTTATGTCCCCTTAGTTGAGAAACAGTACTATTACCCCCCAAAAATAAGGGTTGCTAAAATAATGCTCACTATCATTATTATTACACCATATTGCTTGAAAAGTTTTTGCTGATGCAATAAGAAAAGAAAAATAAATATAAATATTAGTACAGAATAGACCTAAAGATTCCTGGGAAACCCATGTGAATCAACTGAAAACACCTCTTAAGTGGATAGGAGGGTTCAACAGGCAGGTAGCTATAATACGAAAAAATAGATTTCTTATGTACCTTAAAAAATATAGTGAAAAGAGATACCATTTTTAAGAGCAAGAAAAACTTTAAAAGACCATAAATAAGAATAATTTTCAGGTCTCATATGTGAATAAAACCACAAACTCTACTGTGGAGCATAAAATAAACCATGAATAAATTTAAATAGAATAATATCCATTTTTCTAGATGGGAAGAGTTAATAGCAAATGATGCCAACTCTTTCCACATCAAACTGTAAGTTTAAATAGTTCAAATAAAAATACTAAAGAGAGTACTTAGCTGGGTGGATTTGGAAAACATTCTCCTCAGTAAAGTATCTCAAGAATGGAAAAGAAAACATCACAGGTACTTAGTACTATGTTGAGACTAGAAGATTAACAACTACCAGTCCACATGAGAGAAAAACACAAATTCAAGAAGTGGGGAGGAAGGAGAGAGTTCGGTAAGTTCCTACTTAACAGGGATAATGTAGGCATATAGAGCACACCTCCTGAGCAAAGGACTCAACTGCAACTCAAGACTTTACCTTACAAATGTGGACAATGTAACTTCATCATATGTACCCTCATATTAATCCAAAATAAAAAATAATTAAATCTGTGCCCACCCCAAAAATATTGAAGGGAGAATTCTTTCTGAAACTTGATCAAATTATTTTATAATTTATCTGGAAGATTATATACAGATATATACCAACAAAATTAAGAAATAGGAATGATGAAGGTGAACTTTCACTTCTAAGCACTAATAAATGTAATAATGTCATACTAGTTTCAATGGTTTGGTTTCTTATGCAGTAATAAGTGGACTGGGAACATGGATATCCTAAGTGTATGGAATAACTTAATATATGATAAAGATCACTTTTCCAATAAAGGAGTAATAGATTTTTCAATAAATAGTGCAGGGTTAAATGTTGGGATAACTCCCAGTTACTTTTAGAAAAATGACAGGGCTCTATTGTATATTGTATTTTTTTCTGACTTATACTGTTTTTTGATTTAAATGTCTAATGAAGTATTAAACTAATGATTTGCTTTGATGAGGCTAAGTTCAAGCAAAGGGCCTTATAAATCTTTGTCAGTGGCAGCAGAGGGAAGCCATGGTGAAAACCAGAATTATCCTTACTGGCTGACCTGTCATTTTTATTCTAGCTTTACTAATGACACTGCTGAATGACTTTGGTACCTTGATTGATGTTGCCTGTATCAGTGGTTTCCAAATGCTGGTGTTGCCAATGAGGAAATTTCTACTCTGTGACAAAATGAAAAAAGTAGAAAAATGGACTGTTTTTATAATGCAAAACTTATTCAGTATGAAAAAAATTATCAATTTCTAGAATATGAATAGACACTTTTCAAAAGATGACAGACAAATCACTGACTATATGAAATAACGCTCAACATCACTAATCATCAGGGAAATGCAAGTTAAAACCACAATGCAATATTGCCTCACACTTGCTAGAATGGCTGTTATCAAAAAAGAAAGTGAGACATAAAGATAACAAGTGCTGACAAATTAAAAATCATGCTGTTTAGCTGGGTGTGGTGGTGCCTGTAGGTGGTCCTAGCTACTTGGAATGCTAAAGCAAGAGGATCACTTGAGTCCAGAAGTTTAAGGTTGCTGTGAGCTGTGATGCCCCAGCACTCTACCCATGGTGACAGAGTAAGCCTGTGTCGCAAAGAAAAAAAAAATCATGATGTGCTATTACTTCACACTTGTTAGGATGGCCACTATAAAAAATGGGGGGAGATAGAACAAGTGTTAGCAAGGATGTAGAGAAAAGGGAACCCTGGTACACTGTTAGTAGAGATATGGATTAGTATAATCACTATGGAAAATAATATGGAGGCTCCTGGGAAAATTAAAAATAGAACTACTATATGATCCAGCAATCCCACTAGAGGGGATGTATCCAAAGGACATGAAATCAGTATTTTAAAGAGATATTTTCATTTCTTTGTTCCTTGCAGCATTATTCACAAAAAATACAGAATCAACGCAAGTGCCCATCACTGGGTAAATGAATAAAAAATAAATGTGATACATACACAATGGAATATTATTCAGCTTACAACAAAGAAGGAAACTGTCATTTGTGACAACATAGGTGAATCTGCATGATACTAAACGAAGTAAAATAAGTCAGGTGCGGAAAGATAAATAACCCATGATTTCATTTGTATGTAGAATCTAGAAGTCAAACTCATAAAAAAAGAAAGTAAAATGGTGGCTACCAGATGCGGAAGGGTGGGTGGATTGAGGAGATGTGGGTCAAAGGACACATCGTTTCACTTAGGGGGCAATAGATCAAGAGATCTATTCTGGTCACATCACGGTGACTATAGTTAATAACAACACATTACATACTTGAAAATCACCAAAAGAGTAGATTTTAAGGTTTTTGTTGTTGTTAGAGACAGAATCTTACTTTGTCACCCTTGGTAGAGTGCCATGGAGTCACAGCTCACAGCAACCTCCAACTCCTGGGCTTAGGTGATTCTCTTGCCTCTACTGTAGTCTGAGCAGCTGGGACTACAGGCGCCTGACACAATGCCTGGCTATTTTTTTTGTTGCAGTTTGGCCAGGGAAGGGTTTGAACCTGCCATGCTCAGTACATGGGGCCAGTGCCCTACTCACTGACCCACAGGGGCTTCCTGATTTTAAGTGTTTTTAACACAAAAATTATGTGAGATAATTTGTATGTTAAGTAGATCGATTGAGCCATTCCACAGTGAATACACATATCAAAACGTTATGTTGTACATGTAAGTATATACAATTTTATTTGTCAATTAAAGATAGATTTAAAAATTATCTTTTTCCTGAGATTTTGTTAATTTTAGAGTTTGGTGTTAAAAATATTCTGGGCTCGGCATCTGTGGCTCAGTGGCTAGGGTGCCGGCCACAAACATGGCGGCTAGCGGGTTTGAACCTGGCCCCTGCCTGCCAAACAACAATGAGGACTACAACAAAAAAAAGAGCCAGCGGGCACTGTAGTCCCAGCTATTTGGGTGGCCGAGGCAAGAGAATCGCTTAAGCCCAAGAGTTTGAGGTTGCTGTGAGCTGTGAAGCCACGCACTCTACCAAGAGCAACAGGTTGAGACTCTGTCTCAAAAAAAAAAAAAAAAAAAAAAAATTCTTCTGTGAAATTATAGATTTGGTATTTGGTTGTTTTTCTTTATTATTAAATATACGTTTATTTTCTAAAATGAAAAATTAGAAAGTTCAAAAGTTGGTGTCAGTTTCTCCAACTTAATTATTTCTTTTTTCTTTTTAATTTTAGTGGCACACAAGCACACACAACTACCAAGTCTGTACAATATACTAAGCTTCTTAATACATAGAAGAATCAAGAGAATCAAGGCATTACGGAATTTGTTTGGATTTTAGCAACTGACTATTCATACACTCTGCTAGGTCATGTTCTCTTCAACAGCTCCTACAGGGAACATCTGGCCTCCTACTGAATGGCAGGCTCGTTACTTCTAACAAAGCATCCCGTTCCATTTCTTTTTTTTTTTTTTGAGACAGAGCCTCAAGCTGTCCCCCTGGGTAGAGTGCCGTGGAATTACAGCTCACAGCAACCTCCAACTCCTGGACTCAAGCGAGTCTCCTGCCTCCGCCTCCCAAGTAGCTGGGACCACAGGCGCCCGCCACAACGCCTGGCCATTTTTTGGTTGCCGCCGTCATTGTTGTTTGGCGCGTCCGGGCTGGGGATTCGAACCCGCCACCCTAGGTGTACATGGCTGGCGCCTTAGCCGGTTGAGCTATAGGTGCCGAGCCCCGTTCCATTTCTTGACATTTCCCTGTGGGAAAGGGAAATTTTCCTATGGGACCGCAAACAACATAACTTCTTCCCTTTCTGGAATACAGCCCTTCAGGTATTTAGAGATAACCAAAGACTCATCTTCTCCAGGTAATATCATATCCTTTCTTGTTTCCTTCAACCAATTGCCATTCTCTCGTAGATGCAAATACCCACCACCTTGGGTTATTTGGCAATCCCAGTGAATTGCTTTCGCATTTTCAACTTGTAGCTAACTAGCTAATTGTAGCTAATTAAAACAGACTAAGCTTATTGCTTTCCCCATGATGAGTGACTATTTAGCTAGGTATCCTCCACGTCTATCTATGAACAATTAACTTTTATAACTTTTCAGAAGTTTAAATTTATTCCTTTCAGGTGGATACTTCATTTCGTTTAGTTATCTGACCACCTTCCCATCTTTTTGTCATCTGCAAATTTTGACTTACACACCGTCTGTATGTATTTACAATTCTGAAAAAAAAATCAAATAAGGGAGGGACAAGGAAAAAGCTCCATTTAAGGCTGATCATAAACTCTAATTTCTTTCTTATGATGGTACCAATCACAAAGGCTCTCTTCTGCTATCTTCATTTGTTGGTATGAAACAGTAGTCAATAGATATTCCATTAGAGATTTTTATCTGACAATTATTATCACTTCCCAAAAAAATGTTTAATCAGTTATTGCACAATGTCCCACTGTTCCCTGATTGCAGACACATTGCAGTATACTTTGGCAAGCACTGAAAACTCAATGAGAAAAATCTCATGAGATTTATTTGGTATGTCTTGTCCTTGTGGGACCTGGTCATTATCGCTTTTTTCCTATGCTTTCGAAACCGTTGATTTAATAATTTATTATTGTCTTGCTACTGCTTAAGTAATTGGCTTCTAGTGTTTAGATCCACTTTCTGCCTATTTTGAAATCCAGCATATCGTTTATGTGCTCACTGATTTAGTCAACAAACACTATTGAGTACCTGTTGTATGTTAGGCACTATTCTTGGTAATTGCAATACATAGGTTAAGTATCTTTCATTGCTATTGATTATTTTTCATGGTTTTTCAAAAAATGCTGTCAGGGATTGGTCCCATCCACACATTCTCCTAGCCCTGCAGAAGTAGTGTCGCTTAGCTTGGTTACCAGCTGGGCATCATTCCTCTGACATCATAGTTTTTTTTTTTTTCACTCTACCTTCTACCTCTTTTCATCCTTTGCATTTTCTCACTCATTTTATTCTCCTTATACCTCTTTTTCTTTTTAATCCTTTTAGGCCTGAAAAGGGTCTGGGAACAGGACTAATTCGGTTGATCGTGCTAGAGTTGCCAAATGACCATTGAGGATGGCTTACTTGCTGGAAATGGGGATGAAGTGGAACTGGGACTAACTATTAGAAGTCCCAGGCACCACTTATTTATTTATACTTCAGTTGGTCAAAAAAGATGGAGAAAAAGAAGGAGAACTGTCTTACACGTGAACAGGGCCAAAGCTGATGAAGCCAGAATAATCTCTCCCCATTAATTCTTAGCATAGTCGGCCATCTCCTGGGTTGTCTGTAACTCATGCTCTTTAAATAACACTTAACAGGATAAACATTTTCCTCCCTGCATAAGTGTGTGGTTCAATAATAGTAATTTACAGTACTTGAAGGCAAGCAATTAACTCTCCAGGTCACTGATGGAAGAGGTGGGCTTTGCATGCTTGCACATGCTTCTGCCTTAGCTGAACAAACTTTTTCTGTTTGTTTCATGTTGAAACGAAAAGACTGGGCTAGGACTGACTTTGCTTTTAGCTTTGGGTGCTTTGTGATGATGGGCACACGTTTACAGTGAAGATTTGGGGACGAATGGCTTGTCATGACTGAATCTCACCAACATCTGCAACTTTTGGAAACGGAGAAGCATGTTGATTTTAGGGACGCCGTTAACAAATTTTTTTTTTTCCAAATCCTCAACCTTTTCACTGGAATAAAATGCCTATCCGTGTGAGTGTGTGTACATGCGCTCACTTGCCGTACAGACACATACACACCCCACAGCTGTAGGGCCCGGAGAACACCATTAATAATGCAACCAAGTCTCGGTGCTTTTTAAAAGTCTATTTCTTGCTTATAAATAAATGGTAATTTGTTTAAAAGCATCATTACACACAGTGTTCAGGCAGATCCCATGCATTCGATTATTTTAAATAAATGGACCATAAACGGAACAAGTTCTTTCTAATTTACAAATGATAGGCAACATTTTTCAAGAAAAAAAAAAGGAAAAAGTATAAAATTTGTTCTTAACTACATCTCATTAATGTAGAACTGTTCAATGACCTGTAAAGATTAAAGAATTAGTGAATTGGTGGAATTATCAGAATGAAAAATCTGTATAATTTTGGTTTCAATTTAAAAATCTACTCAACAGTCTAGCGACTTTAGTCTCGGATATTACTTTTTAATATCAGTTCCTACAAATGCAGTGGCATCGGGGTTAAAAATGAACTGAATGGAAATCAACAAATAGTATGTTTAAATTCATAGCACAACAGAGGAACTAAGTGGGAAGGAGGGATGCCTTGTCTATAGGGGGCGAGGGATGTGGTTTTTTTTGCCTCAGTAAAACAACTGAAGACATTTAATTAAGTGACCACTTTGCTAAGTGGAGCAAAAATTAATATACATAAATGCATTTATGTCCACGCAATGGTGCATAATTAAGAAGTCAGCTTTGAATGGAGAACCAGAGACACAGCCATTTAACCAACATTGCCAGATGATCTCTTTCCTAAGGTAGTGAAGAAAGTCCAATTCATTGAATAGGACTCTAAGGTTGTGGCCATCCCAGTTGGTGAGAGTCTGCTCATAAGGGTGGCTGTCGTAGCTGCTTCCCCCACCCCCTTCCTCCTCTGCCTATTCTAACCTCCTCACTGTGACTCACACCTGTTAGCAAGGGATGTCTCCCTTTTGAACTATCCCCACTGGTCCCTATTTGCTTTGGGGCAATTTAAGTGTATCTTTTTAAACCATTTCTACTGAGCTATGCTTTTTTAAAGTGATGCATTATTTCTAAGTTCTCTCAATGACCATCATCATACCAAGCTTAGGGGAGAATGATAGGCAACATTTTCCCTATCACTCTAACTAACAATCAATTGACCTAACAATCAATCTACAATGAATGTTTTTAATCTGGGATTCCAGACAAATCCAAAGATTTTGCAGAGGCAGTTTATACTAGGTATACTAGGTATAAAGTATGAAGTTTATACTTCAGCTTAGATAGTGCCTCTCCATAGTTATAGCAACTCCTAATTCACATGCATATCCATTTCCATAGTACCAAGCCAGCTGTGGGTGACAAGCAGCCTGTGATCCTGACTCCTGCCACAACAAGCTGGCCACAGACCACTCCAGCCTTCTGGGGCACATGCAAATCATCCAGACCACTGCCTCAGGAATCCGCTCTCCAGCCCTTTTTTTCCTTCTTTTCTCACGTCTATCCTTCTACCAGCTGGAATCAGCCAAGGTCTTGAGTCAGCCTACATCTTGAAAGATGGCCCATTGGCTTTCCCAAACCAGGACTTCTATAACTGTTTGTCCGATTTAGGGGACAAGAAGCATTGTAACCTCTCTTTGCCTTGCTACCAGGCATCTGAGAAATAGATGGTGAGTGGGCTAGTAGCTGGGGCCGTGCTTGAACTTGCATACTTTGTGGGAAAGATTCTCTCTCTCATAAAGGGAAATAAAAAATGCAAGACTTTTTGCTTAGATGGTGACTCTTGGGAACTCTTCTCACACATGGCAACGGTGGGGGGGGCGTCTATCTAGCAGATAAGGGAATCTCAAAGTTTACACACTCAAAAGCCCAGTGAAGAGCTGCTCTTTGCATAGACAAATCAGATAATATATCTGCCCTCAGGGGGTATATAATCTAAAGAAAATTCAGCTTTGGAATTATAAAATATTATTAGGAAACTCTGAGTTCACAACCAACGAGTTTTGATTGGTCATGCCTCTCCTCCATTCTAGCTTCTTCAAGCAAACCTGTTCCCTTCAGATGTGGGCTTTCAAGATGGTACAAAGCCACCATTCCCATTTTATTATCAAAATTTGAACAGGTCATTTTTCACTCTATGTGGTTCTGGGCTTTGCTTTTAGTTGTTCTTCTATTTCTTTGATTATGCTCTGGCCCTAGAAGCATCCCAGAAATCATCTGCAGGACGCCTTTTACCTCTTCTTCTTTTCATCTGTGCTGGATCTTTTGTGCTCTTGGTCCTCCTGCCTCTCTCTCCACATCGATCTGTTCTCTGGGGCTCTGATCCATTAGAACTGTTTCAATGGCCGCCTTGTTTCTGGGGAAAGAATGAGGTAAAAGAATTGCTAGGCTTGGGGATTTAATTCCCTGCTCTCTCTTCTGGAGACCTGTAGGCTGGCTGCTTTCCATAATTCTCCTCAGAAGACTCTCTCCATATAGCCATGCTTTTTGATTAATCATGCCCTTCCCTTTCCTCTTATGGCCTAGAGATGATCGTGGCTCTCTGCTGTTTATTAGGCCTGGAGTTCCGCACTATCTCATTTCCTTAAACTCTGCTCGCATCCTTAAAAGCATTTTATTTTTGTTAAATTCTCCTTAAATTACCAGTTTCAACGTGCTATCCCTTTGCTTCTACATCCCTGAATGATGCCACTGTTTAAAAGTCATGCCTTTTGGTAATTTTTTCCCAGGCTTACAAACTAAAACTATGAATAAGAGGAACATTGCCTGAGCCTTGGACATACAGGTCTTTTGGGAAGACGCATTAGATTTCATAGGAATACTCAAATAGGGCCTGCAGGTCACTGGTGTTATCTATTTTGGAAAAATGAAAAAAAATATTAACTAATTACGTAGATGAACAGAAACGTCCATGTCTACTTGTCTTCCATGGAGATGGGGATACCTGAGTCTTTGGAGTTACGAGTTTTGAGTACAAATGAATGGGCTAATCCAAGCACAGAGAACGGTAACAAGTCACATTTTATGCAGCTCTACAAAGTACATTCACTTGCATTGTTTTCTTGTAATTGCTCAGTGAATTATTTAGAGCAGTGATTTTCAACTTGTATGCCAAGAAAAATTTTAAAGATCAGTGATTATTTTCAAAGGAAGTCCAAGGCACAATAAGTGTATTTTTCTTTCTTTCTCTTTTTTTTGATCAACATAATTTAAGTGTGCCATGGGAGTTTAACTATAGATTGAAGTGTGCTGTGAGATTTAAAAAAAAAAAAAAGATTTGAAAACATTGATCTAGAGTGATTGTTCTCAACTGAGGTAACTTTCTCCCCAAGAGGACAAATGGCAAGGTCTGGAGATTTTTGATCAGCCCAACTTAGAGGGTATGCTATTGGCATGGAGGGGCTATAGTCCAGGGATGGAGCTACAGTCCACTGGGAAGTTCCCTATAATGAAGAATTATTTGACCTCAAATATAAATAGAGCGGAGGATGAGAAACCATGAGTGGTATATTGTTTCAGCATGAGAAATCATAAGAAACCTAGGGGAGTATGTTTTGGGATTGATCAGATACAGGGTATTCTGGTTGAAAATTTTTCTAAGAAAGATCAAATTCAGTATATCCAAGCAGGAATCCAAGGAAGTGGCTTTGAGTGTCAGATCTGACAGATGAGGCCCCTGGGCACTGAGTGTCACTGCTACCCAAAACTGTATTGATGTGGAGAGCCAAAACTTAGATTCAAGGAAAAAATCTTCTATTCTGTCCCTACCATACTCCTTGGCTTCTGTGCCCTCAAATTTTCATTTAAGTTTTTTAAAGACAAAAGTATTTGAGGGGGCAGGTGTGGTGTCTCATGCCTGTAATCCTAGCACTCTGGGAGGCCAAGCAGGGTGGATTGTTTGAGCTCAAGAGTTTGAGACCAGTCTGAACAAGAATAAGACCTTATCTCTACTAAAAACTAGCTGGGTATAGTAGCAGGTGCCTGAAGTCCCAGCTACTAGGGAGGCTAAGACAGGATTGCCTGAGCACAGGAGTTTGAGGTTGCTGTGAGCTATGACACCACATCTCTCTAGGATGACAGAGTGATACTCTGTCAAGGAAGGAAGGAAGGAAGGAAAGAAGGAGGGAAGGAAGGAGAGAAGGAAGGAGAGAAGGAAAGAGAGAAAGAGAGAGAGAAAGAAAGAGAGAAGAAAGAAAGAGAAAAAGAGAGAAAGAGAGAGAGAGAGAGAGAGAGAGAGAGAGAGAAAAGAGAGAGAGAGAGAGAATTTGGATTTGGGAAGGAGGAAGGAGGCTTCCCTAGCCTTGGGGTCTCCTTTTTGATGCCAGCTGCCACAGAAACTTTGGACACATGGAATAGACTTGTTGAATATTTCACAACCCCTTTCTCATGAGGCTTCTGAAGCAGGACTGGCTACTGTTGTGGTGTTTCTAAAAATGCAGACCTTGCAGATGTAGTCCCTAGGATGAAAATGATCCTCTGCGTCTTTATTATGCCAAGAATAATTTGCCTTAGCCTGAGTATTATCTAGGAGCACTATTTTTTGTCCATTGTCAAAAACAAAACTTAGCCTGAGACATAATTAGCCAAGGCTGTTTATTCATAAACTTGTGGCAAAGGAGTTCATTTGCGGTCACTTTCATTTCGGCATAGAGTCAGTGTCGGGAAGGAAAGTACGTCTTACAGAGTACAGGGGGAAGCCTCTCTAGACAGGAAAGGCAGTCTATGTTTGGCAAGGATTCTATTAAAGTAGGAGCTTTAGGAGCAGAGGAGACTTTCTAATTGGTCTTCAGGTCCATTTAGTAACCTCTTCTTTGTGGAAAGGGGGCAAGCACATATTTGGGAGGCATTTCAAAGGAGGAAGTGTTGCTCAATGTTAGAGGAGTGGGGGATTTTCTGCATCCAGTCGTTTTCTGGAATAAGTGGAGGTTTATAGGTGCTTCTTTGTGGCCAGACTGATAATGCTCCTTACTGGGAGGAAGGTTGCTATGGAAGGCACTATCTTCCAGTGTAGGTGTCTCTGACAGCTTTTCTCTTTTTGCATCTTGAAGCCAGAATTTCCCTTTTTAACACATGTAAGCTGTTTTCACTTCTGGAAGATGCTGGTCAGCTTCTGGCTGGCATATATCCTATCTTCACCTCTGTCTCTGGAGATGGCTTTTTCTCCTATTTGGATATGATTCATTCTTCTCTTGATGAGTCAGATGGTGCTGTAAGGACTTAAGTAGGTCATCATTTAAAACATTTGTACCATCTTGTAAATGAAGAGGATCTAAGGGAGGTTAGGTGATTTGGGAAATCTCCCAAGACAGGATGGTTTGTATAGCAGGTAAGAGGAATAAAGGAAGGAGCAGGGAGCAGCTCAGGTGATCATCTTCACAGTTTGAGCTACCTAAAGAAATATCATAGGAGGCAGCGAGTACAGGGGTTGAAAGAGTGAGCACTGGAGTCAGACACACTTGGATTCAGACTTCTGTAACTGACTAATTTAATGACCTTTGGCAAGGTTCTTAACTTTTCAGGGCCTCAGTTTTCTAATCTGAGAAATGGGGATGGTAATAATACCTCTTTATCAATGTTATAAGCAACAGCACAGTACCTGGCACAGGGTATGCTTCCCTTAATGGGGGCTCTAGCAATGTTTAGGGATGGGCAGGGAGGAAGTTGAGCAGCCAAGAGGCTGAAGCAGCTGTGAATCTGATATCCCATGACAAGTGGAAGGACATGAGGGAGCAGGAGATCAGGACCAAAGATTAGGATTTGGTCATTTAAGGTATTTTGAGGAGGAGGAGCAGTCATAGACTGTGTAATCACAGCCACAGGAATAATTGATGTGAGAGGGTGGAGATAAGGCTCACTGAAGCCTAAAGGTTGGGATAAAGGCCAAGGGACCATCAAGTTATGGACTTGACTGGGAAATCAAGGTGGGCATTGGACCCAGTTAGGTGCTCCAGGAGCCAAATGGATTAATGGTAATGATAAGGAGGGACAGAAATCTATTCTGATGGCCTGAGCTCCAAGGCATCAGGAGTTTTGCAGGAAGAGTACAGAGTGATAGTTTGGAGATACTTATGAGGAGCTGGAGGAATACTCGAACCCCAGAGGTATGTAGGGTTGAAGAAAGATAGAACATCAATTCTACAACTTATGGAGAAGTGGTCTTCTCAAGGAAGGGCCAAGTTTCAGTTCATACTAAAACTTGCTCCACTTTGGGTTTGCGTGGGCATGTGTGCATGGCTACTATGGACTAAGAAGTTCCCAGGTGTCCATTCTAATCCTCGCCTAATAGTCATGAGGTAGATACTTGTACTTTCATTTTATACAAATGGGGAAACTGAGGATCAGAAAGGTGAGAAGCTTCATCCTATGTCACAGGGTTAGGTGGAAGAGTTGGGATTGGAAGAGGAGAGCCCATTCAACTGCCAAGTGCACTCTGACATAATGTGTCTGCTCATTGGGCAGAGGAGAGAATTTTGAGCAGAATGTGAAGATGTTGGGTTTTTGTTAACTAGGCAATAGAAGTTGTAGACACACAGAAGAAAGAGGTGGGGAGGAGGACATTGGGAGATGTAGAAAGAAGAGAGGAATCAAAGACCCCTTGGACCAACCAGGGCAGAAGCATCAGAGATTAAAGGGCTGGGTAGGAGGACTGTGATCAAAGCTTGCAAGGATACAATGTGTGGATGGAATTGATTTGCCTCAGTATCCCAAATTTTCAAGAGATGTTTTGACATCAAAGAAACTCTACTTTTTCAGTACCGAAGATGGTTCTTTTGGGGACCTTCCTCAAATGGATACCTGGTATCTCCCTGTCTCTAGGGAACTGTCACTAATTATGACCAGGAGGTCAAGGAGGAGGTAGAGTCAAGTGCTTGGGATGAGTTAATCTGGAGGTTGGCTTGAAGGACAGTCACAGTAGAGGAGTTATCCACAGATGCATGGCATCCTTCCAGCATTCTTTGAAATCAGTCAGTGGTCTGTCTGTAATAATTGATATGTCTAATCAGAAACTGGAGCCCAAAGCCAATTGTTTCTTTTACTTTTTAATGGATTCGAACTCCATACCCAAGCTTAGAAAATCAAAGCACTTCTGGAAGATATTTATTAGCGGCCAAATTATAAAAACACATAGCAAACCTTTAGTTTGCATTACAAGTGTTAATATATGCAGAGCCCCGTGAATAGCTCATCTTTCTGCCTCTCTTGTATCTTAAATTTTTCATTACAAATTTCCAGGGCTTCAAAGTAGACTCTCACAGCCGGTGCCTTTTTTCTCCCTTGCATGACAAAGAGCTGTCAAAAACGGTTCCTGGGCTGGCTAGTTTCTTCCCCTTTTTTCTCTCATCTAAATGTCAAACAACTTAGCTTAAATAAAGCCCAGCATTCTTCGTCTGGTGCTTCTCAAAAGAAAAACACCACCACAGAAGGCATCTACAAAGGCCCTAATTAATGTTTCTCATTGATTTGGTTTTAGTGTGATGTATTTTATAAAAAAAATATGAATCCAGAAGTCACTCTCATTAAAATCATTAGCAGCTCAACATTGGCTGCAAACAGCCTGGTGCCTGGTGGGGCTTAAGAACCCCGATTCATACAAGCATACAGACACAGAACTCACAAGTGCATCTGTACATGCACATGCCAGCCTTTCCAGATCATACACAGTGCCCTAGGGTGGACATGCACGCAGAATGGTGTGCAAGATATGTGCAAACTACCTGCATGCACACGCATACATTAATTCCTGATGCACATGTGTACATGCCTGTGCCTGACCACTCAGGATGTATGTGCAAGCACACTGCATGCATACATCTGATTACCCAGGCATGCACAGAGTGCCCAATGCAGTATATGATCACACACAGAGCATGCAAGTCCATGTGTGCGCTTACACCTGCTAACACGGCTGCTGACTACATGCCAACCAACATCCATGTATTGGAGGGAGAAGGGAAGAGCCCTGTCTTAGGTTTCTCGAGATTTATGGGAAGATATCAAAAAAATACCAGGGCCACACACTTTGTCTCTTATTAAGATCTTTTCTTCGGGTGGCCTCCTAATACCATGATCCATGACTATCAGGACATATTAGGAACTTGAGATGTTGTGTTATGACTTGAGTTTTCTTTGGATGGTCTGGAGGGTTTTCTGGAGCTCTCTCTTCTGATTGGTCTCTTGGTTCCTTATTATGGGAACAGAAAAAAGAGGGATGAAGAGATGAGTTATAGGTCTTGATGGGGCAGGGAGAAGAACAATAGAAATTCAGATTTGGGCTTTCTAGATGGCAGCCAGGGTAGTTTCAAGGTTGATGGAAGCCCCACTGCTTCCTAGAGACTTGTTTCTATATTCCACATTATTCCTTTACCTAAACCAGTTCTTGTGTAAATAAACCCCGTCTCCATGTCACGTCTTATTTTTAAAGTACGCTTTGTTGTTTTCTAGGGATGACAATTTTGAAGGAGTTTTTTTGACTTTTAGAGGAACTCAAAGGGAGCTCCTACCTTGATTTGCCTCAAAGACACACACTCTCTCTGCTCTCATTGTGATGTATGTGGATCTGTCCTAAGCTCTGGGCAGCCAATGGAGGTCTGAGACTAACCGAAATATTCTTTTTCTGGCCAGGCATGGTGGCTCATACCTGTAATCCTAGCACTCTGGGAGATGGAGGTGGGTGGATTACTTGAGCTCAAGAGTTCTAGACCAACCTGACCAAGAACGAGACCTGTCTCTACTAAAAATAGGAAAACTACCTGGTGTAACGGTGAGTGCCTATAGTCCAGCTATTCAGGAAGCTGAGGCAAGGGGATTGCATGAGCCTGAGAGTTTGAGGTTGCTGTGTGCTAGGCTGATGCCATGGCACTCTAGCCTAAGCAACAGAGTGAGACTTTCAAACAAACAAATAAGCAAACAAACAAACAAAATATTCCTTCTTCAAGGCAGCCTACTAAAGTTCAGCATTACAGTTTAAGGCTGCAGTCGTTGATAATATCAAGGAGCACATTTGCTCTCAAGTTAAGATGCTTTGCTGTAATTTCCTGCAAATATATTTCTTTCAAGGATTTTGCAGGGAGGAAGTCACAGAACCAAGTATGGTTTATGTGTTTTCAGAGCCCACATGTCAAGGCATTATCTCACCCCAAGTTATACGTGAAGCTTAGACTAGACATAAGTTATACCACAAATCCCCTGAAATAATCAAAGATTCCACTTTTCACCTTTTAGAGCTTTTTCCTGAGCCAACAGGGAATAGAGACTTTTATTTTAAGTACCCTCTGGTGTCCTTAGGAGACGAGGGGCCCTGGGTGCTGAGGAGCCACCTTTACCCCTCCATACCTTGCATGCTCACATTCCCTATACAGAGAAGCTGTTGATAACCCAAGGTGTGTAAACCTTTCATTAGGGGCCATATTACCCCAGGGAAAGGGCCTCAGCGTTGGAGGTCAGAGCACATGCAAAGCCTTCCTAATCGCTTGCCTTTTCTTCTTTTTGTATTATCTTTAAATCATAATTGTGTACATTAATGCATTTATGGGATACAATGTGCTGATTTGATATACAATGTGGAATGCTTAACCTGATTAACATAACCATCTCTTCTTCGCTTACTTGTTGTGGTAAGACATTTATACTCTATTCTTAATAGTTTTGAAATGTACCATTGCATCATGCACATTAGGTGAGGTCCCCCCAAATACCCTCCCACCTCCTGGCCTCCCCTCTCCTCTCTCTCTTCTTCCCTCCTATTCTCTGGACTATAGTTATGTTTTACCATTTCTATGAATGTGTAGGTGATTATATACTGATTTCATAGTAGTATCGAGTACATTGGATACTTTTTTCCCCCATTCTTGAGATAGATAATTTACTAAGAAGAATATGTTCCACTTCATCCAGATAAACATAAAAGATGTGAAATCTCCATCTTTTTAATGGCTGCATAGTATTCCATGGTGTACATATACCACAATTTGTTAATTTATTCATGGGTCGATGGGCTAAATTCCATGACTTGGCAATTATGAATGGAGCTGCAATAAACATTCTGGTGTAAATGTCTTTATTGTTAAGTGATTTTTGAACATCTGGGTATATATCTAATAGAGGAATTGTAGGATCAACTGGTAGGTCCACTTTTAGTTCCTTGAGTATTTTTCAAACTTCTTTCCAAAAAGGTTATATTAGCCTGCATTCCCACCAGCAGTGTAGAAGTATTCCTTTCTCTCTTGCATCCATGCCAATATCTGTAGTTTTGAAATTCTATGATGTGGGCAAATCTTACTGGAGTTAGAGGATATCTCAATGTGGTTTTGATTTGCATTTCTCTGATGATTAAATATGATGATCATTTTCTTTTGAGCTTCCTGACTCTTCTTCACTGCCAGATACTGGATGATTGTGATACCAGATGATTGTGGTAAGGCACAATCAGTAGACCGTTGTGTATGCCAATTCTCTTTCACTACCTTAAGGCATGACTGGTGAGGGTCCCCAAGTTTTAGATTTGAAAAGCAGGAGGAATTACCTGCTCAATAATCCTTTTTTACCAAACTTTAGTGTTTTGTGTGCTTGCTAGCCATTAATAATATAATTGATACTTTGCTTTCTGTTTGGTTCAATTAGCGACCAGTTTATCTCGTCTTTTGGAACTGTGGAAGGAAGTAGGAATGAGAGGAATTTCAATCCACAGCAGATATAAACACAAACAGCATTTAATAGTGACACACAGAGATAGCATAAGTAATGGCTACTTGAAGCATTAGAGAGAAAGTGATGGGGCAGAGCAGGGGGAGTTATGTGCCAAAGCCTCTCCAAGTAATTAAAGCACAGTCTTCATGTTTTGCCATTTGTCAGAACAAAGTAAATATTGGAATCTTAGTACTTGCAGCTTCCCAGCTAAATATCTTTCTGTGGCTATTGCTCAAATATTGAAAATACTTGTGTAAGTTTTAGTGCAAAACTGCCATCTGAGTGATTTGTGTGGAGATGTAACCTGCTGCCTCCCTGAATTCATGCATCCACCATCACAGTACATATCAATTTTGCTCTGGTCCCCATTAGCAATGTTGTCAAAAAAACAAATCACAGAAAAATAACAACCCTGCAAGCCAAGAAATTTAGATCCGGATATGAGCCATAAATCTGTATTAATTTAATAGTTAAAGTGCGTTAATGCTTTGTAATATTTTTTCTTTATAGAGAACACAATAGTGAGGTCATCTGTAATAAAGATGTTAATCCTGAGCCACCTGCTAGTTTGTTTTGCCTCTTGGGGCAAAAGGACATTAATGGATGAAATATGGCCTCGAGCTCCTTAAAATGGTGTTTTATGGCAACCTCTATGCAGGGCTGTAAAACACTCACTGTGAGTGATAAAGAATCTCAAGAAGGAATATTCACTCTCCATCATGCTTGATCTGACATCAGCTTTGCTTAGGTTACCACTCATCCACAGATACCCACTGGGCTGGGCTGCAAAGGGAGATGGGGGGCTGCCCCAAGGCTCAGGGAAAAGTCGATGAATTGTCTGGCCTTTTGGAGCAGTTTCCAGGGCTCAGCCCCTGAGAAAATTGTCTATTCTGGAACCTATTATTTATTTTTCTCCTGGGATTTTGGTTTAGGAAAATAGTCCATAATGTTCTATTATGAGCTGTTTGGGCAGGTTTTGTGAAATATACAAGAAAAAAACATCATACACACCTAACTCTGTTTCATATTATGGGGGAACATCTTTCATTTAAATTTCTTTTATTTTTATTATTTTGTACTTTTTTCTCTTAATTTTTTAAATTAAATCATAACTGCATACATTAATGCATTTATGGGGTACAATGTGCTGATTTTATATACAATTTGGAATGCTTACATCAAACTGTTTAATATGGTCTTCACCTCACTTAGTTATTGTGTTAAGACACTTATGCTCTACTCTTAATAGATGTGACATGTACCCTTGCAATATGCACCATAGGTGAGGTACCAATGATTACCCTCCATCTAACCTTCCCCCTCCAACTTCCCCCTTCCCACCCTGTCCTCATCCTGGGCTATAGTTGTGTTTTATCTTTTATATGAAAGTGTCAGTGATTATATATTGGTTTCATAGTAGTACTGAGTACATTGGATACTTTTTTCTCCCATTCTTGACATACTTTACTAAGAAGAATATGTTCCAGATCCATCCATGCAAACATAAAAGAGGTAAAGTCTCCATCTTTTTAAAGGCTGTATAATATTCCATGGTATACATATACCACAATTTGTTAATCCATTCATGGGTTCATGGGCGCTTGGACTGCTTCCATGACTCGGCAATTATGAATTGGGCTGCAATAAACATTCTGGTGCAAATATCTTTGCTGTAAAGTGATTTTTGGTCTTCTGGATATATACCTAGAAGAGGAATTGCAGAATCAAATGCCAGGTCTACTTTTAGTTCCCTAAGTATTCTCAAACTACTTTATAAAAGGAATGTATTAGCTTGCACTACCACCAGCAGTGCAGAAGTGTTCCCTTTTCTCCACATCCACACCAACATCTGTAGTTTGGGGATTTTGTTATGTGGACTACTCTTACTGGAGTTAGATGATATCTCAAAGTGGTTTTGATTTGCATTTCTCTGATGATTAAAGATGATGAGCATTTTTTCATGTGTCTGTAGGCCATGTGCCTGTCTTCAGAGAACCTTCTGTTCAAGTCTCTTGCCCACAATGAAATGGGATCAATCACTTGTTCTTTTCTTATTAATAAATTTGAGTTCTCTGTGGATTCTAGTTATCAAACCTTTGTCAGAAACATAACCTGCAAATTCCTTCTCCCATACTGAGGACTGTCTGCTTGCTTTATTTACTGTGTTCTTGGTAGTGCAGAAGCTTTTTAGTCTGATCAGATCCCAGTAATATATTTTTGGTGTTGTTTTAATTGCCTGAAGGGTCCTCCTCATAAGATATTCTCCCAGGCCAATTTCTTCAAGTGTTTCCCCTGCAGTCTCTCTAAGTATCTTTATAGTTTCATGTCTTATGTTTAAATTTTTTATCCAGTGAGAATCAATTTTTGTTAATGGTGAAAGCTGAGGGTCCAGTTTCAGTCTTCTACAGGTCTATAGCCAAGTCACCCAGCACCATTTATTAAATAGGAAATCTTTCCCCCAATTTATGTTTTTGATATATTTATCAAAGATCACATGACTGTAAGTGTCTGGGTTCATATTTGGGTTGTCTATTCTGTTCCATACATCTACCTCTCTATTTTTGTGCCAGTACCATGCTGTTCTGATCACTGTAGATTTATACGATAGCCGAAGTCTGGTAGTGTTATTCCTCCTGATTTGTTTTTATTTCTGAGTAATGTCTTGGTCAATCGAGGTTTTTTCTGGTTCCATATAAAATGAAGAACTTTTTTCCAGATCTTTAAAGTATGATAATAGTGCTTTAATAAGGATTGTATTAAATTTCTATATTGCTTTGGGTAGTATGGAAATTTTAACAATGTTGATTCTTTTCAGCCATGAGCATGGTATGTTTTACCATTTGTTAACATCTTCATCTATTTCTTTCCTCAGAATTTCACAGTTCTCTTTACAGAGATCTTTAACGTTCTTTCTTGGGTATATGCCCAGATATTTCATCTTCTTTGGCACTACTGTAAAAACAATAGAGTTCTTGACTATTTTTTTCAGGTTGACTATTGTTTGTATACATAAAAGATACTGATTTGTGAGTATTGATTTTGTATCCTGAGACGCTGCTGTATTCCCTGATCAGTTTTAAGAGTTTTGTAGTTGAGTCCCTGGAATTTTTCAAGTATAGCATCATATCATCAACAAATAGTGAGTGTTTGGTCTCCTCTGACCCTATTTGTATATCTTTGATTGCCTTCTTTTGCCTGGTTGCAATGGTTAAGACTTCCATTACTATGTTGACTACCAGGGGAGACAATAGGCATCCTTCCCTTGTTACTAATCTGAGTGGAACTGTTTTTAATTTTACTCCATTCAATATGATATTTGCTATGGGTTTGCTGTACATGGCTTCTATCAGTTTAAGAAATGACCCATCTAAGCTTATTTTCTTAAGTGTTCTGATCATGAAAGAATGCTAGGTATTATCAAAAGCTTTTTCTGCATCAACTGAGAGAATCATATGGTCTTGTTTTCATTTTGTTTATGTGATGAATTATATTTATAGATTTACATATGTTGAATCAACTTTGAGACACTGGGATAAAACCAAATTGGTCATGTTGTATAATTTGTTTGATGTGTTTGCTAGACTCTCTTTACTAGGATCTTATTTAATAATTTTGCATCCATATTCATTAATGATATTGGTTCATAACTTTCTTTCATTGTTGGATCTTTTCCTGGTTTGGGGATCAGGGTGATATTTGCTTCATAGAATGTGTTGGGAAGTATTCCTTATTTTTCTATGTTTTGGAAAAGATTATGTAATATAGGTATTAGTTCCTTTTTAAAGGTTTGGTAGAATTTTGATATGAAGCCATGTGGTTCTGGATTTTTCTTTTTTGAGAGATTTCATGTAGTTGATGGTATTTCAGTATTTGATATAGATCTATTTAACATTTGCAATTCTTTCTGGATAAGTCTAGGAAGGTGTCAGGCTTCCAGGTATTGGTCTATTTCCTCCACATTTTCATATTTCTGAGAATAGAGTTTTTTATAGTATTCATTAAAGACCTTTTGAATTTCTGAGGTGTCTGTTGTTATTTTGTCTTTATCATTTCTGATCGATGATATTAGGAATTTTACTTTTCTATTTCTAGTTAGGTTAGCCAAAAGTTTATCAATATTGTTACTTTTTTCAAAAAACCACCTTTTCGGTTCATTGATCTTTTGAATGATTCTTTATTTATCAATTTCATAATTCTGCTCTAATTTTGGTTATTTCTTTTATTCTGCTGGGTTTGAGGTTGGAATGGTCTTCCTTTTCCAGTTGCTTGATAATTCCCATTAAGTTGTTGACTTCCTCGCTTTCCATTCTCTTGGGGAATGCTTGCAATGCTATGAATTTCCCTCTTAAGACTGCCTTTGCAGTAACCCACAGGTGATAATTTGTGTCTTCATTGTCATTTTGTTTCCAAAAATTTAGTAATTTCTTCTTAATCTCATCTATGACCCAGCTATCATTCAGCATAAGGTTATTCAGCTTCCATGACTTAAGTATGAAGATTCCTGTTGTTGTTAAGTTCAACTTTAATTCCGTTATGGTCCAAGAAAATACAAGGAATAGTTTCCATTCTTTGACATTTGCTGAGGTTAGCCTTGTGACCTAAGATGTGACCAATTTTGGAGGATGGTCCATGGGCTGATGAGAAGACCGTGTATTCAGTTTTGTTAGGATGAAATGTTCTGTAGACATCTGTGTAGTCCATTTGTTGTAGGGTCAAGTTTAAGTTCAATATTTCTTCATTTAGTTTATTCATGGAGGATCTATCCAACACTGCCAAAGGGGTGTTAAAATCTCCGACTCTTATGGTGCAGGAAGATGTCAAATTCTTTATGTCTGCTAGGATTTCCTTTATAAATTGAGGAGCATTCTGGTTGGGCACATAAATGTTAATAATTAAAATCTCTTCATGTTGAGTGTTTCCCTTGACAAATATGAAGTGACCAACCTTACCTTTGTTGGTTTAAAGCCTATTGTATCTGCAAATAAAATTGCAACCCCTGCTTTTTTCTGATTTCTATTTGCCTGAATTATAGATGTCCATCCCTTCACCCTGAGTCTATTTTTATTCTTGAAGGTAAGAAGAGATTCTTCTATGCAGCAGTTTATCTGGTCTGAGTTGATCCAGCCAGCCAGCCTGTGCCTTTTTAGAGGACAATTTAAACCATTCACATTAATTATAAGAATCGATAAGCCTTGTTGTGTTTGGGGTACTATGTGTTTTGAAAGTCCAGTGGACATTTTTAATCATTTCACCACTGTGGAAATTGGGTTTTGCTCAAAAATTTCTGAGTTAGTTTACTTTGGTTGTAGAGCATTGTGCTGGTTATTGTGGAGGATGGGTCTGAGAATATCCTGGAAAACTGGTTTAGTTATGGCAAATTTCTTCAACATGTGTATGTCATTAAAGTATTTGTTTTCTCTATCACAAATGGAAGTCAGTGTAGCTGGATACAGGATCCTGCTAAAACAAGTTGTTTTGTTTTAGGAGATTGAAGGTTGATGACCATCCTCTTCTGTCTTGAAAGATTTTGCCTGAGAGATCTGCAGTCATTCTAATTTTCTTCCCCTTGTAGGTTATGATTTTCTTATGTCTGGTAGCTTGCAAAATTTTCTCCTTCATCTTAACTTTGGCAAAGTTAATTACAATGTGTCTAGGAGATGTTTTACTTGGATTGAATCATGCTGGGGATCTGAACTATCTGCTATCTGAATTTCAGTATCTCTTGCCATGCTTGGGAAGTTCTCCTTCATTACATCTTGGAGTAGAACATCAGTGACTTTAGGACCATCCTCTTCTCCTTTAGGAATTCCTATGAGGTGAATGTTTGCTCTTTTGGAGTGGTCTCACAGTTCTCTCAGGGAATGATCCATTTTTGCTCTCCACTTCTCTGCCTCTTTGAGTTTTGGGGGACATTCAAAAAGTTTGTCTTTAATGTCAGAGATCCTTTCTTTTGCCTGCTCCATTCTGTTACTGAGGGATTCTACTGTATTTCTCAGTTCTTTGAGGGCTGCAATTTCTTGTCTCATTGTGTCTAACTTTTTGGAGATTCATTGATTTCTTGAGACAATTTTGAATTACTCCTTGAATTTCTAATTCCAAACTTTACCTCCATTCTATTAATCTTTTTTTGCCATCCATGTTCTGAACTCAATTTCTGACATCTCAGCCATTTGTTTATGAATGGCATTTTCTGTTGTTTCTTTTTTGTCATTCCTTGGTGGAGTTGATCTACTCTGATTATTCATGTTGCCAGAGTTTTTCTGCTGATTCTGCCCCATGATTACTATTCATAGTTTGGCTAGAGAAGCTGGTAAGGTGAATTTGGATTGAGGGCTCCTGGAGTTGTAATTAGCCAGCCCTTTACCAAAGAGCTGGGACCAGTGTCTGTGCATTTCCCCCTGTTCAATACTGTAGCCTGAGACTCCAGGGTCCTGCTTGGTGTGATGGGGCTAGGTGACTCTGTCTTGTATTCAGTTAGTCTCTATCCAATCTTAGTGAATCAGTGGCTTTGGGCTGAAATCTCAGCTGGGGAGAAATACAAGCAACTGTGACACCCTTCCCCGAATGGGCAACAACTGGAACAGGAGAATCAGACCCTTCCACTATAAACAACTAGGGCTTAACCTTGGAAGGTCCTCAGGTGGCTAGCCCAGGTCAAGATTTCCAAACCAATTGTCCTGGTCAGCACGATTGCTGATCAAGTGGGAGAGTTCAGAATGTCTCTAGCAACTAGACAGCATGGGTCCACTGGCAACTCAAGTGTGACTTGCTCTGGTGCTCCATGGAGTCAGAAAGGCCTGCCCAGCAAAGGACTTAGTTCGGGGGGCTGATGCCTCTTTCCCTACCTTCTACTTCTGCCATGCCCAGTCACTGGTAACCCCATGGGACTGTGACCCAATTCCCTCCATTGAGCAAATATGCCAAGGATTTGCGCCTGCCAGAGTCAAAGGGGAGTCAATGCCTCCTGGGCCAGGCCACCACACTTAGCCACCAGCCAGCAGGGGGAGCTGAAGCCTGACTCCTTCTAGTGCTGAATGGAAATTGGAGAGTGTTCCACCTGAGTTTGTTTCAAGACAGGGGTTATCAATACAGTGAATGTTTTTCTCCCTAAGAGACTGGTCTCTGCCCCAGATGCACTTTTCCTCTGGTACCCCTGCAGGGTGAGGTCTGGCTCTCTCTGGTAGTGCACAGAATTGGGAGGTGTCTCTATGAAATTTGACCATGGTGGAATTGCTCTACTGTCATTGCTGCTGCATGGCAGATGCCTCCATGATGGTTCCCACCCCTCCACCCACTGCACAGCTTACTGCACCTCTGACCACCACCGATACACACTTTCATTGCACTGGGCCAGTCACCCTCCTCCCTATGCCTCTCTCTACTTCTGGCCCATGCAATACCCAGCCCTAGCAAGAAACCTTGTATATTCCAGTCTCAGTAGGGGGTGGATTTCTAAACCACCAGGCAAGGGGAGAGGGTGGACTGGGAGCTCAGATGGCAAGGAAAATATATGTTCAACTTTTATGCTGGGCAAGAGAATGCCCAGGCTCATAGCGAGGTCTCTCTGGAGAAGTAGTCCCAACCTTCAGTGCCTCTCTCCTGTGGGGTGAGATAAGAGGTCTTCCGTTCACTGCCTGCTTGTAGAAATTACACAGCAAGCCACTCTCTTAGGGGAGTGGATGGACTCTTTAGGTTGTGTTTTGTGCCTGAAATTTGCTTCTTTGGAGTCTCAGCTTGCCTCAGCAGGGATAACGTGCAGTTATCAATCTTCTCTCTCGGCTCAGCTCCCAACCTTCAGGTTTATTGGTTTCTTTCTGGCCATTACCTATCCATCTGGACAGGATCTTCTGTTGAAAGCTCCAATCAGCCATGTTCCCCCAAACCCTCTCATTCAAATTTCAATGAGCTCCATGTAGTGCTTTCTTTTTCTTTATTTAATTCCTAATTTTCTTTCTTTCTGGTATTTTTTGAACAGGTTTCTTGCAATGACACAACTAATAACCCATTCAGATTGTGCCAGGTTTCAGGTGGGAAAAGTCTACTATCTCCATAGGACTTGCAGAATTAGGACAACTAACCTCATGTTGGCAAACAAAGGTCTTGGACTGTAGTCAAGCAGAGCAAGGGTACAGGGTGTTTGCAACTTGTCAAGACAACAAGTGTTGGAGGGAATGGCTCACATATTGGCCCTGGGAAAACATGAGGAAGCAATCCCTGGTATCTCCTCTCAGATATGGCTCTACTTGGTCCAGGGGAAGGACAGACAATGCTTCCTGAAAGGTCAGTGCCACTGAACTCTCAGAAGGTTTGTTACGAAGACTAGATCTTCAGGAATCACAGAGTAGCAAGACATACACTATAATTCTTAGGTAAAAGGAGGAAATCTATGTGTGAAATTTTAGAAGGAAGGACAAGTGATTCATGTTTATTGGGGAGGCAAGCACAGACGGAGTGTCTACTCTCACCCACACCCCAAAGTTCCCAGTGCTGACACCAGAGCACAGGAAATAAGAGCCAGCTGATGTCTTAGCAGTATGCTTCTCCAGTTTGGTGGCCCCAGGAGGGTAAGAATTAGGATTAGGATTCTTCAGAGGGGACTAGTGGCTTGAGGTCCACACATGGGCACAAACACTTGAACTACCTGTTACTGGACTTCCTTTCTGGGTGGGACTAATGGTGTACTACCACTCATTGTAGAAGGAAATTCAGCCCACAGCTCCTGTGTGCACCTTTGGAACACCCAGACTGGACCAGCACCAATGCAGGGTGCATGTCTGGGGTCATATCACCTCTGAGTAGCTTAGACTGTCTCTTTGCCATAGAACAACTCACTATTGATAGTGATTTATGGCAGGTGAGCAACTGCATGGATGACAGAGATTCTCCTGATCTTAGATCCCCTTACCTTAGTTGTTAAAATCCTGCCATCAGTTTGGCTGCTAAATACTTCTAAATGAGTATAAACACAGACCAGAGGGGGACACAGCTTCCCTCTCCTACTCTTATTTACTCATCATTTGTAGTTCACTTACTAAGCCCATCAAAAATATCATCTTATTAATCCTAAAAATAATACTTTAAATAAATTCCTATTGTTATTCTCTTTATCAAAGATGAACTTGAGGCTGGAGGTGAAGGAACTCACCCAAGATCATAGGCCAATCAGTGACAGAGTTGAATTTTTAGTCCCAGACCTGTTTGATTCCAAAGTCTGTGGTCAGGACCATCTCCACAGTGCCCACTGGCTATGGCTATGCAGCAGTTGGTCAATACATGTTTGGTGAGTGAAACAGTGCTGGAGATAAATTCACCATCACCACTGATTCTCTTACATAGCATCAACAGGTTGACACATCAGTGATTTTCATTCCCGTCTACCAGGTCTGACTCTCTGTTGTATTAGCACTGAGAACTTGGGGTCTTTGAAAAGTGTCAAGGAGAGATGTTGGTTCTCTTTCTGCCCTTTCCCTCTTTCACCCCACGATCATGGCCTGTGGTAGCATTTGATGATATATTAACTCCTAATTTCAGCTCAGCTCTTAGGCTGAAAAAGACACTTTATTGGGATTTGACAGTGCTATATCATTTAGGCAGAGACCAGAGAGACATAGGGACTCTGGGGTGTCCAATGTCTACCTTATTAACTCAGCCCTTCTGATAGCCACCAAGTGGAGATTAATTTCTGAAGTCCCTGGGCTGTCAAGTTGTAGGAAAAGTCCAATAAGAATGAAAACTTAGGGGAGGGGCAAGATGGCCAACAGGTACCAGCCTCCGACAGAAGCTCCCATCCAGAGGGAAGGATAAAGTCCAGAAAATACCCAACAAAGTTGAAGACTGGGAGCCCAGCCGAGAAAGAAGAGTGATATCTGCTGGACACCTCTGCTGAGGCAAGTTGTGCTCCTAGAAAGAAATCTACAGGTGCATAATACATCCCAAAGGAAAAATGTCTATCGCTTCCCCCCAAGAAAGTTGTGTTTTTCTCTTTGTTTTCCCTTCCTCTGATCCCGTAAGTTTCCTACAGGTGAGTGGCAAACTGAAGATTTATTATCTCACCCCACGTGTGAGAGCTACAGAATGTGGGGTCTACTCCCCTAGAGGGAACCTGCTGAGACACTCTGCTGAGATACCAAACACCCTTTTGCCAGGCAGAAAAATCAAACTAATGTTTCACTGTCATTTTGAATTCCCAGTCCAACCTTCCCCCCTTGCCTGCAGAGACAGTGAGAGGAGGCCCAAGAGCAGTGTCCCACAACCCCTGTGGGACCAAGTGCCCTGTCCGAGCCCTGCAGCTGGAGAACTGCTTGGGCCACGTGTTCCCTGTGCAGCTGCAGGGCGCCCCCAAGGATTGATCAGGCTGCGCTTTCCCCACAGGGCTGCTGGTGATCCACTGCTCTGGGCACCCAAGTGGGGTGCCCTGAGAACTGATAGAGCCATGTGTTCCTGGCACCCCAGTCTTGGCGGCCTGAGAACTGCGAGAGGATGGTCAGTTGAGAAGGAACCACACTGGGAACCCCCAGGCGAAGAGCAGCAGCTGCAGCAGCTAGAACAATAAGGCTCATACCCCTGAGGCTTTTCCAGACAGACATGCCCTATCTCTCCAGGCAACCAGAAGAAGCTGGCATCTTCTCCAGTGGCAGTTACTGGCTGAACAGTTTTGGGATAGTCTTCAAATGGTGCAAATTCAGCATGGGGTGGAATCAGTGGAAAAACTCTGGTAATCTGAATAACCAGAGTAGATCAATTCCCCCAAAGAAGGATGGAGCAGATGCAATTGAAGATCCTATCCATAAACAGATGGCTGAGATTTCAGAAATTGAGTTCAGAATCTGGATAGCAAATAAGATTAACAGAATGGTGGAAAAGAGGGAATTAGAATTTCAAATTATTCAAAACCTGTCTCAAGAATTCAATAATTTCAAAGATAAAATGACCAAAGATTTTCACACACTGAGGCAAGAGGTTGCAGCCCTCAAAGATATGAAAAATACAGTGGAATCCCTCACTAACAGAATGTAGCAGGCAGAAGAAAGGATCTCTGACATTGAAGACAAAGCTTTTGAATGCACCCAAGTGCTCAAGGATGAAGAGAAATGGAGAGGAAAAATGAATCACTCTCTCAGAGAGCTTTGGGCTAATTTGAAGAAAACTAATATTCTCCTTATAGGAATTCCTGAAGGTGACAAAGTTGCTTCACAAAACACAGAGGCTCTTCTTCATGAAATTATGAAAGAGAACTTTCCAGATATGCCAAGAGATTCTGAAATTCAGATAGCAGACAGTTTCAGAACCCCAGTATGACTCAACTTGAACAAGAAATCCCCCAGGCACATCATAATTAACTTCACTAAAGTGAATATGAAAGAGAAAATCTTGAAAGCAGTGAGACATAAGAAAACCATAACCTACAAGGGGAAGAATATTAGAATGACTGCAGATCTCTCTGTTGAAACATTTGTGGCTAGAAGAGGTGGTCATCGACTTTAAATCTCCTAAAACAAAATAACTTTCAAACCAGGATCCTGTATCCAGCTAAACTGAGTTTCATTTATGATGGAGAAATTAAGTACTTTAATTACATTCACATGTTGAAGAAATTTGCCATAACTAAACCAGCTCTTCAGTATATTCTCAGACCTATCCTCCATAATGACCAGGGCAATCCTCCACCACATAAGTAAACTGACACAGAAAATTTTGATCAAATTCCAATTTCCATAGTGGCAAAATGATTAAAGATGTCCACTGGACTTTTGAAAAACTCGATACCCAAAATTATACCAGCTTTATCAATATTCTCAATCAATGTGAATTGCTTAAATTGCCCCCTAAAGAGGCACAGGCTGGCTGACTGAATACAAAAACTCAGGCCAGATACTTGCAGCATACAAGAATCTCATCTTACTTTAAAAGACAAATATAGACTCAGGGTGAAGGAATGGTCAGCTATATTCCAGGCTAATGGAAAGCAGAAAAAAGTGGGTGTTGCAATTTTATTTGCAGATACAATAGGCTTTAAACCAACACAAGTAAACAAAGACAAGGATGGCTGCTTTATATCTGTTAAGGGTAACACTCAATATGAGGAGATCTCAATTATCAATATCTATGCACCCAACCAGAATGCACTTCAATTGATAAAAAATACTCTAATAGGCGTGAGCAACTTGATTTCTCCCAGCTCCATCATCGTCAGAGAATTTAATACTCCTTTGGCAGTGTTGGATAGCTCCTCCAACAAGAAGCTTAGGAAAGAAATTTTAGATTTAAACTTAACCATTCAGCATTTGGATTTAATGGTCATCTACAGAACATTTCATCCTAACAAAACTGAGTACAAATTTTTCTCATTAGCCAATGGAACATACTCCAAAATCGAGCACATCTTAGGTCACAAGTCTAACCTCAGCAAATTTAAAAGAATAGAAATTATTCCTTGCATCTTCTCAGACCATCATGGAATAAAAGTTGAACTCAGTAAAAACAAGAATCTGAAGATTCATACAAAAACATGGAAGCTAAATAACCTTATGCTGAAAGAGAGGTGGATCAAAAAGGAAATTTACAAATTTTTGGAACAAAATGATAATGAAGACATGAGTTACCAGAACCTCTGGGATACCATAAAGGCAGTCCTAAGAGTGAAATTTATAGCACTGCAAGCATTCCTCAAGAAAACAGAAAGAGAGGAAGTTAACAACCTAATGGGACCTCTTAAGCAACTGGAAAAAGAACTCTCCAACCTCAAACCCAGCAGAAGAAAAGACATAACCAAAATTAGAGCAGAATTAAATGAAATTGAAAACAAAAGGATTATATAACAGATCAATAAGTCAAAAGTTGGTTTTTGAAAAGGTCAATAAGATAGATAAGCCTTTATCTTATTGACCAACCTAGGCCTAGAAAAAAAGAGTAAAATCTCTAATTTCATCATTTAGAAATGGTCAAGAAGAAATAACAACAGACCCCTCAGAAATTCAAAAAACCCTTAATGAATATTACAAGAATGTTTATTCTCAGAAATATGAAAATCTGAAGGAAATTCACCGATACATGGAAGCACGCCATCTTCTAAGACTTAGCCAGAATCAAGTGGAAATGTTGAGCAGGACTATATCAAGTTCTGAAATAGCATCAACTATACAAAATCTCCCCAGAAAAGCCTGGGACCAGAATGGCCTCACATCAGAATTCTACCAAACCTTTAAAGAGGAACTAGTACCTATACTACTTAACCTTTTCCAAAATATAGAAAAAGTAGGAATACTTCCCAACACATTCTATGAAGCAAACATCACCTTGATACCCAAACCAGCAAAAGACCTAACAAGAAAAGAATATTACAGACCAATATCACTAATGAATACTGATGCGAAAATATTCAAGCAGATCCTAATAAACAGAATCCAGCAACACATCAAACAAATTATACACCATGACCAAGTGGGTTTTATACCAGGATCTCAAGGCTGGTTCAACATACGTGAATCTATAAACGTAATTCATCACATAAACAAATTAAAAAACAAAGACCATATGATTTTCTCAATTGATGCAGAAAAAACTTTTGATAATATTCAGCATCCCTTCATGATCAGAACACCTAAGAAAATTGGCATAGAAGGGACATTTCTCAAATTGATACAGGCCATCTAGAGCAAACCTACAGCCAATATTGTACTGAATGGAGTTAAATTGAAATCATTTCCACTCAGATCAGGAACCAGGCAAGGTTTCCCATTGTCTCCATTACTCTTTAACATTGTAATGGAAGTTTTAGCCATCACAATTAGGGAAGACAAGGCAATCAAGGGTATCCATATAGGATCAGTAGAGATTAAACTTTCACTCTTTGCAGATGATGATTGTATACCTGGAAAATGCCAGGGATTCTACTACAAAACTCTTAGAAGTGATCAAGGAATACAGCAGCATCTCAAGTTACAAAATCAACACTCATAAATCTGTAGCCTTTATATACACTAACAGCAGCCAAGCTGAAAAAGCAGTCAAGGACTCTATTCCATTTACAGTAGTGCCAAAGAAGATGAAAT
>NW_003852396.1:44290028-44306942 GCF_000181295.1 Otolemur garnettii
ACTACCCAAAGCAATATATAATTTTAATGCAATCTCCATTAAAGTTCCATTGTCATACTTTAAAGATCTTGAAAAAATAATACTTCATTTTATATGGAATCAGAAAAAATCTTGAATAGCCAAGACATTACTCAGAAATAAAAACAAAGTAGGAGGAATCATGCTATCAGATTTCAGACTATACTATAAATCCATAGTGGTATTGGAACAAAACAGAGAGGTAGATGTATGAAACAGAATAGAGAACCAAGAGATGAACCCAGCTACTTACTGTTATCTGATCGTTGACAAGCCAATGAAAAACATTGAGTGGGGAAAAGATTCCCTATTTAACAAATGGTGCTGGGTGAACTGACTGATGACCTGCAGAAGACTGAAACTGGATCCATACCTTTCACTACTAACTAAGATTGACTCTCAATGGATTAAAGATTTAAATGTAAGACATGAAACTATAAAAATACTAGAAGAAAGTGTAGGGAAAACACTTAAAGAAACCAGTCTGGGCAAAAATTTTATGAGGAGGACCCCCCAGGCAATTGAAGCAACATCAAAAATACACTACTGGGACCTCATCAAATTAAAAAACTTCCGCACAGCCAAGAACACAGTAAGTAAAGCAAGCAGACAGCCCTCAGAACAGGAGAGGATATTTGCTGGTTATGTCTCCAACAAAGGTTTAATAACCAGAATCCACAGAGAACTCAAACGTATTAGCAAGAGGAGAACAAGTGATCCCCTCTCAGGGTTGGCAAGGGACTTGAAGAGAAACTTCTCTGAAGAAGACAGGTGCATGGCCTACAGATGAAAAAATGCTCATTATCCTTAATCATCAGAGAAATGCAAATCAAAACTACTTTGAGATATCATCTAACACCAGTAAGATTAGCCCGTTTCACAAAATCCCCAAACCAGAGATGCTGGCATGGTTTTAGAGAAAAGGGAACACTTCTACACTGCTGGTGGGATTGCAAACTAATACATTCCTTTTGGAAACACATCTGGAGAACACTTACAGAACTAAAAATAGACCTGCCATTTAATCCTATATTTCCTCTACTAGGTATATATTCAGAAACCAAAAATCACAGTACAATAAAGATATTTGTATCAGATGTTCATTGTAGCCCTATTCATAATTGCTAGGCCATGGAAGAAGCCCAAGTGCCCACTGACCCACGAATGGATCAATAAATTGTGGTATGTGTACACCATGGAATACTATGCAGCCATAAAGAAAAATGGAGCCTTTACCTCCTTCATGTTTACATGGATGGAGCTGGAAAATATTATTCTTAGCAAATTATCTCAAGAATGGAAGAAAAAGTATCCAATGTACTCAGCCCTACTATGAAACTAATTTATAGCTTTCATAGGAAAACTATAACCCAATTTTAGCTCAGGAATATGGGGAGAGGGGAGAGGGAGGAGAGAAGAAGGAAGGTGAGTGGAGGGAGGGTGATTGGTGGGATCACACCTATGGTTCATCCTATAAGGGTACATGTGAATCTCTCTAAATGTAGAATATAAATGTCTTAACACAATAACTAAGCAAAAGACATGAAGACTATGTTAACCAGTTGGATGAAAGTATTTCAAATTGTATACAGAAACAGTACACTGGACCCCATGATGGTATTAATGTACACAGCTATGATTTAATAAAAAAAAAGAATGAAAACTTAATTAACACTGCTCTGTGTCAGATACTATGTTAAGATCTAAGTTATCTACTTGATCCTCATCTTAAGCCTATGGAGTGAGTGTTTTGCCCATGTTTATGATGAGGAAGCTGAGGTTTGCAGAGATTTAGTCTGGTAACCTTGCAAGGTTACCAGCAGATGAGCTGTGTATAGTGCATTTGAACTTAGATTTGACCCTAAAGCATATGTTTTTCACTACACTATGTAAAGAAATTTGCAATGAGCAAGAATGATTACTGAATTTATCCAATAGAAAATTATGCATGGCTTAGGGTACATTCTTGAAGTTTATCTGATTTTGGCCTTTCGGGTGTCCTTGAATTATTTTACAATGTAAATTAGAGATAGGTGATAACAATGAACAATAATTCTTGTCTGTAGAGATGCAAAAAAATTCTGTCCAGTGTAAATGTAATTGATTCTCCCCCTCTATCTTTAAAAAAATTTAGTTTCACATTAATTTATAAATTCATTTTAACATTTCTTTACTTCATATGAATTTATGATTCTTTGATTTTTCCTTTGAACAGGTTGTAGCATTTTTTTTCCAATTCTTTCATACACATTCATTTTGTACTTTATATTCAATTAAATATGAGAGTCATGACTTTGCCTTTTTTACAGAAAATTATCTTTTAACAGCCATATGGCCACAAGGCAGAGTTCAAGACATGACTACCCAACAAGGCCAGTCTTTGCCTAGTTGGACTGTGTACAGAGCTGAACAAGGAGAATTAAGAGACAAAAAGGCCCAAGGTCCCCATTGTCTAAGCCAGGCTAGGTAGCCTCATTATTGATTAAAGGAATCATATACCACTACTATTTATAAATCCAAGGCTCAAAAAAAACAACTGTTTGTTTTTTTCTGCTTTTAATTATTGAACATGAGATACTAGTGTTGTTTTGCCAACAGCAGCACAATAGGTCCCTAATGAAACTCACTGAGCTACTAATAATTAAACCATCATCAAGAGGAAGCAACCAGTGCAGTGAGATATCAATTAACATTCTTCAATAATCTCTCTTTTGTTTTGATTCTTTAAGGAAAACTGTTTCTGCCAGTTATTTTTTGGAACTTATCACACAGAACTTCTACCTCTGATGAAACTAAAGCCTGAGCTTTAGATTTCCCCCGATTCAAATCCTTGTCCTTTCACAAACTACAGGATGACTCTGTGCACCTTAGTTCACATTTCTGAGACTGAATCCCTTGATATGAATAGAGGAACTAGTGAGGCTAAAATAGAATGATATAAGTTTTACAGCCTGTGTGTTTACACATAGCAGGGGTTCACTGAATTTTAGCTTTCCTCGCTCTTTCTTCCTTTCATCTATCCCTCCCTCCCTTCATCCCTATATCTCTTTATTCTTGGACTTTCTAATCTGTTTTTGTAAGCCTGTAGTCCCATCAGAGATCTCAATAAGTATCTCAAATTGTGTTTCCATACCCCTATCTTTGAAATTAACAATTTAGCCATGGTCTCTGTCAAAGGGGTGGGCTTGGACATCCATGAATATGCCATGTGCCCTGACAACAGATGAGTAGTTCAGCTGTAATCAGTTCAGAAAGAAGGTGAAGTCAGTCAGATGCTCTATTGTGAGACTCTGTACTAAGAGAAAGAAACCAATTTAGTTGGTTGTGGGCTAAAGCGAAAAGGTCACATGGTGTCAGGATAAGAGCAGGTGCCGTGGCAACAATGGCAACATCATCTCTCTTTGTGACAGGAGAATGGGAAATGTGATACTGGAGGAAGTCATGATGCAGTGAGAAGCATATCAAAGCAGAGAAGAATAAACATGTGCGGAATGAAAGAGAGAAAAATCTACAAACTGATCACTCTGGAAATGGGGCAAAGAGGGAGAATGGTAATGGGAAGAGGGCATTTTCTTAAAGGGTATGAAGATTTTAAGATGACTAGAAGAAGAGTCATATTTGTAAGAAACAGTGGACATGAAAATGGGAGTAGTGTGATAGGCCCTAGACTTGGGAGCCAGGGTCTAGCATCTAGGATGGTTTTATTCATTTGCTTAGAGCAGGAGGGACTACTTTTGGGAGGTGGCACAATGGGTCTCCTTAGCTTACTCCCTTTGGTATATAAGGAATGAAGTAGAGAGGGAGCTTCCCTTCCTTGGCTGGGAAGTTCACATGGCACCTTTCTTGGGGGGACTGGAGAAAGACTTGTAGGTTTCAAACTTTTAGTTACCTCTAAGATCATTTTGTTGCCAGAAATCTGTTAACTACCGAGTAGAGGGGACAAATGATCTCTAAATAAGAGAGAACAATAGAGAGAGAGAGAGAGAGATCTGAGAAGGAAAGGAGACAGCAGTGAGATAGAAGGAATCCAACTCTGCCTAGTTTACAATTTGGGGCGGAGTGCTTTTTATGGCCTACCACTAAATCAGATACTGCCAGCTCTGTCCAATTTTTTTGCAACCCCTTACCTAAAACATAAAAGGCATGATATTAAGTACAATGGGGAACGTGGAGATTATTCTTGGTCTCCAAATGAGGAAATGATATGTTCATGAAGGACTATAATAAGAGACAAAAGACAAGGTCAGACAATTAAATTCAAGAACTCGTCCTAGAAAAAGTGCTAAATACCTCATTGCTGAATGTCACTATGGTCACCAAATGGCCAAGGGGAGGATTTTGATATGTTCATAGCTATATTTAGTAATGAGGTACGGAGCAGTTTTCCTAGGATGAGTTCTCAAACTTAATTGTTCAACTTTGTTTCATGATACTATCATGTGAGACATAGAAAAGTGATCTGGGAACTGAATTGAGGGGGAAATTACCCAAGGCTGGGGAGCTTTTTGGAGAAGGCAGATTCTAGATGGCCCTTAAAGGATATAGGTAGTATTTTGACAGGTGCCAGTGGGAGGGTGCAGAGAGGAATTCCAGGAGGAGGACACAGCATGTGACAGAGTATGAAGGCAGAAACGTGGGAATGTTTGGTATGCAGGAATTCTTCTTTGGGTAGAGTACAAGGGTGTAGACCATGATAAGACTGGAAATATATGCTGGGGCCTGCTCTGGACCATCAGTGGCAGGAAAAGGAGTTTGTTCTGAATTTGGCAGGCAAAGGGAAGCCTTCTCTGAGCAGGGAGCAACATGATTAGAAGTGAGATTTAGAAAAATTAATTGGGCAGCTGAGTGTAGGACGAGTTGAGAAAAAGAGAGATTTGATGCCAAATAGATGTCAGCATTGTGGAGATGAGTAGGTGCTTCCAAACTGGTGCACGAAACCCTTGTGGTGGTGGTGATGAGGAGATGAGAAGGTAGAGTTCAAGGGCCCATCTTTGAGCCAAATAGCACTATCTGAGCAGATGAGCTTTCATCAGTTTTGAAAAATGGTAGACAGAGTATGCTTTTATGTACACAGAGTTTTGGGCTGTCAACTACAGCAACACTAAAAACAAAGCAAAAACAAGAACGCCTTAAAAATTGCTGGTGTGGTAGAAAGGATATTGGTTTAATTGGCAGTTGAACAGATCTGGAGTTTAAATCCTTGCTCTCAAGTTTACCAGCAACTCAGCATTTGGCAAACCTCTTAATATTTCTTGGCCCTGGTTTTCTTATTCTTAAAAATTTGAATAATAAAACCTACCTCATGAGATTGTTATAAGGACTGAATAATGTGATATATAAAAAAACTTTGTACAGGGTCTGACACAAAACAAACTCTAAACAAATGTCCACTTCCCATATCGCTTTTCTTGGGAAGGTGGGTAAGCAATTATGATAATCTTGGATGGGTAGCATAGGTGCCTATATACTTATGTGAATATAAAAATAAGTACTGTAAATATTCTAGGTACTATATACATGAATCATGGACTAATCAGGAAAAAAACTTTTTAAAGAATTTATAATGGATAAATCTCTTCAACACAGTGAATTTTTGAGAAACTGAGAAGCCAAGTAAAAGACAGTAGTAACCAGAGATTAACAAGTGCCTTGTTAGTATATTTGCCTGTTGCTAATTTCCCTTATATACCTTATTAGTGAGAAAACAGTAGAAATGAGATGTAGAGGTATCTTAAATTCTTCAAGAGTGAGCTTATGAATTTTAAGGCTCATGGGTTTGGGCATATACTCAAAGATATGTGGTATCCTCTCTATCTGCCTGGTTCAGTTTATCACCTCATTACAGCCCTAATCACATATTTTACTATCCCATTTATAGAATCTCAGTGGCTTCATTTCTGAATATGGAGCAACTGAGGCTGAATAAGTTCATTTAACTTTCAAGAAGTCACCCAATCTTTTCTGCTATGGTAGATTAAAACTCTGGGTATGTTGGAGGATCTCCATGGGCAAATAGCTCACAGAGAGCACCTGTCCCCTCACTGACCCCAACTACTGCATTGTCACCAGCTCAAGGTCAGGATTTGGCCTTATAAGGGAGCTAGGTATGAGTAGCCACACTTGACTGTAGCTCCAGTGATTAAAAATTTATAGTGGGTGGACTATAGGGGGTAAGATTGGAATTTGAGAGACCAATTAAAATGCTGTTGATAAAATTGAAGTAAAAGATGAGGTCTGATTCAGATTAGAGTTGAGAAGAGGGCCAAATTCATGATGTTACCACAAAACAATCAGTGGTGTTTGACTAGGGACTCAATACAGAAGTGAATGGGGAGAGAGGCGTCATGGATGGATCCTGGCTATTCGACATGAGGACAAGGGGGACTGTGGGTGCCTGCTCATGAAATGTGAAACATAGGAGTGGTGATGTACCAAATCAACTTCCCTTTCCTCTCCCCAAGGATCCCCCTCTCTGGCATATATTGGGAGAGTTATGTGTTTTACATCCACTTCTGAATTATCCCTCTAACGGCCACTTTTCCTTCCATGGATGGGTTCCTCCAGATGTTCTCTAGTCCGTCCAACACCACCTGTTTCACCTCCATAGAATACTCCTCCCATAGTGTGACGGGGCTGGACCACACTTGCTGATTTGCACAGATTATTTATTCTCCACACCAAACCCACGTACTGCTATATGGTTATCTTAGAATTGGAAGCAATAAAGGGAATTTCAACTCCTGATGAGAAAAAATTGTTAATTAACCATCATATGACCACTCCTATTGCCTGTCAACCACCAAGTACCATTGATTCTTCTTTCTTAACATCATGAATTTGTCTCCTTTTCCTGCTCCATTCACCTCTGATTTAATTTTGACCTCAGAAGAAGATAAATTCTCCATGGATGTTCCCCTCATATATACAATCTGACCTTGTTCCCTGACCTTAAGGTTTTTCTCCTGGGAGAAGTTGACTTATTTCTTAAAACTCTCCCACACGAATAATCAGTCATTTATAGGTAACTCCCATTTCTACCACCAGCATGGGTTTTACCCTATAATCCACCTTTTTCTAACAATGGATGGTACTTGGGATTCAGTAATCCTAAATTGCACATTTTCTCCGTATGAGTTCTTTAGTATAGCGTAAGAACCCAGGAGGTTTTAGTAGGATGATCTAGGATAAACTTTGTCAGATTTAAGAAATAACTATGAAAGACAGAAGGAGGACTCTTCTTAGTTATGCAGCTGGTTTGTACTGACCGATTCAAACCAACATTTTGTAAAGACTGACATAAGTTCTTGGAGGCAGAAAGTCTAGATTTGCGCTAATGAATAAATACAATTCTCCAAATGAAACAGTTGATACAGACTCCTGTCCCAAGCAGCTTCAGGTCCCCTTTCTTTTGTCCTTGATTTATAGAATGTCACTGGAGACTCTTTACATATATAGACCTAAGCACTTGCCGTCACTTTACGTGAATTAACTCACTCAGTCTACTGTAAATATCCCATTTTCTAGGTAAAACAAATGAGATTTAGAGAAGTAGGATGACTTGGCCACGTCACCAATCTAGTGAATGGTAGAGATAGGGTGTGAACCCAGGCACTCTGCATTCTGGAAAGCACTAGCTCTAAGTGGGGCTCCTTCCAAAGACTCTCCCTGTTCCAGAAGACACAGAATCCATATAGAAGCCCTGAAATGATATCAATATATCTTAGAACAAGCTGCATTTCTAGGCAACATCCCATGCCTATATGCTATCCCCTCTAAATAGAAGGGAAGCAGTGTGAAGACCTTTGTTTGTCCTATAGAAGTGATTGGCATGTTGCAAAGGTAGAGAGTACGACATTCATAGTTTCTGTTTATAGGAGGAATAAATCAGTGTGGAGCTCAGTTTTGGATGTGGGAAGAGGGAGAAGCCTGGACTCACCCAATGGTTAGATATTCAGCAGGCACAGGAAGACTTCACTGTGGAGTGGCACCAGAAGCACGTGTGCAGTTGTCCACAGAGCTCCCCTGCCCCAGTGTGAATGCAGACTCAACACCTCTGTACCTATGGTTAGGCCTGAAGGGGACTACTTGAAAAATAATTTGAGGGTCTGAGGCCTGGAGCAAGGAAGTCCAAGGAGAATATTCAGCCCCTGGGCCTGTTCAAGGATGTTCCACTCCCAGGTAGCTGTGTCAGTTCAACAGGTCCACAGAAGGCCTGGTCTGATTTTTTTTCTTGCTGAGAGCTGGAGGGAGTGCAGATAGTTTTTAGAGCCCACACCAGGTCACCCCCAGGCCATTCTCTGCACACAGCTCTGGCTTTCTCGGGAAATCAGCTAACAGCTTTTCCTTGGCTTTCCTTGGACTGCTAATGTAATAGTGCTTATTTTCAGAATCTTTGTGAGGCTGAGGAAAGCATCAGAGTTTCATTGTAAATCCATTATGTCTTCTTTGGTTAGAAATTATCCCTGACAAGCAGTCCCACAGCAAAGGGAAGTCAGTATTATTTTACAGAATAAAAAGGGGGATTGGCTTCTTCTTTTATTATTTTTTTATCATGACTGTCCTCCTTTTGGTTATGACATTCGATGTATTATTTAGCTTAAGTGCTTGATTAAGGAAGAACTGGTGGGGGGTGGAGTAGGAACAGGAAGGGGGAGGCAATTGCACAGACGCTGGTCTTCCTGCTCCTGTCTTGGTAGCTGGGATGGAAATAAACTGCCACGACCCTTTGGGGATCCCTACTTGTTACCCTCAGCACAGGAGATCACGTTCTGGCTAAGGGACCTTCTGGACGTTTCTGGGTCAGCAGAACCTCAGTGCCTTTCTTTCATATACCGGAACCCTTGTGTCTTTATTAAATATTAATTTGCTGTCAATAATTAAATGCTGATTATTTGATCTCTAATGGGGTCAGGATTCCCACAGTCCCATATTAGTGTAATAATGCAAAAGTAAAAATTGCCTTTCAGATGGAAAAAATGTACTTATTATTCTTTCTTTGTTCAGAGTAAAATGGTTTGTCTTAAATTAAAAATTAAAAGCAGGATTTTCTTTAATCTTCGAATTAAATTAGTGCTAATTAGTTCTATTTTCTGTACAACATTCACATGCTAAAATCTCGGCCATTCCTTCAGCGTATTAATGGTGCCCTTTGGCTGTAATCAAGATTGTCTTACATTAAAAATGATACAGTTAACTCAATTATATTAAGATTCATTGTTCTCAAATCACAGGGTTATGACTAGAAGCTGTTGGAACCATTGGCAGGGCTGAGATTGCCAGGGTGCAGAATAAAGTCAGTCATCATTTCCATTTTAAACTCCCAAGTGCTGTGCGAGGATCACAAAACATCTGAGATTCCCAAGTACCCCTGGGGTGAGTAGCAGACACAAAGATTGGGTGCAGATTTCATGCCCGTCCATGCAGTGGCCACCATGACAACATTCATCACTCCTCTTTGAAAGAGGAAGAAGAAAGAGAAAAAGCCCAAGGGGTACTTATTTGGGATAACACTATATTTAATAGCTGCCTGTTTCCACCTCACTCTTTACTACCTAGGGAAGTAGTGTCTGGATTCTGAGTTAGGCAGCGACAGCAGCAACCACCATGGTGTCACCCACTACTGCTCCTTATATGCTGTGTGTGCCAGATACCATGAACCAAAGACTATGAGGCATCACTTCCTTATCAATGACCCTGAAAAGTTAGTATTGTTAGTCTGACTTGATGCTTGGCTGAGGCTCAGAGAGAGTGAACAATCTCTGCTATCACACCAATTCATTTTTCAGAGTGTTTATGCTTCTACAACCAAAAATATTTTGTATGGGTTTTGGTCTTTGTGCATGTGTGTTGGTGTGTTAGCCTATGTGTTTGTGTGTGTCCATGCACGTGTGCACACCTCTGTGCTGAGAAAGAGAAGAGAAAGAATAAGTCTGTAATTTTCTAGGAAGGTGGTACAATTACTTATGTGACTGAAGATTGATCTTTATTTTTTCTTTGGGGTATCATCTTTGTGTGGAGTTGAGCAGGAAGGAAAGGGAAGATCCCATTCAAAATCCTTATAGCTGTATAACATATATGAGATTTACAGAACTATCTCTATACCTGAAAAAAATCATACTACAGCAAACAGTCACCCCTTATTTTCGGGGGCATACATCCCAAGACCCCTGGATATGCCTGAAACTGAGGATGGTACTACAACCTGTATCTCTACATCTATCTATCTATCTTCCATCATCTATTTATCTATATTATGGGTTTTTTTCTCATACTGGTGATAAAGTTTAATTTATAAATCAAGCATAGCAAGAGATTGATAATAATAACTAATCATAAAATAGAACAATAATGATGATATACTGGAATAAAAGTTATGTGAATGTGGTCTCTTTCTCTCTTAAAATATTTTATTGCATGTAATATTTGTGAACCATTGTTCACCACAGGTAACTAAAACCATGGAAAATGAAACCATTGGTAAGAGGAGGCTATTGTATGGCATGGTCAGTGCAGATGCCACCACATAGCATAGGCTTAGACCATAACCTGAACGTCATTGCTAAGCCTCCTTATACACAAGTACCTTTAACTGGTGTCTGCAGGCAGTGAACCTTAGCTTTGCAGTGCTGTGATAATATGGTTTAGGATTTAGTTGTTCTGATCTTGGAAAGAGGAAAATTCTCCCAGTATCTACTGCAAATTTACTTGGGTTGCCAAGCCAGTTAATTGAGCACCATACAAATTTTAATCTCATTTGTTTTTTTTTTGTTTTTGTTTTTGTTTTGTTTTTTGAGATAGAGTCTCATTCTGTGCCCTGTAGTTGAGTGCTGTGGCATCATAGCTGCTAGCAACCTTAAACTTTTGGGCTCAAGTGATCCTCTTACCTCAGCCTCCTAAGTAGCTGGCACTACTACAGACACCCACCACAATGCCTGACTACTTTTTAGAGATGGGGTCTCACTTTTGCTCAGGCTGGTTGTGAATGCGTGAGCCCAGGCAATTTACCTGCCTTGGCCTGCCAAAGTGCTAGGATTACAGGTGTGAGCCACCATGCCCGGTCTCATTCTTCACATGAATCCTGTGAGATAAGGTGTTCATTTCATACATGAGAAATTGGAATGTGAAAGAAGTAAAAGAATTTCTCCAGGGTTTTATAGTTGGAATTTCACCTTATTCCGTATCTTATGCTCTTTTTACAACACCAGGGAACCTCACTGGGGAAACTCAGTGTTTGGATTCTAGACTTAGGACACAACCACCTTAGAAATACAGGTCTAGATTACAGCCTGGTGTATACTTGTCCTGCCAGCGACCAGGAGCAATTAGGGCCACTAGGGAAGGAAAGAAGGAAGTTATTCATCAGGTTTAACTACACCATCATATTTGACTGTTTGAAGTAAATACATATTTTTTATGATTCCACAACCAATGCAGATTCTAACAACAGTGTCCAGTATTTGCTCCTCCTCTGTCTGTCCTCCAAAACATCCAGGCCTGAATCCCAAGTATTGGCTACAAGATGAAGGTTTAATTCTGAATAAGAGCTGGAATATGAGTTATAGAACTGTCAGAATCTGGGTTGACAGTGGTGGGCAAGAAAATACCTGTGGCCTTTGGGCTCATGGTTCTTCAAAGACTAGATTGTCAGTAGCATGCTACCAATTAGTGATTCTACAGGAGAGTAAAGAACAATCATCTCGTGGGTTTGAGGGAGAAAGTGGGAAGGGGGAAGACACCAGAGATCACATAAAGAGAGATGCGGAGCAAAGATAATGGACAGAATTGATGACAGACACTGTAACATTGTGAAAGACAGAGGTGATGATTAGAAGGAGTAGGAAGAGGTGTGTGTGTGTGTGTGTGTGTGTGTGCGCGCGCGCAGCAGTGGGGAGAGAGAGAGAGAACCAGAAGATAAAAGAAAAGACAGGTTTTCTCAGAGAGAACTATCTTGGAGCTCTCTTATACTGCACTAATAGCCAGAAAAATAGAAGCATGCTAATTTCATAAGTGATGAAGGCAACAGGCCTTTCTTTTGTGTATATCCCCTGAACTGGATTTCTGAATCATCTTTCCTTTATTATCCATCCCCGTCATGCAGGAATTCTGACTTTCAGTTTGGGTTCTACTAAAGTAGACCTATAACTTAATGATACTTCAAAAATAGTCTGAAAAGGAAATCCTTCCAGATTTTTACTAGTTAACTTTCTAGGTCTGCTGCAGTTGTCTGGTTTACTATTAATTCCTAACAATATATATCTTCAGCAACTCTTCCTCATGAGTTTTCCAAAGCAGGTTAACTACGTTTTTATAGAAACAAAATTTTCTTTTCTCATGTTTGTATTTAATTGATTGTAAGACACTTTGTTAAGTTTATAACTAAAACCAGGTGGAACTGGCACAAACAGGTTTAGGTATAAGCATAGCCAGTGTTGAGAGCAGGAGCAGGCAGCATCCCAGGGAGCTGTCTACCAGCTGCAGGAACTCAGAGTGCTGTGAGAATAGAAGTTTTTCAGAGGGATTGGAGAGTGTCTTAATCCAATAAGTCAGTTCAGTGGCAGTCGGCTGAAAGCACTTTACACCTGGGGCATAGCTGGGACTGAAGCCTTGGTTGGGGGTCTGGGTAGCTCTTTTCAACATGGCACATCACATTTTTGTCACAGTTATCGTAGTGGTGCTTCTAGCTTTCATTAGTCACCATTTTCTTTTCTAATTTTTCACTTAGCCTTTCATTTACCTTAAAAGCAGAAGGAGATTTTTGAGTTAGAGTGAGTGTTGAAATTAGGTACTGAATACCCCATTTTTAAATCCCGAATTAAATGTTTAAGAAATTTTTTAATGGCCGAACAAAAGTGATAATAAAAACCTGTATCTAGAAACTAGACAGAGTGTTGTCACAGAAGTTTGGAGAAATTTTTGCTCCACGTATTGTCCCTGGGGCCAGACTGAAGGAAGGCACCAAAGTGTGACCCCTATTTCTCCTGCTGAGGCAGTGGCGCTGTGGCCTGGCAAGAGGATACTGAAGGTACTCCCAGTGACTCCTAATTTGGAGCGGTAGGCACTGCCTATGGGTGTGATGTTCAGGACAGCTGGGATGTACCCGTCTGCAGTCGCATCTGCTGCTATAGATTAACCCCACATGAACAAGCTATGTGAGGCCCTCTCCCACAGGCAGAAAGCTGCTAGGGACCAGGCCCTCTTCTGATTCAAAGTCACAGGTCAAGGGAACCTGAAATACAGATCAGTCCAAGCAAAAAATTCAGTATAGGCCCCGCAGTACCTTGGAACACTGGGATGTGCAGACACTTTCTCTCACTGTATTCAGGCTGGGCCCTGAGCCTAAGTCTGTCTGGCTGCTATACATCCTGCAAAATTACATCTACCAGACCCACATTTTATAATCTAAAAGGAAAATTCTAACCACATCGGGATCATCTTCAACTACCCTCTCTTTGGATAAACATCTGGTCTTGAAAGAGCTTTTATCATTCAAGAGCGAAATATAGGAAACAATAACAGAAAACATCTATTCAAAGTGACCTACAATATAAGAAAAAGAAGAAGAAGAAGATACTTGTAACTCAGAGTGGGCAGAGGGAAAGCAGAAACAGAAGTAAACGTTTCACTCTTTCTGCTTTGGGTTCTAAATAAAATTCAACCTGATAAGATGGAAGGCTGAGAAGGTGATGAGGCCGACCAAGACAAAGGTGATACTGAAAAAGAAAACTGGGTAAGACAGAGGCTGCCAAAACTTAAATCATATCTGAAGCCTTACAGAACAAAATAAGTGGTATAGAGTACGATTTTGAAAATCTCCCTTGAAACATGAAGCAATGGGATAAAGACATTAAGACAATAAACTGTAAGTTGTGGAAGGCAGAGAATGGCAATCTCATATGTGGGTATTTGGGGTTTCCAAAACAAGGACCAGAAAAAAACTGATCTGAAGCAATTATAGAAAACACATAATTAAAAAAAATTGTTTTCAAATCAAAAAGAACTCTACTTATTTCAGATTAATATGGGGGTACATATGAGGAGGTTACATCATTTGCATTTGCAAGATTAAAATCCAAGTTGTAGCTGAGTCCTCTACCCAGGAAGTGTGCCACCTACAACAAGCCCACTGCAAAAGTTTACTTAAAAATGATTAACAGATTTGAGCTGTTGAAAATTGGAATTTTAAGCACGAAGGAAACATCCTACGGAAGAAGGATGTCCATGAAGAAGACAAACAAAACTGGATGTTCTAAATGGGTTAGCTTGGCCACATTCTTCACCACAAAACAAACATCAAATGGAAATGGAGCAATTACTGTGATATTGTGAAGGACAACATGTCCTGAGCCAGGAATTTTACATCTGGCTAAGTTGTCATTTACTATAGGTGCAACTGAAGTACATTCTCAGACATTTATTTTTTATGAAGTCTAATGGTCTACAATTTTTTTTTGTTTGCCTACTTCTAAAAAGAATACAGTGTAAAATGTGATCACATAGTTTAACTTAATCATTAAAATCTTTCATCATGACTATAAATAGTGCAAACGATAAAGAGTAAGTATTGGCTTTTAAAAAAAGTCAGCTTTATTGAAGTTGAACTTAATATAGAGTAAAATTCCCTTTTTTAGATGTATAGTCTGATGGGTTTTGAGAAATATATTCAGTTATGAAATCAACAAAGATATAATAGAAGACTTGCATTATCCCCAGAATTTCCATCATGCACTTTGTAGTCTTTCTAGTGGAAACTTCTGTTTCCACTCTTTCCCCTGGCAACCACTGATCTGATTTCTGTCTTTATATTTTGCCTTTTCCTGGATGACTTATAAATGGAATTACATAGCACATAGCCTTTTGTGTCTGGTTTCTTCCACTCAGCATAACAGGTTTGAGAGCTATCTTGTGGTCACATTTTCAAGAAGTTGCTCTTTAATATTGCTTACTCAGCAATAGTAATAGTCCAAGATATGGGTGTGTCATCATTTGTTTATCTAGTCACCAGTTGAGGACATTTGGGTCATTTCCAGTTTTTGATGATTATGAATAAATTTGCTATAAACTTTCATATACGGGTCTTTGTAGGGACATATGCTATTATGTCTTTTGGATAAATTCCATGGAGAAAGATGTCCAGACCACATGAATATTTTTAAAATGAACTTTTCATTGCCTTTTAAAATGTACAAAACAGAATATAAAAATCATAGAGATTTGATACCTGCTACAATCTGGAAGGAAATATTAAACACACTCTTCTTTAACTATTACACCTTTCTGCTTTAACTCAAATATTCATTCTATGTCTTTCCAGAATTATATTATAATGTAATATATGTATAAGCTTTAGCACTTTTTATTGATTTCCTTACCATTCTTCTCTGTAACCAAAAGGACACACATAAGTATAAATTTATTATGGGTTAAAAGATTCATTCTGACTGACTTTAAAATTTTTGTTAGTATGCTTGTGGATCCAAATAACATAAATATATTAAAACATTTGAAAAATTATTGAACAAGAAAGGACTTTGATTGGAAAAAATATCTTAACAAGAAGGACAGAAAGTGGTGAGTTTATGATGTCTTGTGTAAATAAACTTCCCTGAAAGCAAATATTTCAAATTTTCCATATGTTTCATTACCAGGAGGTTTTTATATCATGGGGCAATGTACCACAGAAAAATACTGAAACTAGAGATGACTGTGAAGTGGGTGATGTGGAGGAGGACTTGTCTGGAGCCTGACAAAGAGTTGAATTCTCTAGCAAATAAATTACACCAAAAAGTGCATATTAAATTTAAAGATATGAAAAATGATTTTATTAAAACTGCCTATGTCCATTTACCTCTCAAAAAGTCCTGATGTTCCCCAAAGTACATGTAATCTATTCTGAAGATCTCTGCTCTCGCCAACCAAGATTACTCAAAGCAAAGTACTTAAAAATGGAAAATACCTTCTGTAGATTTATTTTACAAAAATAAATTTAAACTCAGAATCAGATCTATGATTTTTCTGTAAAACAAAATTCATACTCGTATATTATTAGCATAGATAAATTTAGACATATAATGTAAAAATGAGGTAATAACGAGCTAAATGTAAAACACAGCTCTTAACCAAAGGCTGCAATAGAAAGAGGGAAGGATGGAAAAAGTAACAATGTGACATTTCATTATCTTCACACAGAGAATTAATCAATATAAGTTTATTATTAACATTTTAATTGGTGAAGCATACACTTTAATTTTTTTAAGTGGTTAATAATGGTTAAATCTTAGCCCAATAAAAGAACTCTTAGCCCAAATACTAAAATATAAAAGTGAGCAGGGCACAAGAAAACTCCAGGAAACGTATGTCATTAAATATCAAATGTTGGATTTCAAATAAAAGGTTTGGTTTTTATATCTCAATCAAGAAGCAGTACAATTAATCACAATGCACCTGAGTTACCAACAGAGTTTTGCCATCTTAACAGTAGCTTGTGCCAGAAGCGAAGAAGCCTGGAGAGCAAATGGGAATGAAATCATAAAAGGTGTTTTCCACAGCTTGTTGAATATTAAAGATTTTTCCTCACAAGATGTGATTCAAAGCCTGGAAGAAGTGGTGGTCTGGTGAATATGGTGAATGGTGAAGATTTTCAAAGTGCAGCTTCTGTTGTTAGAGCAGTCTTGTTTCTATAACATGTGGTCCAGCATTATCTTGAAATGGATTGGCCTGTCTCTATTGACCAATCTCATAAGCATCCTTATCATTTTGTGGAATTGGTTGCAGCAGACAGTCACTATAATTGATTAACCAAGTTTTTATAAAGCTATAGTGGTTAATACCAGCAGTAGACCACCAAAAACACACCATTAGTTTTTTGTTGAATGTTTGATTTTTTTTTTTTTTTTTTTT
>NW_003852396.1:44307058-44464122 GCF_000181295.1 Otolemur garnettii
GCCACAACGCCCAGCTATTTTTTTTGGTTGCAGCCGTCATTGTTGTTTGGCGGGTCCGGGCTGGGGATTCGAACCCGCCACCTTAGGCGTACGTGGCTGGCACCTTAGCGGGTTGAGCTATAGACGCCGAGCCTGAATGTTTGATTTTGAACTATGTTCTGGCACTTTATCTTTACATAACTACTGTGCCAAACATTTGTGATTGTCAAGAAGAATCTATTTTTCATCACATGTAACAACACAGTGTTGGAATGGTTCACCTTTATATCATGATAGCAAAGAAAGGTAATGGTGCTCATTTAATTCACACAGAACCCATCTGTCCAGTTTCTTTACCTTGTTGATTTGTTTCAAGTAGTCCAATCTTGTTGAAATAGTAACATCAAACCCTGCTGTTAATTCACATGTAGTTTGAGATGATTCACTTTCGCTATACCTTTCAGCTCAACATTATCCACCTTGGTCACATCCACCTTGGTTGCCCATATGGCTCATTTCCAAGATTAATATCACCAGAACAGACCTTCTCAAACCATCAACATACCATGCTTTCATTAGCCATATTCTTTTCAAACATGCCATTGATTAAGTTGCATTGGTTCCACAATAGAACTCATAATCAAAAATAACACAAATTTTTGGCTTACCCATGGTTTCACAAAAGTTGCCATAAAAATTGAAAAATAATTACAAACAAAATGTGCATTTGAAATAATGAGATTGTACCTTCACAATAAAAATAAAACAAGAAGTGTCCAAGTGAAATGTCAGAGATACCAACTGTCAATACCTAAGGAAATTAGACCTTTCATACTTAATAACCTATAGGATGTTAGAAGTACATCTGTTATCATAACAAATGCAAATTGATTAAATGTTTATACTGAACAATAATCTTGAATTGTGAAAAAGACACACTTATATTTGAAAAATAGTGACTCAGAGAAAAGCAAAACAAATAGTTGAATAAAATACATTTTAAACAAATGCAAGTAAAGGAAAATCAGACATTGCATTATTTTTAATAATCAAAATAATCCAAGAAAAAACTGGATGTAAAATATATTTTTTATATAGATTTTAAGAAACAATAAGATTATAACTATCAACCAAATTTAAAATTATACAAAGTCAAAAACTAATGACGATAAAAAGAAAATGGTTGAAATATTTAGTAGAAGTGATTAAAAGTGAGTAATATATTAAGATCAAACTATCATTTTTATAGTCACAGTAAAACTTCTGTTATTTTTGGAAATAATATAAATCAGCAGTATTTATTCAAGTGATTAAAAATATGAACCAAAATAAGTGAGGATAACATTTCTAAATATGGTCAAAGAAAAGCACTGGGCCAATAGACTGAGCCAAGACTTCTGGTTGTCTATTGTCTTTCTAATTTTTAAATAGATTATTGCAACAAATCATTCTAGAATGCAAAAAATAGTAGCAAATCAATTTTATTGAATTCTCCATTTCAAAGTAAAAACCACAAATATAAAGAAAATCAGAAGAAAGGAAGTAGAATGAACATTGTTGAACTTATTCTGGTCAGGCACTGTTTGGAGTCCTTTAACTCTATGAAAGACAAGAAGAAAGAAAGTTTGGGTTGGAAGAAAGAAAAGAGAAGAGGAGAACAGCAAATACCTGATTATAATCTGATAAAAAGCATTTATAACAAAAAAGTTAAAAACTTCAAGTAAATATACTCAAATCCAGCAACATATTTTAAGGCACACCATAGCAAAACTAAAAAACATCTGTTATAAAAACTACAAGGATGGTTCAATAGCCAGCCCTGACTTTTAGACTTCCTATCCCTATAAGGATAAAAGAAGATTTATCCTTAAAATGACAATGATACCCTCTCATAAGGTAACAGGGAAAACTTTGAAAAAGTGGAAGCAGTAACACTCAAAGACAAGAACCCCCATTATTTTATTTTTTAAATATCTTCATTCAGTCTTGAGCCACAACAAGGCAAAATTGAAAAAAAAAAATACACGGTGAAATGGTTGGGAAAAAAAGGATGTGTATTTTAAAATTCTTGTATTCAATACATCCACCTTCCTGGTGATCATTTGATAATCTATTTGAGCTAGTTATTAAATTCAGTAATATGTTATTAAATGTTTATGACATTTATATAAAATAGTACTTTCCTGTGTATCAAGAATAAGTAGTAAAAAAATTAGTAATAGAAAAGATCACATTTCTAAAAGCAATGAAAACAAGCTAATCAATAGATACACATTGAGTAGAAAATGCATACAGTTTTAATTAGAAAACAATATGGACTTCTACTTCCAGCAAGGTGGTAGACCAAGATTCTTAAAATCCTTTCTAATGAACGCTTTCATAAATGCTAGATAAGATTTAAAGTAAAAATATAAATTCTTAGCTAATCTCTCAAAAAAGAAAAAAAAAAAAACAGGCATAGCTCACACCTGTAATCCTAACACTCTGGGATACTGAGGTGGGTGGATTGCTCATGAGTTCGACACAAGTCTGAGCAAGAGCAAGAGCCCGTCTCCACTAAAAATGAAAAACTGAAGCAAGAGGATCACTTGAGCCCAAGAGTTTGAGGTTGCTGTGAGCTAGGATGCCATAGTACTCCACCCAGTGTGACAGAGTGAAACTCTGTCTAAAAAAAAGAAGAAAAAAGAGAAGAAAATCCCCAAGGGCCAATCAGAACTAAAAATCATGGTGATAAAACAGATGAACTGATGCTGCTGCTGTCTTGTAGTAAGTGAATCAATTCAGAGTTGTGAGTCCTATAAGTCATGACATTGGCTTCAGATGCTCCTATAGCCCCAGACAATGAGAATTTCTACCTCAATAAGATGAGGTTCAGAAATTGAGAATCCTGCATATAGCAGGGATCTTGGAAGGCTATCTTTCTCACTATAAGGGAAAACAAAACAAAACAAAAATTAACTCACTGACAAAGGGACACCTTGAGAGAACAAGGAAACCTATTTCTGACTGATCCCTAGAAGAGGAAAAAATCTTCTCTGGGAAATGTAAATACTGACTTTGATCCATGACTGGGCTTCTGGTTAAAATTCATACTACCCATGAAGCCTGTAACCATGACACTGAGAAGCCGTTCTCCAGCTAAGATATCTCTGTGATGCTTGGCAAAAGTAAATTCAAAACTTCTCTGAACAAACACTTCCACACTCGGATTACATGGCTCTGTTACCAAGGCCACAGAAGATGCTCTCACAATTCAAAATACACACACACACACACATAAACACAGTTCATTGTGAGTTATAGTCAATAGAAACAGTTTCTAACCAAGAACTTCAAACAAGATAACCTAAAATAGACTATTAAAAGTATGCTTAAAATTTTTTTAAATTGATCAATGTGCATATATAAGTGTTAAACTAAAAAATAACAATAACAAGATACTAAAAAGCACAACTAGACTTTTAAAAAAACCATCTGTTGTAAAGACATGAAAAGTGTAATCTGACACTCTTACTCACAGGCACTCCTACTGGAAGATTTAATGAAGAATGAACTTTGGAGAGTAGGAAATTAAATATAGAAGAAAGGAGCAGGATGCAGAAAACATTAATTTTTCTTATTCAGAAAAATTAAAAATTTACCCAAGGAAGGTAAAAAAAATTGAATAAAAGAAATGGAGTGGGAAGGGAGGGGAGGGGGAGAGGCTTGATAGAGGGAGGGTGAAAGGTGGGACCACACCTATGGAGCATATTGCAAGGATATAAGTCAAATCTGTCAAGTGTAGAACATAAATGTTTTTTTTTTTTTTTTTTTTTTTGGAGACAGAGCCTCAAGCTGTCCCCTTGGGCAGAGTGCCATGGCATTACAGCTCACAGCAACCTCCAACTCCTGGGCTCAAGCGAGTCTCCTGCCTCCGCCTCCCAAGTAGCTGGGACCACAGGCACCCGCCACAACGCCCGGCTATTTTTTGGTTGCAGCCATCATTGTTGTTTGGCGGGTCCGGGCTGGGGATTCGAACCCGCCACCTTAGGTGTACGTGGCTGGCGCCTTAGCCGGTTGAGCTATAGGCGCCGAGCCAGAACATAAATGTTTTAACACAAAAATCAAGTAAATGAGGTGAAAGCTATGTTGATATTTGATGTTAGCATGTCATATTGTATTAAAAAAATTAACACATTGTATTCCACATATGCAAAAATGTATTCATGATCTATGTGTATATGACTTAATAAAAAAAGTGAAAAAAGAATGGCTAAGAACAAAAGTGCTAAGAAAATTCCAAAATAAATAAATAAATTATTGAATGGAAAGAATCACTATAGAAATGTATATCGTTTTCCTTGTATTCATGTTTAATTATATTCTAATTTAAACAAGTTTAGAGTTATTTAAAATGTGTCTTTTTCTTTTAAATTTCTATGTAATTGTTTCCCCCTAGTATATCTGTGGAATTCATGTGGTTTTCAAGAAGGGGATGACATAGTATGGTTAGCATACATACTATAAGCATTCAAAGAGTGAATATTTGGCTTTAGACATGGAACAAGAACATAGAAGTACAGAAATAATAAAGACAGAAGATTTCTAACTTCTTTTATCTCTTCCTTTAGTATATACAATTGGTTCTCCACATCTGTGGGTTCCACTTTTATGGATGCAACCAATTGCAGATCAAAATTAGTTAGAAGCAAAACTTGAATTTGCCAGGTGCTGAATACTACATTGAATCCATATAAGTGAAGTGATGTGTATGCATTGTATTAGGTATTATAAGTAATCTAGAGATAATTTAAAACATATGGAAAATATGCATAGGCTATATATGGTTATACACAAAAACTAAGACATTTTCTTTCTTTCTTTCTTTTTTTTTTTTTTTTTGCCAGGCAGGTTTGAACCCGCCTCCTCTAGCATATGGGGCCAGCACCCTACTCTTTGAGCCACAGGCACCACCCCCCCAAAACTAAGACATTTTCTATAAGAAACTTGAGCACTTGTGAATTTTGGTGTCTACAGGCAGTGTTGGACATGATCCCCCATAGATACAAAGAGATAACTGCACATTTAAAAAGTGGGCTTAGTGGATTATATCATAGAAGTTTATCTAGGTGAGGTCTAGAATTGACCAGGAGAAAGAGAAAAGACCTCCTCTTCCATCCTGAAGGCTTTGTAAGGGCAACAAGAAAGAAAAAAGCATGCAAGTTTCTCACTTCCCTGCTACCCGCTGCTATGCCCTAGCTCAGAGTGAGGAAAGGGATATAGAATTATCCTGGTTTGCTCATGAGAACATCACCACAGTGGTACTTTTCTCTAGTCATCATTAGAAGTTGTACCTTCCTAGAGGCTTTTGGAAAAGGCCTTCGTGAGACAAGTTTCAATGCGGGGTGAGATGTTATTGCAGCCACCATGATGTGAGATAGGAGAAAGACAGCTTAGAATAGGCAATGCTGCTGGCTTCCTATGTTCAGCTTGGGGAATGCAGGGGACTTGAAAGGAAGCCACAGTCCTGTTCCAAGATGCCTCTGCAAATAGGAACGTCAAGAGAAAGACTGGAACCATTTTAACTTCTCCCCTCCATGCCCCGCCTCTGGCTGGCTAGTTTTCCAGTTTTGTTTGGGATTTATTAATTTGGTTTTCTACTTTTATTTCTTGATTGGTTTTGTTGGAGAAACTTATCTTTTAGAAAAATCTATTATTTGCTTTTCATCATCTTTTATATTTTTCTACTTTTTGTCCCTATCACTATTATTTCCAGCCTTCTCATCACTTTGAATTTGTACTGTTATTACTTTCTCAATGTCTTGATTTCAGTGCTTATATCATTCATTTTCATTCTTTTCTGCTTCTCAGTAAGTGCAGTTAAAGCTATACAATTTTCTCTAAGGACTGCTTTATCCGTGTCTGACAAATACCACTTGGGTACTAACTTATGTGTAACTTATGATTTTCACATACATGAAATTCTATATATGGGTATGTATATGTTATATCAATATAAAACATATTTTTCTGGTTATTTTATAACATATAATATATTTTCTAGTTTTGTGCATTCAACAACTTTTGGCGATTTTTTAAATACTGTTGCGTTTTAGACTGAGGCCATAGTCTGTATAATCTTTATTCTTTGGATATCAGTGAGGTGTCTTTGATTGTCTCATATATGGTCACATGTAAATGAAAGAATCTGAATTTCCCATTTGCTGGGTGTTAAAATCTACATCTATTTATTTACTTTCCTGTCATTTAATAATTGAGAATTACTGATTTTGTTATTCAAATGTCTACCTTTGCTTTTTGTAACCGCTTTGGAGTGGGTATATTAAGTCTTCAGATAGAATTGTTGGCTTGTTGATTACTTCATATAATTTGGGGCTATATTTTTAAGGGTATTTGTGACATTTAATGTTACAATTTCTTGCTCTGTTAGTTCCTTTGGTTGTCTATAATATCCCTCTTTATTCATTCTGATGTATTTTAGTACTTTACATTAATTTCTAATATTTATTAATAGACATTAATATTAATATTGCTATCTGACATTTCTTTTGGTTTATTTTTGCAGATTCTAACCTGTAGTCAGGTGCATTATCAATTGTGCTACTGACTTGGGCTAGTCTTTTGGTTTATTTTTGCCAAATATGTCCTTTCTTATCTTTCTGTATCTTTTTATTTTCAATACTTATCTTTTCCTTAAATACAACCTGAGTCTGTTTTTATTTAAAAAATAGATTCCAATTTTGTTGAAATCCTTTGTTTCTTCACCAATCTACCTTGATTTTTTGTTCTATATTTTTTAACATACTTATAAGAGATATTTGAAAGTCACTGCCTGCTGATTTCAACATGTCTGGATAGAGTCTGTATTTTTCCTCTTGTTTATTGATCAAGCTTTCTAACTTGCTTTCACCAATTTTTGCTCATTTCATAATCTGCCCCTGTTTTATAATTGTTTTTGTATGCTGGACATTTTCTATAAAATATCATAGTGACTAATATGGATGTCATTTTTCACTAGAGGGGATTTATCCTTTTCGCTTTTAAGCAGAAAAGATAAGAGGATGATCACATTAATGTAATCAGTTATTTTGCTGTGATAGGCTGGGTTTTTAGCTTTAGTGTGAGTCATTCTACTTTTTGTTTCTTATAGATAAACTGTGGCAAGTTTTGGATGTCTCTAATCCCCAATCAGTCACGTCAGCCCATAAAGCCATCAGATATCCGCTCTCTGGTTCCTCTATTTCCTGGCACAGCACCTCTGTGAAGACCCAGTCAGTCCTCAGTCTAAGCGTAGCCTCATAAAATAACTCTGAGGTAGAACACAAGTGGTGATCTTGGCTCATCTAGAAAGAGTTCTTTACCCTTTGAAATTTTGGTTCATCTAGTCCTCTACTTCTACTTCTATAAATATCACACACACACACACACACACACACACACACACACACACGCGATGTGCTCTCACCTCTATCCTATCTCTCTTTGTTTTATAACTGTCAGGTGGATATTATCCCCAAGATTGGGCTTTAAGTCAAGGAGCTACTAGCTCCCTATTTTATCAGGAATCTTCAATTAATCTCTTTAAGCCATTATTTCTTTAACTGAACATTAGCAGTACTTACACATATTAATATATTATTCATTATATATAATTTATTTACACATTATTTATATTTACATTACTAGATATGTAGAAGTGAATCAACAGACCAAGTTTTCTGTCCTCATAAAGCTTATCTTGCCAAGTTCAATCTGAAATGAATTGCCTTAATTACAAAAATCTTTTCATACATTTATTTAAACATAAAACTAGCATTTCATAGATGAGATAAAACAGGTCCTGAGACCCTCCCTTTTTGCCTTAACCTACCAAAGAATCAACTTTCCAACCCTTTTCTGGGAGGATTCATTCCATGGCTTTTTTTTTTTTTCTTTTTGGCTGGGGTCGGGTTTGAACCCGCCACCTCTGGTATATGGGGTCAACGCCCTACTCCTTTGAGCCACAGCCACCGCCCTTCCATGGCTCTTTGTAGCAGGTGGCCTATGGTTGATCTGACTGTATGAGGGAGAAAAGCACTGTTTTGAACCTTTTCCACATCATGTCTTTTATGAGGTATGATTATTATATGATTATCTTCTGCTGTGTAGCTGAGCAAAATATGCTCCACAGACATTAGGCAACTTGCCAAAAATCATAGCAAACAGGTACAAAACTTTAACTCCTAAAGCTCTTGCTTTTGTCTCTACACCATAAGAGCAAAGGCTTTTATGAATTGGAATTGAAGTGGTTCTTGTTCTTCTCAGACATGACTTCTCTTGTGACTCATAACTTTCTTTTAACAAGCCCTCTTCATTTTGGTTTGTTTTCATATAAGACAAGATGAAAAATGGTCACAACCTTCCCTTGCCCCTCTCTATCCTTCAAGGCCAATGGTATCATTGTGTGCCTGTTGTTAAATCAACTCATAAGTCTCCCAAAATAATATTGGTGTTTTCTGCCTCAGGGTCCTCTTCCAGATGAAGAGTCCTGTTGGAATTTGGAACAGAGGAACACAGAGACAGGGTTCCCTCACAGATCATTTTATAATTCCATATTTTTCCTTCTACTTTATCATTTCCCCTAACTAAATGTATTTTAAGATCCAGAACTGACACTTCTGCAGATACTCTGTGAATGTCTCCGAGTCTGAATTTCCTCAGAACTCCCTACCTCTTCCTTCTGCTAAGGGGAACGGGAAATACGAAATTCGGAGTTGATGTGTCAGATCCCCTCCCAAACCCACCCAGCTCATCAGGCTCATGATGGACGACCTTCATTTCTCTCCTAAATCCAATTCAGTCTCTCTACCTGGAAGCCTTCCAGGGACAGAACTGTTCCTCTGGCTCTTTTCCTCCCCAACTTTTCCCCCTCCCCCATTCTCTTCCCCTCCATTGGTGCTTGGCATCTCTTTCTGGTAAAGGTCCTCTAGATCAACTCTCTCATTAGTTGGTTTAGTAAACAGATTGTTGCATGGAGAGTCATAGCAAGGTCTCAAGAGCTTAGAGGGGATAGCTGGAACTCGTCTGCAAGTTCATCATTTTCCCTTGGAAACTGCTGCTGCTGCTCTAGCATGGGGCCTGTTTGGCTTATTAAAAGTCTTATTTTTCAGGGTTAATTGCCTCTGGCCCCATACTTTTCACTTTCGCCAGAGCAGCAGTGAGGACTGGGTCTAGCCTTTTAGAGTCAAATTAGATTTTCTCCTCTATAAGTTGTGCTACTAATATATTGAATATTGCCTGAAAGCAGGATTGAAGTCTCTTTAGCTAGTTCTGAGCCAGAAGTAGACATAATATCAGAATATTTGGATTAAACTCTAAGCCTGCTTTGTCCAAATATGTGGCCTCAAACACATGACTTAATGTCCTTGAGGCTTATTATTTTTATATGAAAAGAGAGATACATATACCTTCCTCACAGCAGTGCCATAAAATTTAAGAGGCAATGTCTATGATTGCACAGTCCTTAGCACACAATTAGTGCTCAATAAATGTTTATTGAGTCTAGTTGAGTTGAAGTGCCAGAAGTATTTTGGGATCTCCCTTGGAGGTTTGTCTGTTTGTGGCTCGGGTCTGTGCAATTCAATTATCATTTGATGAACACCTACTGTTGAATTCTAGGTACTGCACATACAACATGGAAGTATGAGGATGAGTAACACCTGGTCTTGGGTCATGAGGTCATAGCCAAATGAGCAAAAGACAAATAATTTCAAGGGGTATATATATATGGAGGCCTTAATGAGATGTGGTGGCTTTGTAATAGGCCAGCTTGGCTAGGCTGAATTACATTTCCCAGAATCCCTTTTCCATTACGTTCCCAGTTAGAGTGGGCTGCAAGAGAAATTCTTGTAAGCAGCAGTCATTTTGTAACTCCCATGCAGTGTCTGCAAGATCCCCACCACTGACAGCCTGGCCTGTCACTGCTCCATCTTCCCCTGGGTCCTCCTTTACCTTCACCAACTCCTGGGAGAGTGTGTTTAACCCCTTGACGGATGGCCCTGGATTCTTCAGGACACCGACACCACAAAGGTCAGAGATCACAAGAGCAGTTATCAGTTTGGGTCTGTCCTCATGGGTTCCAGGTCATGCTTCACATTCTGGTTTAGTCTTGTTCTCTTCCACTTTACATCACATTCCCTTCCTGACCATCTGTACTGCAGTGTTCAAGCTCCAGCATCAGCCTTAGGGAGAATGCTTAGCCAGGGCCACTTGCTTCTGCCTCTCTGATTGAACTCTGACTTATACATCAGGCTAAAGAGTGGGTGAAGAGTTGTCAGAGGGCCAGTGAAGATGAGCAGAAACCTCCTGCCCAATATATTGCCCACAGAAGATTTCTGCCACAGAAAATTCTGCAGCCCAATCTCAGTGACAATTCTGGAGTAAGATTTCAGTCATGATCCCTCAACTTTATGTTGGTTAAGAAATACTTTCCTTTTTTTGTAGTGGATCTGTAGTTTATTTTGGATTTTTGAAGATAATCCTATCATTTCATAATATAAGATAATATAACCGTTTCACTGCTTTCTTTCTAGTGATTATATTTTTTGTGTCCTTTCATATTCTTATTGTACTGACCAAGACTCTGGGCAATGCAGAATAGAATTAGTGCCAGAAGGCATATAGTCTGTTCTCTTGTTTCAAAATATTTTTGTTCTTTCAGAATATTATGGGGGTGCAAACATTTTGGTTGCATGAATTGTGCCTTTGTGCAGTTTGAGTCAAAGTCATAAATGTGCTCATCACCCACATAGTGTGCGTTGTTCCAGTTAGGTGTGAATTTACCTGTCCCCTCCCCTCACACAGGCCTCCTTGGTTTCCACTGAGTTTTAATACCCAATGTGCCTATGAGTGTTGCTTAATTAGTTCCAATTTAATAGTGAGTACACATGGTGTTTCTTTTTTGTTCTTCTGATCCTTCAACACTTCACTTAGAAGAATGGTCTCTAGTTCCATCTAGATTATTACAAAGGTTCACCATTTTTTATGGCTGAGTAGTACTTCATAAGATAAATATATATATATACACACATACATATATATTACATTTTATTAATCCATTCATCTATTGTTGGGTACTTGGGTTGATTCCACATCTTTGTGACTGTGAATTATGCTGTAATAAATGTTCAGTGCACATGTTTTTTGATAAAATGACTTTTTTTCCTTTGGGTAAAAACCCAATAGTAGGATTGCTGGGTCAAATGGTAGGTCTACTTTTAGTTCATTGAGATGTCTCCATACAACTTTTCATAGAGGTTGTACTAGTTTGCTGTCCCACTGGGGGTGTTTAAGTGTTCCTTTCTTTCCACATCCACCTCCACATCCATTGTTTGTTTGGATAAATGCCATTCTCACTAGAGTTAGGTGATATCTCATTGTGGTTTTGATTTGTATTTCCCTGATGATTAGAGTTGTTGAGCATTTTTTTATGTGTTTATTGGATTAGTCTGTAGCCTTTTGAAAAGCTTCTGTTCATGTCTTTTCTCACATTTTTATGGGTTTGTTTGTTTTCTTGCTGATTTGTTTGAGTTCTTTATAAATTCTGATTATCAGCCCTTTATTGGATATACAGGATACAAATATTTTCTTCCATTTTATAGGTTGTCTATTGCTCTATTGAATTCTTTTTAAAAATTAACTTTTTCTGTAGGTGCTCAATACAAAGGCAGATTGTAGAGGTTTGAATTATGTCATCCAAAAATATATATTCAAGTCCTTACCCCAAGTACCTGTGAAGTTGGCCTTATTTGGAAATAGGATCCTTGCAAAAGCAATCAACTGAAGATAAGGTGAATTTTAGGGTTGGCCCTAAATCCAATCACTGGTATCTGAATAGGATAAAGGAGAAGGGAATTTGGATACAGAGAGACTCAGACATACAGGGAAGATGGCAAGGTGAAGATGGAGGCAGAGACTGGAACGATGTGTCTATAAGCTAAAAAAGGCCAAGGACTGTTGGCAACTCCCAAAAGTCAGAAGTGAGGCCTGAAAGAAATTCTCCATCTGAGCCTCCAGGAGGAACCAGCCCTGAGGACACCTTGATTTCAGTCATTTAGTCTCCTGAATTATGAAAGAGTTAATTTATGGAGTTTTAAGTCATCTAGATTGTGGTTTGTTATAGCAAGCCTGAGAAACTAAAACACATGTCAAAGCAGAACTGAATTATGGTACAGGCTGGCCAGCCTACTCTCATCTACCTCTTCAAACCAAGGTAACTCCTGAAATGCTGCTGGGAACTCTATGCCCCCCCCCCAGGGAAAACCTTAAAAATCTTTGTTTTAGAGTTTTCTGCCCCAACACTCCCCAAAGTCTGCAATTGAGCCTGTTATGGTGGCTGTACCCCATGGTCCTGACATTCTAATCCCCACAACACCCTGTAAGTGGAGTCTTTATTTCTATAAAGTAGGATGGTGTCTCAGGCAGCCATATGTCTAGGGCAGGCCTCAGAATCCCAGAGTTAATCAACCCTCAGTGGACCCCAGCACGGCTGCTCCCAAGCCTAGTGAGCACCCCAAAGGCGTGATTATCTGATGGTTCTTGCACAACCAGCACCAGGGCCTTTTGCTTAATTAATCACAGAAACGCTCCTGCCTAACTTCAGATAACAAAATAATGAGCAGGCCTGTGAGAGGTTCAAAGACTGCAGGAAAAACAAGCTCTCCCGGAGGAAAGGGCCCACTGGAACAGGGAGGTCAAGAAAATCACTGGTATCTACTAGAATTGCGGTTTGCATTTTGTTGCATGCCCCTTTTAATGTAACGATAGTGCAAATGTGTGTAGATAGAAGATTAACTCGTATACCATTTGGATTTTAGAACCAGAAAGTGTCGCGTTTTGGGAAGGACCTTTGAGATTATCTGGGTCAATCTGTTCTTTTTATATGAAGAAAATGATGTCCACGGAGTATAAATGACTTGGTTCCAGGGCCATGTGTCTGGAACATGATATAGCCATCTAGGACCCAGATCTCCTAGGTCTAAGTCTGCAGCAGTGAGCATAGAGAACACTGGAGATGGAGGCTGCTTAGAAATTATAGAGAAAAATGAAAACAAAATCAAAGGATGGAGTATAGATAAGAGCTTAGGAAAGGGCAGATGGCAGATAGATTACAAAGCATGCCAGAGGGTGGTGACAATAAGAAGACATCAGCAAAGTCAGAAGGCAGAGGACAGGTGAGAGCTCATAGAACAGTCAGAAAGTAAGGATCAAATTTCTCAAATTAGTTGTCTTGACAATTCATGATCTCAGCATGAGACTTTGGGTGTTCTAAGTTTGCATGAGACATGGGTTCTATTTTTAAGCTGCTCATGACAGTTCAAGAGTTAAGAAGAAGACACATTGAATACCAGGAGTACTAGTACTCTTCATACTGGAGGAGCAGGTGCTGGGGGCAGGGGTGCAGAGGGTCTATGGGAGGTGCTCCAAAGCTTCAGTTTCAGGAGTAGAGAATAAGGCAGGGAGTGTTGGGGCATGGGAGGACTGGGGCATGGATGTATCAGGGACAGGGAACAATTTGAGCAAGGTCTGATGGAAGAAGGTACTGGAGAGGTAAGGAGAATTCCAATTGACAGGTGCAGAAGATATGTGAAAGGAGGACCAAGTATGTATAGCTGGTTGAGGGAACCAAGTTCGTAGACTGGTTGGGGAAGGCCTTGCCAGGAGCTCAGACTCTGTTTAGAAGGTAACAGGAAGTTACTGATCAGCAGCACCATGTATCATTTTCAGGTTGTGTCTTACGCAATGGTACCATATCTACAGGGCCAACATTGACATCATGCACATTACTTTGCAGCTGAATCCTGGAGCACCAACGGAGACCCCATTCCTAACACATTTACTATCACATGTGTATGAGGCTGCACCCAACCTGGCTATTTTCTAGATGTCATTTGAGGTTTCTTCTCAAGCATACTTCTTTTGGAGGCCTGATACATTATCTGCAGAGCTGTCTGGAGTCTTAAAGCTGCATAATGATCTACTTTTTTTTTTTTTTTTAACTTCAGGCTGGGTGCCTTTGCCAATAACCTTGCAGAGCAAAGGTTTGCCTTAGGAGCCATAGTGTGGCAGATGCATGGAGAATTAATTGGAGACAGCAAGACTCCGGCTTACGACATGAGCAGAGTGATGGCAGTTCAGGAGGCCACCAGAACATCTGAGGTGGTAAGGAGCAAAGGGGATAATGATATTAAGGGTAGAGCCACAGACTTAATACTAAGCAAGATATCCTTGCCTAGACTCTCTAAGTGCTCTCTGTGATTTAGGTTTGTATATCTCACCTGCATGTCAAACCAACAGAGCTAGTTGTTGGACACAGAACCTCATCTATGTTAGGTTTTGAGGTATGGGGGAAAAACTATAAGAAAGCTTAAGTGTGGCATCCAAAGCAGATGCTACTTTAACTGTTAATCATAAAATGTTTGGAAGAAGAGTGACCTGACCCCTTTAGAAATGTGTAGCATGCAAAGTAAGGTGCAAAGTAAGACCTATATCATTCTGGAGGAGGGAGCCAGACGCTGTGAGTTCCCATTCACTGGGCACAGGCAGTCACAGCTGAGCCTGTGTTTGAGAAGACAGGTGTTCCTAGGAGCTGGGTGGCTGGCAGGCTGGTAGTAACCTTCCTGAGAGCAAATAAGAAGCAGTTGCTAACAAACACAGTGTTTATTGAGAAATGCACGCTCTTCTAGAAACCAGGAAATCCAGATGACACAACCCAAAGGTAGTGCTTGTGCTTGGGAAATGTCGTGGAGGTGGGAGGGACCAGGGATCATCCAGTCTATGCTGTGTGCATGGTCAGCTGCGATGGGACCTCCAAGTTTTTCCGCTGACCTGAGAAACTGGAGAACCCAGCTTTGTTTCGGGCTCAGCCCCTACTTAGCTGTCTGTTTTCTTTGGATCTCAACTCCAATCATTTAAAAAGTAGGGTCTGAAATGGCATTAGGTGATAGCTCTGAAGGAGTGTGATGTTTCACTTTCAAATATAAAGCAAGTCTCCAATGCTATGAATACTGAACTTTTTCTTGAAATGACACATGTGCATCTAAAGTGTCTGTAAGTAGATTTTGCTTTGTGCCTCTATCATGCTTTGTTATTCCAGCTGCCAGGCCTGTGCTCTTGTGACCTAGCTCCAGTTAGTGACAGAATTGGAGAGCCAGGGCCTTTGGGATGTTGCGTTTCTTCATTTCAACTGTGTTGGTGATGCAAATAACATCCAATGTTCTCAGCCCTGGCTGCATAGTTAGAATCATCTGGGAAGACTTGAAAACACAGTAATACCTGGGTCACACCTCACCCATGAGGTCTCTGCTCTAGTTGGTCAGGGTGGGGCTCAGGATATTTGTTTAGTTTGTTTTTTCTCAGACTTCTCAGATGATTGGAACATGCAGCAGAAGACTGAGGTTGATGTTGGGTTTCACTGAATGGCCGGTACTTGAGTCTGATTTGCCCACTCCACTTGATTAAGGCCAGACAGTCATGCATAAGGCCAGCAGGTGAGACTGGTGAGCACCTGGCAAAGTCTGCCATGCTCCTGAGCAGGAGGATCAGTTGGCCCCAGGACTGGTGATCAGTGTCTCTGAGTGAGGAAAGTGCACAGTTTATAAATAATGATATATGCCCTAAATGCTTTTGTCAATTTTTGCCCAGACCAACCAGTTCCATAGTATTCTTACACTGTTAAAACAAATAGTTGTCAGAAGTCCAGATGACTTTTGGTTGTGACAAAGTCAGGGAGGTCATCTAATGTAACGTTTTAGTATAATAGGAGCTCCCAAATTGCAGGCCACCTTTTGTGAGAAAAGGATGCTATGAGTTAGGGAGATGACCCAACCAGCACTAAGCAATATTTTACACCCCAATTAAGGGCAAACACTGATTGTAATGGGTTAGCCAGTGGGTGCCATTCCTGCTGGGGCCTTTCTGTAGCAGTGTTTACCTGCAGGGAACTGGGGAAAGAGGTGGTGAAGAGGGTGCAGGTTCAGAGTAATGTTAATGAGGGAGCCAGCCAGGCCCGGAAGTCCAGCCAGGAAGAAAGATAGAGGACAAGGAGAGAACACAGCTCTAGGCGTGATTAGTGGACAGATGGCAGGTGTGAGCAGAGAAGGGCATTTCTAAATTCTAAGATTTAACATTAAGTCATTTTAAAGAATTAGAAGGTACTTATTATTAGCAAATATGAGTGAGTTTTTTTCCTCCAGAAAAGTGAGATTTCCTACAGTAGAGAAGATTGGGAGATGAACACTATTTGAAGAACAAAGCTAAATCAGTGAAAGAGGTATCAGGGAAATGGGAACAGAATGGGCAGGTGGAGGGAGGTGTTTTATACTTTATATATGTTGGCCTTAGAGGGTCTCACAGATGAAGTGACATTTGAAAAGATCCCAGAATAAAGGGAGAGGCCAGGACTAAGAGTGGTGCAGGGAAAGAGAATCAGTGAGTCCAGAGGCCTCTGTTGAGGACGCACTCAGGCAGGGTGTGCAAGAACAGCAAAGAAGCCCTTGCTGCTGGAACAGAATAAAGGAGGACAAAAGTGTGAGGCGGTGAGGCCAGGGAAGTAGCAGGGTCTAGAGTACATAATGCAGAAAGCATCATAATGACCGGGGCTTTTGGTCTACAGAAAGTGTCTGAAGAGGCTTAAAGTACAGGAGGGACAGTATCTACCTATTATTTTAAAAGATCTCTTAGTGTGAGTTCCTCTTCATTACAGTTTTGGTTAGAAGCTGGATTGGCAGTCACTGGGTTGTGGTATTAGGCTGTGGATTTTCAGTTGGATAGCCTTTTAAAAAATAAATGCATTCTCAGTTCACAAACCCTAGGCATTCTGGATCAGTAGGTCTGGAGTAGGTCTCAGGACTCTGTCTTGATTCTTTCTGCAGGATACTAGTCCTTCTATTCAGAGGCATTTATAAAGAATGTAGGAAAAGAAAAATAAAAAGGGAAGCCATAGTCTTCTGACCTTGATGAAAAGACCTTCCATACCTCAACACCTATAGATTCAAATTAAGTGTGGCTCTGAGCACTGTCTTCTCTTCCAGCCCAGGGTCACTGCTGCTGCCATCAGCCTTTTCACAGTCCTAGGGCTCACAGGGCTTCTGGGCATTAGTGCTGTATCATTTAAAGAGTTATGGAAATGTCCTTCTCTTGAGGGACCAGGCAGGACCACACTGGACACTTGCTATGGGCCAGTTAAGTGGTCTGTATCCCAGAGGGCCAGTCTACGCCAGAGCTGCTTCAGGGTACTAGAGGGAGCAGCCAGTGCAAGGAGCAAAATCCAAATTCAGAGGGTCAACCTGGTCAGCAGGGAGGGTTGGACCGTGGCTTACTGTTTGGATGGTAGGGAATTGAAGTGAAGAGCAGTCGACAGAGAAGTGGAGATTCCTGATACTCATCATATACACAGTGCAGGGAGCCTGGTTTTCCAGGAGAGGCCTATGGATGTGCCCATTTGTCTGACATCTACAAGGTAGAAATGAATGCCTGTAATGGGAGAAGCTGTGGATTCAGAGGTAGAGATTTTGAGTTCTAGTCCTAGCTCTATCCCACTGCACTCTGAGATCTTGGTCATGAATGACCACTGTTCCTGTCTATACAATGAGGGGATTAGATAGATGGAGCCTGAAACACTTCCAGTTCCAACATACTGGGGTCTCTAGATGAATCCTCCTGTGCTCACTCTTACTTTTAATTTCTTTGGATTTCCATAGTCACTGGAAATGAGGTCTCAGAGTTTCTCTTCCTGTGTAAATAAGTAAACAAAGCAAACACACAAAAAGTATCCTAGACCTCAGTGAAGGACTATGCTGCTCTGAGGGGCAGGACAGCAGCATCTCCCATTGTCCAGAGGCCATTTAGAGTTTGAGATGCGTCTGATGTGCAGGGAGGGCTCACTCTTAGAGTTGGACATTGTGTGACCCCCAGAAACACTGAGAAGAGGACACAAAACCCTGGGGGAGCCAAGACAGCTTCTTACCTAAGTTAGCTTGTGGCAGTGGCGAGAGAGGAACCTACAGAATTGTCTAGGTTGGAGAAGCCAAGTTGCAGCCCCTGAGCCAGAGCCAACACCCAATCTGGGGGATGGGGCAGGGCTGAAAAGGGAGCTGGTAGCCAGGTCAGAGGCTGGGAAGGTAAAGGGCAGCATAAAATAAAAGGAGAGGAAGCGGGTTTAAGATCCTGGCAAGTAGTTCAGGATTAAGATGCACAGTGCCAGTGTTGGAATGCATGTGATGGTTCAAAGTAATGCACAGGACCAGGCAGAGGTCAAAGAAGAGGTTCCTTTTCAAGAGACATCCTAGTTTAGTCTTTTAGTGAGCCTAGCATGTCAGGGATAGCACCTCATCCACTCTTAACTAGTGGCCTTTGGAAAGGCAGAGATGGAATCACTTTTGCTGTATGGAAAACCATTGGAGCAAGGCAAGAGATGAATAATCTTCACATAATTCTGATACAATCAAGTAATAATCTCTCCATTTCCTATGATGCTCAGTCTTCAGGTCAGGCATATATGCCCTTGGTCTTACTTGGATCTATCTCATTTCACTTTTGGTCTGTCCCACTTGGTTTCTGTCTGGGGTTCTCTTCCCTCCATTTTGGCCCCTGCCAAAAAGAGAACAGTGATGGCCAAGGTCAGATGCCGCTCATCTCCACCAGGATTGCCTATCTGATGGAGTTCAAAGTAGATACCTCAAATCCACAATTAAATACCAGTTCACCTCAAGAAAGGATAAGGAAGCTGACGTTTATTGAGCTAGGTGCATCAAACGTATCCTTGTCTAATTGAATGCCTATCAAAGTCCTAGAGAATGAAAATTATTATTTTGTGGTTAGCGGTGGACCCTCAGGTAAGGAATTTACATGCCTTCCATTTATTCTCCATAGCATCTCTGTGAGGTAAGTACAATTAATACATCAATGCTACATAAGCAACTTGCTAAAAGTTACACAGCATTAAATTAAATCAGAGCCTTTCAGACTCCCATAGTTAATCTTCCGTAATTCAGAGAGCTAAAGTATTTGCCTGTGATTACATAGCTAATAAGAATTGAGACTCAAACCCAGATCTGAATCCTTTGTTGGCATCATCTGGTAGGAGGAAGAGGGAGGATGAGGAGGAGTTATTATCATTAGAGAGTTTATCACTGCCTGTGACATAGCTACTGAGGAGCCTCAAATTGGAAGCTCTTGAATCTGTAAGTCCTTAGGCACCAGAGCATTGCTAAGCAGCCATTCCTTGGTTTCTCCCCATAGTCTCATGCCTACTTCTACTGGAATTGCCCATATTGCTACATCTGGCCAGGCCTGGATGTTCTGCATTGATTCCTGCTCATCCTTGCTCCCTTGCTGGCTTGCCTGTGTGTTTTGGATGACCTTTGCTTTCCATGTCCTCATCCTCTCCTGCCAAGACTGGTACTGCCTCACTACCCTCTGCTTCCATCCACCTTCTACAGTTGCTCTCTCTTTGTTTCAGCCTCACTGTATATGTCTCCTGCTGTGAGTTTCTTTAAAAAAAAAACACCCTTAATTGATATTAAAAAATTAAAACTTGGAGAGGAGGGTGGAGACAGATAATTTACCTAGCACTGCATATTCAAAAATGAGCATATAATTACTGTTTTAAAGTAAGGTGTCAGGAAGCAAGATTGATTTAAACCTGACATCTGTTTACACACAGCGAGCTGTCATCAGATGCATATGCAGGGTCAGAAGGGTTGGCTTGATTATGGAAATTTGGCTCCATGTGTGTTTCTGCAAGGGGGCAAAAAACACCTTCCAAATGGCTGGCTGCCCCCTTACACACTTTCTCGCTCTCTCTCTTTCTCAATCAACCAACATTTTCCATATACCTACTATGCGCTTGGTACTATCCTAAGCACCTGCAATAAAACAGGCAATTTGAGGTTGTGAGAAAAAATATGGCAGAGAAATGAAAAGCATGGGCTTTGTAATAAGTCTAATCTGAATCCTATCTCTCCTACTCCCTAACCAGCAGCTCATATCAACTTTCTAAGCCTCAAATTCCTTATCTATAAAGCAGACATGCTAGGAACCCTTCACTCAAAGGAACTGTATGCTTAAGCTAATGTATATTTAGAGTATTAGCCCAGGATTATACTCAATAAACAGTGGCTATGGTTATTAATATTAGGTGGGATCCTAACCCAAACACACTTGGGATCTCATCAAGGAAAGAAGATTCACTGAATAACCAATCTGATGGATGTTGGGTGATCTTCATATGCTGCAGGAGTTAAGAGAAGGGAACATTAGCTTTCTGCGAAGATGCAGAAAGACATCATGAATGAGTAGAGGCTTGAACAGGGACCCCAGTAAGTTTCAGTGTAGGAAAAAATGAAGCTGGTGAAAAGTGGCCTCCATGTAAGACATCTGCATGGAATGCCTTTCCCAACTGTATTCTCCACAAATTGTATAAGTCAATTCCTTCCAATAATTCTTTGTCTCCCTTTACACATCTTACTGGCTCAGTTTCTCTGTAGAGCCCCGACTAACATACTATGCAAACAGTATTCATGCACAGCTGAGCCATAGAAGTGAACCATTACTTTCCTCTACTCTTTCTACCCATTCTCCCTTTTTCTAGAAGTAATAGTTGTCTTATTTTGTTGTTGATATTTGCTTAGTTTTCTATTTACTACTTACTCATTAATTTTGATCTTGACTGATTGCCTAAGTCTCCACTTGAGATGGGCATGTTCTTTTGAGTTCATCTTCCCAAAGTAGTCCCTAACAATGGGGGGATGGCTTCAAGGGCGCCTGTGCTGTGGCAAAAAACTTTATCCTTGGTTTAATGCACTGTGGCCATCATCTTTAACCTGTTAACAATTTTTAAACGAGAAGCCTCTCATTTTCATTGGACATTGTGCCCTGCAAATTATATAGTCATTCCAGACTACCAGCACTTTCTGATTAGCTCCAATCTGGAAAGATGAGTAAGAGGCATCCGGTTATTGTTACTATGTAGGCATCTCCCTTCACTAGTCATGGATCTTACCTTTACCCTCTACTTTACTCCCCCCCATCAACATGAAAGTTTCTTGAAAGCAAATGCCTGTTTTATTTATTTTTTCTTTCTCTAACACACATAATAGAATGCCTCAGGCATAGAGATATGTTGTGCATATATATATAAGCAAGGTGAATTATTTAGACACACAGAATAGGACGGATGTGGTCAGATTTCCTATGAAGGGGAAATGGTATGAGGAAATCATGGAGGTGGGAATGTGTCTTCGGTAGATTAGAAGTGGTGAAGTAAGCAGCGTGAATGTATCAGAAAGAGGCACCTTGGAACCAATGGGAATTGATGTTAAAATTATGTAGGAGCCAAATTGCAGAGAGGCTCAACTGCCAGACTAGGAATTTTCTGCAGACTTGTAGGCCTCCAAGGACTTATTTCCCCATCTAATGACATCTGATATGTGTAGTTAGAGAAACTCCAACTGAGTAGAATTTCACACTTCCCTTTTCCTTGGCATCAAAATAGGTGAGTGGGGTAGGATGGGTGAGGGAGAGAGCCTAGCAACCGAAAAGGGGAGCTCATAAGAGAGTGAATTTGAAAACTCAGTCCTATAAAAGCAGGAGAAAAACCATCAGAGCTCTGGAAGATATCCAGGACAGTCTGGATAATGCTAAATCTAGGTAGAACAACCCCAAACTGGCAGCCCAGTTATCACTAAATTCACACTATTAAAGACCAGCAATCATTAGCACCTCATATGTGCCTATGATCCTTATAGCATCTAGCACCAAGAAAATCGGGCTTGCCCTCTGGAAATTTTCACACCAAGATGAATGTTTCTGGTAAATATGAAGATTAGTGGGTTAATGGGGACCTCTTGCTGTTTGAACCTCAGCCACAACTTTGTGTGATACGGAATCCCTAATTATTTATTCTCTGCATGCATAAAGAAATAAAAACACCTTTCTGAATCTCTGGCAATGGTGTTTCAAATGCATATTAGCGTTTTGAAAGAAAGGTATTTACAAGGTCTTACAAAGAACTTAACTGATGCCTGACAAAAACACATATATTTTCCCCACCAAAAGGTGTACAGAAATAGGTTCATCGTGGCATTTTTTATAACAACCAAAATCTGGAAACAGCCCCAAAATACATGAACATTAGAACTGATAAATGAATTGTATGGCATTATAAATACATTAGGATAGTATCAGCTATGGAAATGTATAAGTCACAATAATATGCAATAATATAGTAGGACCAAAGTGTGCCTACTATAAGGTTTTACTTATATAACACTCAAAACAGGTGAAACTATTTTAGGGTCTTAGATGGCAAGTAGGTCATTCTCCTCAGGAGCAGTGGCTGTAGAGGGCCACGGAAGGCATCTTCTAGCATGCTGATGATGTTATCTTCCTACTTCTGGGAGCGTGTTACATGTTCATGTTACAATAATTCACTTTAGATGAAAAGATGTAGACAAATTGAGAGGTAAAGGATGAGAAAAGATATACCATACAAATAATAAGCATAAGAAAAAATAATAAACATAAGAAAGCTTAATAAGCTATATTAATATTAGATAAGGGAGACTTCAAGATAGGAGTAACATTAGAGAGAAAGAGGGATATTTTTATTGTGATGAAAGTTCATTAAGAGGAAGTAACAATCCCACGTGCATATGGACCAAGGGACATTGCTTTCATATACATGAAGCAAAGACTTACAGAACTAAAGAGAAAGTAGACAAAGTCACATTTTTGGAGATTTTTAGCCCTTTCTTTCAGTAATTGATGTAACAAGTGGAAAAACGTTAGTTGGGATATAGATGACCTTACCCGATGACCTAATTGATTTGTTAAGGGACCATACCCAATAACTGCAAAATAAACTTTTTTTTTTATGTAAAAGTTCAATGGAAGCCTTAGCAAAATGTACATGCTGGGCCATACAATAAATTTTAATAAATTTCAAAAGAATACAGTCTATGGGATATGTTTTATGAGCACACAGTAATAACATCTTATTCAATTACAATGAGATACTTAGGAAATCTCAAAATATTTGGAAATCAAGATACTTTTAAATAAAATGTGAGTCAAGCAAGACATTACAAGGGGAATTGGAAAATATTTAAAGTGAATGATTATCAAACCACAACATATTAGAATTTGTGGAGAGCAGATTTGGCGGTGCTTAGGGAAAATTTATAACTTTAAATGCTTGCAGTAGAAAAAAGAAAGGTTTAAAATCAATCATAAAAGCATGAAACAAACTCAAAGTAATGCAAGTAAGAATGCTATAAAAATAAAAGCATAAATCAATGACACAGAAAAACAAATAATAGTGAAATGATAAGGCCCAAAGTTGGTTATATAAAAACATTAATAAAATTGATAAACTCCAGAAAGACTGATCAACATGAAAATACAGATTACTAATATTGGTAATGAAAGCAAGAATATTGCTAGTGATCCTATAAACATGAGAAGGAAAAAAATCCATATATAAACAATTTTATGCCAATAATTTCAATAACATACAGTTCTCATAGAACTCAAATTACTTCAGAAAACACAACTTCCGTAAACTGATACAAGAAATAAAGCATTTCATTTGTTAAAGCATTAAGTGAAATGAAAGCATTTCATTTGTTAAAGAAAGAAAAGCTGTAAATCAGCAACAACAAAACCTTCCCACAAAGAAACTCTACTCCTACAGACCTTCCCTCTTTTTCCATTTGGAACCACAACTGGAAATGCATGAGTGGTTGTTCTGGGTCCCTCAGTGCATGTGATGAGCAGAAGATTCTCCCCTACTTCCCAGCGTAAAGAGTTGAAATAGACATGCCATGCTGTGCTTTGGGGTTTATTAGACAGCACACCTAGCCCATTGTGACTGCTACAACATCCATGCTTGATTTGGTGAGACTGTCTTGTTGGGCATAATACATTAGGAGATAAAAGAAACTAGATTGACCAGCTTGAGTTAAACCACATAGGAAATAAAGAAATTACTATATTCATATTCCTTTCTCTGTCCATATCTACCCATCTCCTGATTTGATGTGGCCCATTTTAAAGATTTGGGTTCTAACATTTTGTTTCCAAAATTAAACCAATCATAGAAAATTTAAGCCAAAAAGACAGCATAATTAGCCTTTTCAGCTCCGATCCTTGTTTTGGTTCATTTTTAAGTTCACCAAAGGGAGCAATTATAATTTAAATATGTAATGTAGCATTATAAAGATAATAACCACGGACAGAATTAAGAGGTGGTCAAGGGATCATCAAATCAAAGGTCATACTGGAGGGAAGAACAGAAACATAACCAAATAAAACAGCATAGAAAAAGATTAGCAGAAGGAAAAGTATAAGAAGCAGAAAGAAAGGAGAAATCACTTCCTACCTCTGATGGAAATTGGCTGCAGCACAACCTCAAAAAGTCTAGCCCAGTGACTACATGTACTCAATACTAAACTGGAACCAGTCAATCAACGCTCTTGTGTGTGTGTGGTAGTACAACTCAATGGACATCAAGTAGGTGGAAGGGACAGAAGGGTAGGATAAACTCACACCTGATCGGTGTAGCACACATATTCTGGGTAAGTGGCACACCTATAACTTTGACTTAAAATGCACAAAAGCTAATTATGTAACCAAAATGTGTATGCCTCTGTAATATTTTGAAATTAAAAAAAAATTATAAAAGGAAGATCACATTGACTGCTGTGTAGAAAACAAATCATAGAGGATGAGGAGCCAGTTAAGTGGTCATTTCAGTAGTTGGAGGAAAGTTTGGACTATGGTACTGGAGATGGAGGAAAGTGGATAGATTGACAAAATCTGGAGGTGAAACTTAACGGGGTTTTCTGATGGACTGCGTCAAGTGCAAATTGGGCAAGGAATGGGTTTGGGAAAAGGATATAGGGAGAGAAAAATGGAGAGGAAAAATAGCAAAATCAAAACAATGGACTTAGCAAACCATGTCAGCACAATTAAGTTTAAGATCTGTGTTGGATACCAAGTAAAAGTTTCAAGTAAGCAATTGGACAGTGTCCTTTTTAATTCTTCTCTCACAATCAGGATCTAAATCATTTGTCTATCCCTAAATCATTTACAGTCACAGATCCAATCTTGCTCAATTCCATCTGGATTCCAAGCATGAAGCTTGAGGAAGGAGTTGTTTCTTCTAAGAAATTTGAAGATATTGTTAGTAGAAAAGGAATCACTGCTGGGCAGGAAAAATAATGGATGTTCCCTATCGAAGATAATTTATACTCTTCCGTATAGAGGAGTATAATCTATGACAAAAATAAAACTGCTCTGAATTTTTATATACTTAATAATGTATAATTATCAACATATATGAAGCAAATAAGCAGTCAGAAAATTCAATAAATACACAAAAATGAAATATTATACAAGTACATCCTTTTAACAAATCACTGTTCACTATGTAACTTGAATTTAATTTTAAATATTTTATACGATTTTTGTGAGGGCCAGAGTCAATGTCAAGACAAGGATAGCTGTATCCTTGTATGTACAATAAACAAGCATATTTGAGGCCATGTGTGATTGCAGCCAGGAGAATAGGGCTGACAGAAAAAAAAAAAGAATCTTCGAATCCAAAAAGCTGATTTGTAGGAAAATTCTAGTTGCATAAGCCAAACTGGAGAATGATTAGAGATTGGGATGAAAGTCTTTGAATATAAAATGTTTACTTAGTTTCTGGATGTTCACATATTAGCACTTCCCTTGAGGACAACTTAGAGGATGTTTGCATTTGAAGGTAGTGCCATGATTTCAGTTAAGCGGTCAGGTCTGCAGTCAGATGGACTTGGAATAAATCACTGAATATACATCACCTTGCATTTTCTCATCTGGAAGTGAAATTAATAATATCACCTACTTCACAGGGTCACTGTGAAGAATTTAATACATAAAACATAATGAGCTTTTAATTCAATGTGTAGCCGGCACATAGAAGCTCTCAATTGGCGCCACTTCACCAGCCACCGCAGACTAGCTTTGGTTTTAACTGTAGCTGTAACTTTAAAAACAAAACTTTTGGAGGTCAGGGGCCTGTGTCCAACCCCGACTTTGCTGTGTGACTTTAGAGAAGTCACTTCACCTCTTTCTTATTCCATTTCCTCATTTTTCCTTATTCCATAAAATGGAAATAAAATAGTATCTCATTGTCTTATCTAAACATCTCAGAACAGTTTCTGGCATATTAAGGACCAAGTAGGGGTCAACAATTATTATGATCATTGTTATTTCATTGTTTTCCAGAGTTTTGTTGAACAAGACCTCAAAAGCAAAGAGTGGAATCACCATGTGAAGCCAGGAATTAGCTGTTGGGCTTTCTGCTAAGCACCAGTGCAAAGTGAGGCGAGAACTAGAATAAAGTAGGAGCCAAGGGTTTGGGAGCAGGGACATGGGTGAGTTAATAGGACTCAAAACTTGACAGCAGAACAATAATACTTGGAGCTTCTGGGTGTATGGTTAGCCACTACATCATATGGTGTGTAGGAAACCATCTGTCAGAGGTCTAACCATTATGTCATTCAATCTTCCTAATAACCCTGAAGTCAGGTATTATTTCAATTTACAACAAGCAAATGAACTTTAGAGAAGTTAAGTCAATTGCTTAGGGCAAGTGGTTTGTACGTGGAGGACTAAGGTTGAGGTATAGATCCAACCCTGAAGACAATAATACTTGCTGTCCACTAGCCTGCCTCCCACCATGTTGAGTGTCATTCTAAACAGCGTGGGTGTTGTGCCTTCCTTTATTAAGAGAATTGCCAGACTTGATCTTGAAATGAAACAGCAAAGATCTAGTTATGGACACAGACATACAAATGACTTGGATTCTTCTACTAAGATAAGGAATGTATTAATATTATCCACTCTGTTTAATTGGGAGGGAAAAGTCTCTTCCTTTCAGAAAGCTCTCTAGGCCTACCTCCAAGATACAGACCATAGCAGTACCAAGAGGACGTTCTAACCTGACTCCATCTCTCACCTTCTTCCCTATCCTCCCACCAGCTTACCCAAGGCCTTGGTGGTTTAGATCAGAGGTCCCCGCCCTTTTTGGCACTAGGGACTAGTGGCATGGAAAACAACATTTCCACTGACCAGAGATGGGATGGTGATAGGTGGAACAGGAGGCAGAGTTCAGGGGGTGTTGCTGTGTTCCCCAGTTTCTAACAGGCTATGGACTGGAAGTTTGGAGGCTGTAGTTTTAGCTGACTCAAGTTCCTTCATCTCTTCCAAAGCCAAATCACAAAAATAACTTTTCTTGTTTGCCATAGACTATAACTCTCGTCTCTGTCCAACTATTATTCTCCTTTATGAATAACTACATTTGGAATGGGAGAAGTTGTGATTGTTGCTACAGTTTGTGGACAACTGCGAACTTGCCTAATTTCTTGGTGAATGGTTTCTATCTTAGGTGATTGCTTGTCTGGGTTTCACTGTGGTCTTAATTTTAGGCATGTCTAGGGGAGGAAAGGAGGTACAGCAAATGAAATTGGAGCAAGCCCTTTAGTCTGGATCTCCTGATTGGCCAAGAGTTGAAAATCCCCTGGTGTCCAGTGTCCTGGTGGCAGTGACAGCAGTAAGCTCTTCACTAAGTTCTCATAGAGGTTTTTGTACAACCCCCTGCCATTACGCCACTCAATTCATTCCCATACTCATTCTCATTCTTTCCTGCTCTCTCTTCTTTTACCTCCCTTCTCTATCTAGGGCTCAATCAACTTCCCAGAAAAAGCCACATTGTAATTCATAAGCCTAAATTGATGTTAAGATTCACTGCACAGTGTATAGTTGCCAATTTGGGTTTTCCCACAGAAAGAACAGAAATTATTAAAGAATTACCCAGCTTTGTTGAAACCTGGGCAATTAGTTTCTTGAATGTTGCAGAACCATTTAAAGCATCCACTGCTTATTTGCAGAATTAAAAAGCCTTGGCTATTATTTCTTGTTTAACAAACTTTGACCACACTCAGACTGGGGAGCTCCATACAAAAGATGTACAGGGCTGAAAAAAAATTTTTTTAAACTGATTAAATTTTAACCAGCTTCTGGGCAGATAGTTTGCCTGAGGCACATTTGTCAGTTTCAAAGGGTCTTTTTATTAATTTTGCATTTTGTATTTTGTTAGTGGAAAGAGCTCCCTCTTTGGGGACTGCCAAAAGCTATAGGCTGCGAATCTTCAAGCAGCCCAAGGACGCTTCGGAGAATGCCAAGTAGATTTGGATTCTCGAGCACTCCCCATTACATGAGCTTTATCAGTCCTAAAAATATATTAACTTTGGGGGTGAGCTATTTGAATTAACTCACAGGATCCCTGCTGAGTCTGCTTTGGTTAATGTGAATCCTGCTGTTTGTCTGTAGGACTATGACTGGACCTTGCTGTGTGAACCTGAGCAGTTTCCTTGCCCTCTCTGAGAACCAGGTTTCTGGTCTGCAAAATAACAGGGTGAGGAGTTTCTGATCTTTCTGATTCCTACAGCCCTGAATCAGCTGGTTTATAACTGGTCAGGGAGTTCTAACACAATAAAACTCTCATGTGTTTTTCTCTTGCGTAAGTGGGATATGGTGGGTTAGTTATAAGCTATCATATTAATGATGGTGGTGATAATTATGTTATTAAAAACTAGAAGAGTTATCAAAATTTGTATATGCCAGATTCTGTGTTAAACACTTTACATTCATTTTAATATTTATTTTCTTAGCGGGTACTTCTGAGGCAAGAGCTGTTAACACCCCCATATTATAGATGAAGCAACTGAGGGCAAAAACACTTTAAAAATTTACTTCAAGTTAAATCATAAGTGGCAGAGGCAGGATTTGGAAATAAGTTTCTATGATGCAGTCTCGTTCTTTTCTCTGTTTAGGAGGTGAAAGAATGTAAGCCTCTGTTTTTAGGCTGGAAACACGTTCTGATTTCATACAGACACTTTTAAATTCCAGATCTATCTGGCACTGGGCGTGGTGAAAATATTTATGCCAAACTCAGTGGTGTCCTGAAAGATTCACACCAGCCTCTCTCGGCTTAGGCAGCTCCAGGCTGGAGGCGGCCGCCTGCAGCGTGGAGACAATTTGTGAAAAGGAGACAGAACTCAGGGGTTAAATGGAAAATACATACCTCTTCTGTGATGCTGGGAATTTCGTAAGATCCACTCAGGCATCTTCAAACAGCATTAAACACAAAGTAAAAAAGTCTACCCTCAGGCTAGAATTTGTAGATGACTTACCTGCAGGAGAATATAGCTAAATTTCTGCCTGAAGACAAAGAATCAGGGTTTACATTTACAAAGTAGAAGGAAAAAACAATGTATAGAGATATGTTTGTTTGGTTGTTTGTTTCAAGTGTATACTTTTTTTATTGTACATATGTACACACACACATCTACATATATATATATACACACACATCTACATATGTATATGTATATATATATATTGGACATAAAATATCATTTCACTAATGAGACTTTTCTGTCAAATCAATACCTGGTAGACTGACTTCTGCATTATTTAATGTCCTTACCTATTGGGAGGGACAAGGTACTTTCAGCCTCAATGTGCTCCTATTTCTGTGGCCTTTAAATTTCTGCAGAGGCTTCTTACACTTCACCCCTGAAAGCAAATTCTTTGGGGTAAGTTGTTCCACCAGGAACATGGCTTTTATGCTTGTTGCTCCTGTGGCTTGAGTTCTTCAATCATGATGACTTAAACTATTGATTCGAAAGGGAGAAGGGAGGAAATTGCACAAAAGTTTTATATGATGCTTGGGGTGGAGGAGTGGGACCAGTCCCAGGGAACTCCCTGATTATTTTTGATCTAAATCTCCTGGCTTTCTGTATTCATATTTGGCCTGTTCTTCAGTGCACCATACCTAGTGAGATGGAGAGTTTGCTTGGACTGGTCCAGGAACCCTAGAGGACTTCCCCACTGGTGTTAGCAACATGACAGAGAAACCCATGCCCTTGTAACAATATTCATAATTTATTTCATTTGATTAATGCTTATGGACTTAAATTTAGAAAGAAAAGGAAACAAAATATATTGGACACACAGTTCATCATTAAATATGTCACAGAAATGTAGGAATTTCAGACTCAGGAAAACAACATAGTTTGCACAAGATTATAGGGAAAATTAGTAGCAGAGTCAAGTGTAGGGTCTGGTTTGTTGCTCTTCACTGAGGTCTCTTTCTATTGCATCTGTATTTTCCCAAAGTTCTGATTTCATTACATAGCTTGAAATCTATTAAATTCAATAAATCTATTGCATTAGATTCATATGAGTTTAGAATTGCTATGTTTTTCTGGTTTATTGAACCTTTATCTTAAGTAATGGCCTTCTCCAATATTAAAGAAGACTTTCTTTGGTAAAGTCTATTAGTTATCTTTTGCCAAGTAACAGCCCCCAAACTTACTGGTTTTACACAATACACATTTGTTATCCCAAAGTTTCCATGCCAGGAATCTGGGTATGGCTTTTCTGGGTCCGTGTTTCATGATGGGTCCCAAGGGTGTCAGTCTGGGATCTGTGGTCTCATCTGAAGCGGAAGGATGAACCTGGGAAGAAGCCCCTGGCGCACTTGCTCAGTGGTAGTTGGCAGCATCCGTTCCTCACTGGCAGCCGGACTGGGGGTATCAGTTGCTGATGGCTGGCCGGAGGCTGCCTCCACTATGACAGCTTCTCAAAGTGTGCACACTGAGGAAGCAGTACAGACCATCAGCTGGCAGAATGGAAGTTACAGGTTTTTGCAATGAAGTCCTGGAGGTGACATCATTCCAATGTGGCATTCTCTTGGTTAGAGGCAAATTCCTGAAGGAGCAGAAACAGCAGGAGGTTGTGAATACCAGGAGGCAGAGACCTCTTCAAGGATCCCCATCATCTCTAGTTTGTCTGATGATCACAAAGCAGCTCCTATTTTCTTTTGGTTAATACTTTCCCAGGAACTTTTTTTCCATCCTTTTACTTTAAACTTTTTCTTTCTTATGTTTTAGATGCGTCTCTTGCAAAGAGCATTGTCATTAGATTTTGCTTCATTATCCAAACTGACAATTGCTGATTTTAACTGGAAAGTTTGATCTATTTGTACTCATCAAGGTCAGTAATATATTTGAGCTTGTTTGTACTATTTTATTTTTTATTTGGCCCACATAGGTAGGCTTCACTTTTTCTCCATGTTATGTACTTTTTTTTGATGGAGGAATTTTTTGTCTGTTGTTTTTAATTTTGATTCTTTCATCAAAAAATTATAAATGCTATTTCTATTTTTGTGATTATCCTACTTATTTACCATTCACATGTAGTGAAATCTGAAATTAATATCACAACTTTCTGAACACTGTAAGAGCCTTATAATACTTAATTCAAATTACTTTACTACTGACTGGCATAGCATTATTATGAAGTACTATAGTTCTCTTTTTTATAATACTGAAACTGTATATTATTATTTTTTACAGAAAACATTTGTTTATATTTACCTAAGGCTTAACATTTTTTTCTTACCATATCTTACTTTTCAGAACTTCTTTTGGGATAGCTTTTCCTCATTCTATTTGGGATATATACATTTTTTAAAGTGAATATCTATTGATGATAAATTTTGATGTAAGAATCTTTATCTGCATTTCAAATTTGTTTTGCTGCTTATACAAAGCTAAGTTCATAGTTAGTTTCACTCAGCACTTTAAAGATAGTCCTTTGTTTTCAAGCATCCATCATCTTAGGCAAGAAGTTGTCATCAGGCCAGGTTTATGCCTGTAATCTCAGCACTTTGGAATAACATGGAGGGAGGATTGCTTGAGGCCAGGAGTTTGACACCAGCCCGGGCAAGGCAACATAGTGAAACCATGTCTCTACAAAAAACAAAAAAATTACCTGATGTGGTGGCTCATACCCTAGTCCTTGCCACTCAATCCTATCACTGTTCTCATGACCAACTTTGGAAAGATTGCGTAAGTCCAGGAGTTTGCGGCTATGAGACTATGATTGTGCCATTTCACACCAGCCTGAATGATACAGAAATGCCTGCATCTAAAAAAAGAAGAAGAAATTATAGTCAGTGTGATGGTTAATTTTATGTGTCACGTCAACTTGACTATGCCATGGGCATGCCCAGATAGTTGTTCAAACACTATTCTGTGTGTGTCTCTAAGGGTATTTTGGGTAAGATTCAGATTTAAATTGTAAGACTAAATAAAGCAGCTCGCCCTCCTTAATATGGGTGCCTTAATAAGTTAAAGGCCTGAACAGAAAGACTAACCCTCCTCTAAGTAAGAGAATTCTTTCTGCCTAATTGCTTTTGAACTACAACACCCACTTTTTCTGCCTTTCAAACTCAAACTGAAACATTGTCTCTTTCTGGGTCTCAAGGCTACGGACTTTTAACTTGAACTTACAGCATTAGCCCTCCTGGGTCTCTAGCTTGCTGATTAGCCCTACAGATGTTGGGACTCGTCAGCCTATATAATTACACGAGTCAATTCATTATAATAAATTCATCTCTCTCTATATGTATTTTATTGGTTCTATTTCTCAGGAGAACCTTGATTAATAGAGCCAATAGAATTGTCATTTTTTTATAAGTGACTTGTCTCCCTTTCCTCACTGCTGGGATGATTTTGATAATATTTGTTTTTTGCTTTTGGCAGTCTGTTTTACCTAGTGTAGGTTTTATGCATTTTAGCTGGTAAATGTGGTACTTTTGCTTCTATGAATTTATGTCTTTCTTTCCACCCACTTTAAAAACTTTTCCACCATTTTCTCTATTCCCTCTGGGATTATATATATATATATATATATATAGTCAGATCTTTATATATACATTCATCTATATATATATACATGTCAGATCTTTTCATTCTATCTACCTGTCTTAGTCCATTTTGGCCACTAATACAAAATAACATAAATTTGGTGACATATCAACAACAGACGTTTATTTCTCACAGTTCTGAATTCTAGGACATTCAAGATCATGTTGCTGGAAAATTTATGTCTGAAGAAGGCCCATTTTTTGGAACGTTGTCTTCTTGTGTCCTCACATAGTAGAAGGTATAAGGTTGCTCTCTGAGGACTTTCTTATAAGGATATTAATCTTACCCTCGCTCAATGGTTCTAGTTCTTAATACTATCACTTTAGGGATTAGGTTTCAAAATTAATTTGCGGGGACATATTTTAGACCTTAGCACCACTTCATCTTTTAATTGGTATTTTTAATCTTCTTGTTCACTGGGTTACATACTGGGTAATTATTTCAGATATATCTTCCAGTTTCCTAATTCTCTTTTCAGCCTTATCATAGTGATTATTCATCATATCCAATGAGTTTTTTAAAATTTATTTTTAACAGTTATATTGTCCATTTTGATTTTGTACCTCTTACAATCTATTACCGTATTTTAAATTATTTATTTGCTTGTTTTTAAATTTGCATTTAAGAAAACATTTCACATATAGTTTTAACATATTTTATATGATAAATGCAATATCTAAAATTCTTGATTGATTTAGACTAGATTTTCCAGAAATCAGAAACTGTATGTGACCATGTTTTACAGAGTATGATCCTAGGGAGCAGGAGTGAGGGCAAGGATGGGTGAGGTTGGGAAGGAGAGACAGTCTAAATGAAGATGTGCTGCTAGCTGGCTGTTACTAAATGTAACTAACTATTCCATAGCACAGGTCTATTCTAGAAAATGACATCTTAGGAAGCTATATAAGCTACCTCCCAGGATCATCCATTTGGGAGAGGCATGACAAAGAGTTTATCCATTGATTCTCCGCTCCCATTGGTCAGTTTTTCCCATGGAGCATTGACTTATCCACACATGTGTGAATACTGATAAGGGTCTCCCAGTGTCTCATACCTCAGCATCCTCAGGGAAGCCCTGGAACAGGAGGTGAGAAGCATGTAGTATAAGCAGGAAAGAAACTTCAGGCTGCACCTGCCTAAAACTGATCAGAGTCACACAAAGTTGGTCATGAGAACAGTGATAATGTGAGATAGTTGAGGTCAAATGTATCAGAACTTGTATGTAAGACATGTTCAGTACAGTGTCCAAGTCTGGTATTTGTTGTTTCTGCTGATTTTTCCTTATGGTTGTTTATTTCCTTATATGCTTGATAATTTTTTTTATTGAAAACTTTTAGTTGATTAATTTTAAATTTGGGATATCCAGTAAGATTTAAATTGAGGATATTTTCTTGCAGAGACTAATATCATTTGCTTCTTCCAGGAGCTATAAGTTACTACCTACCTGGGACATTTTTAAACTTTCTCTTAGAATTTTAGCTTAACATGAGTATTTGAGGGTGAACAACTTCACTGTTCAGCTGGTTCAAGGCATAGTCACCAGAATTCAGTGCTAATATTGGCATTTACTCTCTTTTTGTATTTGTTTACAGGTCAAATTTTTTTTTTTGATTTTTTTTTCTTTCAAGGCAAAGAGTGGGTTCCTGGAGAGTTTCTTTACTATGAAAGCCCAGCAATACATTCAAAATTATGTTTTATACAACACATAGTGGACAGTGGGAGAATTCTTCTATGATTGCCGTATCTGTAGAAACAAAAGTCACTCTTTCTATTTTTTTTCTTTCAAAACAGAAAAGGATGAGATCTTTTTTTTTCCTGATCAAAATGACAGCATTTTATTCATTTTTATAGCTGAATAGTATTCCATCATGCATACATAATTCTTTTTTTTAATTAAATGATAGCTGTGTACATTAATGCAATCATGGGGTACAATGTGGTGTTTTCTTATACAATTTGAAATATTTTCATCAAACTGGGTAATGTAGCCTTTATGTCATTTTCTTAGTTATTGTGTTAAGACATTTATATTATACTTTTAGAAAGATTCACTTGTACCCTTGTAAGATAAACCATAGAGGTGATCCCTCCAATCACCCTCCCTCCACCCATTCACTACCCTCCTCTTCCCTCCCCCCTCCCCATATTCTTAGGCTATAATTAGGTTGTAGCTTTTATATGAAAGCTATAAATTAGTTTCATAATAGGGCTGTGTACATTGGATCCTTTTTCTTCCATTCTTGTGATACTTTGTTAAGAAGAACATTTTCTAGCTCCATCCATGTAAACATGAAGGAGGTAAAGTCTCCATCTTTCTTTATGGCTGCATAATATTCCATGGTGTACATAAAAAGGATGATATCTTTATAGCCAAAGGCAAACTTCAGGAGATAGTGGAACATAGAATTGATCCCATTCTAGATATATATTTAATGGCTGTGTATGTGTTCTCATATCTACCACTAGGAATATGCTGAGCCATTTCCCCAGCTTCCCATCTACTGGACTATTTTTCTTGCTTCCTTACATAATCCCAGGGCATGCCTTTAAGTGACAATCTTTAATGAGAAAGCTACTTCATTTTTATTCAATTTTATTTCAATTCTCTTGTTCACCTAAAGAGAATGCTTTAGGTTACTACTGTTCTGGTGTCTTTAACACCTCTTTCACATGCAGTACTTTCATTGTTTAACAACGAAAAAAGCATTTGGCAGACAAAAATGCCCCACTAGAATTTAATGACATGGTTTGTTTTCATTGAACTTAATTTTGGGGGTTACTTTTTAGGTTCATTAAGTGATAGCAAGTTTCCTTTCTCAGTACCATTGAAGGACAAAAAGTGAATTGATATAAGAAAAAATATGAATATGAAATAAAAAATAATATAGATGATAAGTAGATATGATTAAACACTAGGAAATGATAGAATACCCTTATTTTATAACTTATTTTAAAAATGGAGGGAGGGGAAATTATCCTCTCAGGGTCATATATCCCATTAGTATCAGAATAAGAAAAGCAACTCAATCCCTCAACGCCTAATCCATATTTCTGTTCACCATCCCAGACTGTGTCCTTAAACTTTAATGACAGTGAATAAGCAAGAATGCCTGCCCCAAATGGCAGAGACAGAGCCAAAAGTAGCAAAACATCATGCCCCAAGCTAAGTGCCAACAAAAGAGGATAAGACATTGTGAGATTTTTTTTTAATTAAATCATAACAGTGTACATTAATACTATGATGGGATACAGTGTACTGTTTCTGTGTACAATTTGAAATACTTTCATCCAACTAGTTAATATAGCCTTCATGTCTTTTTCTTAATGTGTTAAGACATTTATATTCTACATTTAGAGAGATTCACATGTACCCTTATAGGATGAACCATAGGCATGATCCCACCAATCACCCTCCCTCCACCTACCCTCCCCCCTCATAATTGCTAGGTCATGGAAGAAGCCCAAGAGCCCATTGATCCACAAATGGATCAATAAATTGTGGTATATGTACACCTTAGAATACTATGCAGCCATTAAGAAAGATGGAGACTTGACCTCCTTCATGTTTACATGGATGGAGCTGGAAAATATTCTTCTTAGCAAAGTATCCCAAGAATGGAAGAAAAAGTATCCAATGTACTCAGCCCTACTATGAAACTAATTTATAGCTTTCATAGGAAAGCTATAACCTAATTTTAGCCCAGGACACTGTGAGATGTTAACAGTATTTTTTGTTTTCTACTGATAGTTCACTCTTCCTTTTCTCCTGTTCTATTTAATTAAGGGGGACAGAAAAGGGAGGACTAGGGGTACAATGAAGTGTTAGATGATTTGAGGGAAAAGATTCTCTCTCCCTTTCATCTACCAATGATTCTCCTGATCTTGGCAGTATTGAAAAATGGAGGGAAACGCTATGTGAGTAAAGATGATAATAGGTTCTGGAGAAGGAGGTTCTAGACCTGACTCACTGGTAGAGGCTCTGGCAAGCAGAGAATTCCAGATGAGTTTGTGGGATGTGAGAGCAGAGGAGTCCTGCTTCTCTGACAAAGCTGCTGGGAAGCCGCAAGGCCACAGAGATGGGGAGCCTGCTCAGTGCGTTTAGAGGGAAACGGACAAGGAGAATATCACAGAGACTCCTGAACACTGGGATGGCACAGAAATAAAAGAAGGATTGGCCAGTGGACAAGACCATGCAGGAGGTCTTGTCCTAGACAGCTTGGCAGTGACCCGCAGGGAGACTGCTAAGGACCAAATAAGATGAGGAGAATTTCAGAGGAGGATCCGATTATGGAAAAAAAGACAAATGCTCTGCACCTGATTCAGTGGATTGAAATTCACATCTGATTTAAAAGTAGGAATAAAGGTGTGCACGTTTTCAGAGCGGAGAGCAATTAATAGCTGAACCTGTGAAATGGTACTTGGTTCAAATCAGAAAGGATAGATAGGATTCCAGAACAGTTGGAGAAGGGATGCACATGTAATGAAACAGCTTATTTTTGGCAAAGCAAAGGAATAAGTTCACTAAGAGAGGTTCAAACAAAATGTGGGTGCTCTGAGGAAGGAGGGGTTCGTTCTTGCTGCAGAGATGAGGGCACTTTCCCCAGGCATGTGTCATGTCACCAGTTTGAGGAGGAAGACACCTGCTCATTCAGGTTGTACCAAAGAACTTGATGTGTCCTGTGCTCCCTAGCTTCTATGCCATTTTGTGGTCTGTGCAGAGAAAAGATGAACTTGGGCACTGATCCAGGAATAAATTATAAAGCCATGAGGCACCGGGACTTCAAAGTTCTTCAAGCCAGAGCTCAAATCAGTGATCTCCCTGAGCCTGTTTTCTCACCCAAAGAATGGGAACAATACACCTTCTTCATATCATTGTGGAGAAAAATATACATGATGGACCAAAAGCTGAGGAAATGATGTCTGGCATAGAGCAAAGTCCCAGCAGCAATTTTTCCTCCCTTTTCTCCCTGACGGAAGAGACTATTTTCCTCCTCTGTGTGTCCATCGCTGTACCTAGCATCAAACCTTGTATGCAGAGGGGATAATGAAGAATTTCTTGCTTTGACTTGCTGTGACTTAAAGAACATGTATAATTGAAATACGCAGAAAGAAAATCAGTATTGGTTGTATTGCCTGGCTGTTAGACGAACAGATCAGACAAAGTTTTCCATCAAGCAGCACAGTTTTTCTTTCTTTGGCTGTCAGTCAGCACAAAGGTAATCCCAGGAACCAAGGCACTGAAAAGTGAATTTCTGGCCAAACTGATCACAGCAGCCCTGACATCACACAGCCTCTGCTTTCCATAATCAATGCCTGAGCTTAGTTTATTCACCTTACGAGTCCCTCGTGAAATTCCAAACCCAGTACCTGGATGGTAACATTTCCCCTAATTGATGCATGTTTGCTCTGGGAAATACATCTTGTTTGATTAATTTTGGGTTTGATTTCCCTCCTCCTGGTGCTGTGATTTTCATGGACAGAGTAGTTCTTTGATGCTTCGCATGTGGTGAAGGGAGATAGATCTATGGCCAGTGAGCAGGGTCCTAGAGCCAGCCTCCTGACTTTGGGGGGAATCTACTGTAAGAAAAGACCTGGGAATCACAGCCAGTCCTGGTGCATCTTGGTGCAACATTTCTCCTTATTATCAGGAAGAGAAGGAGAGTAGCACTGAGCACTAGTCAGTGGGTTAGGTAAATTATGGGTACAAATCCATAATCGTTATGGGTGTTTGTAAGATGAGAAAACTGAATCTCGAGAAATAGAAATCACAAACTCAGGAAAGAGTGGAGCTTTTGTTCAAGTCTCGTGTTCTTTCCTCTCCACAACCCTTAAGAAAAATTAAACTAGAATAGTGTTGTAAGAATATAGATTTATTTTTTTCAAGAAAACTAATTGCCTATAATTTTCCCATTGCCACTCTTAGCATGAATCTTGTCTTGTTTCCATTTGCATGTTTTTAGGTACAATTAGAATCATGCAAAGTATTATATAGCAAGTCCTTAAATTAATATTTTCTTCAAAATACCTTTGCTAGAGTTCTCAGAGTTGAAATTTTTATATCCATTTATTGAACCCAGGACAATAGTTAAGGAACCCCTGGAGGGTCTATATGAAGACCTGCATCTCAGGTCATCACAAACCTGGAGAGGGAAGTTATTTACTTGTAATGACTACAGGATATAGGATAATCCCCTCACATTGAAACTATCCTGAGTCTATCAAAGATTCCCAAACTATAACTCATTTTTAGGCCTCTTCCTTGGATTTCTTTCTTTCTTTCTTTCTTTCTTTCTTTCTTTCTTTCTTTCTTTCTTTCTTTCTTTCTTTCTTTCTTTCTTTCTTTCGAGACAGAGTCTCATTTTGTCATTCTTGGTAGACTGCTGTGACATCATAGCTCATAGCAACCTCAAACTCTTGGGCTTAAGTGATTCTCTTGCCTCAGCCTCCCGAGTAGCTGGGGCCTGCCATGACACCTGGCTATTTTTAGGGACGAGGTATCACTCTGGCTAAGGCTAGTCTCAAACCTGTGAGTTCAGGCGATCCACCCACCCCAGCCTCCCAGAGAGCTAGGATTAGAGGCATGAACCACTACACCTGGCCACTTGCATTTCTTAAATACTTTGTCTGTTGTTATTTTACTTTGTATGTTTCTGTCTCAGCAAGAATAGTCACTCTCTTTCTGACAAATTATCCCCTTTATCCATGGTGTACCAGAAAGCTCCGTGACTCTGGGCAAATGACTTAAAAATTCAGTAAGATTCAGTTTCTCCAGTTATAAACTAAATAGATCACAATACCTACCTTATAGGACTGGACTGGCAGGAAGAATCAGTAAGACAATATGGGTATTGTGCCTGCAACGATGACCAGATATGTACTGACAGAAGACTGAATGCTCAGTTCAGGTTTCCTAGCAGCTCAGGGAACCCAAGGGCACAAAGAATTCAGGAGATGAAGAGACAAAAGATATCTTCTCCCACAAAATAGTTATTTTTATTTTAAAGATGGGAGGAAAAAGAGAGATGGTGGAGTCTCCACAAACAAGTGCAGTACTGAGAATATCCCATGAGGACTAAGAGAAAGGCAGCCAGAACTGCTGCTACTGAGGTCAGGAAGCCAAGATGTGACAGAGAGATGGTCTTTATAACCTCTTTGTTCTGTGGATGGACTCCTGAACTTGATGCAGGGGGTTGGCTGTAAGCACATGGTAGGGAAGTGTTGTGGTGTAACAAAGCAGCTGGTCTTAAGAAATCTGAACGTTTTAAAATAATAACTAAGAAAATGACATGAAGGCTATGTTAACCAGTTTGATGGAAGTGTTTTGGATTGTGAGTGAAAACCCCACACTGTACCCCAGAAGTGCATTAATGTACATAGTTACCATTCAATAGAAAATAAATAAATAAATAAATAAATAAAAAGAAAGAAATTGTGCAAGAAGGATCAGGAAATGCCTACAGCAGTCCAAGCCCTGGTAGGAAGAAGGCGTATGGACATTTATCTAGCAAGCACTTGGCATTTGCTACACAGGGTTGATGCTGCAGAAGGATCACACTTGGTGCTTTGGGAGGCCAGTTTTCCACTGTCCCTGTTCTTGTATTTGTTGTGGTACTCATGGGGCTGTCAGATTTCCTTGGCCACAGTCAGATTGGTTGTAGGGTTTGGAAATGAAGCTCATCTAAGTTGGCTAAGAGCTTAGGAAAAGGAGAATAAACTCTGAGATTCTTTGCAACTTTTATGCTCATTTGGGCAAAAGTACGTGGTCAAGACTTTGAAGATAATACACCTATATACCTAAACCTACAGATTAACATGCACCATTTAAATGAGTGTGTAAAGAGCTCTGGAACTTCATCCTGAATGAGGACAAGAGGTTAAGGGTTGAGGATGGGATAGAGGAGGAAAGGCCACTGTCCCTGCCCACCGGGAGCTCATGCTGCAATTTAAGAAGCCAATATTAGGGTTACCACACATCCTTGCTTTCCCAGAGCAGACCTAATTTATATTTCTTATCTCTGCATAATTATTAATCGTGAGCTCTTTAACTCTAAAAACTCACTTGCTTGGATAATAAATTAATGTTACCCTGTCAGTTTTAGTAAGATGGCATTGACAAATATATATTCTCAAAGATAATAACATCAGCATTTGGGACAAAGAAGCCATCCTTCTACTTAGGGAATTCAGGATTCCTGGGAGAGGACTCTGCAGCATCTCAGTTAATGAGATAGCCCTGTGGTCAGGGCTGTCATGGCTTTCAAACAATAAGGACTTGATCTTGTCTGATACAGTGATGCCCAGAACCACTAATGATAACTCTTGTTTATGAAGAACCTGAAGGACCTGACCCAGTAGATCTTTAGCTTCCTGTGTGCTGGTGTATGACCTATTCTTTTGCCCAGCATAGGAGATTGGCATATGTTGTCCTGTGGTACTCAGCTACTGCCCCAACTTTTCCTGATTAACTCTTCAGGTTTATATTATGACTGCAATCCATTTTGTATTGACCAAAATCCATTTTGTATGGAAACAGTCACAACCTGTCAAGACTTATACTATGAAATGCTCTAATGGTCCATAGTGGACCGATGGATTTGGTCCGTTATGACCAAAATCCATTTTGGTTTATTTAGGGAAAGATTTCATTCAAGTTTACAAATATATTGCATTTTAATGTGTCAGGAATTAGAGAACTAGATGGGCTGCAATTTGACTGAAATTAATTATCCTTAATCCCTACTAAAAATTTTTGAATTGTAAGTTCTAGATCCTGATCCTCATTCCAACTCCGCCTTACAAACAGAAGACTGAACATTCCCTCTGAAGTTCCAGACCTTTCCAAGCCCAAATCAGGAGATGAAGTCCATAATAAAATACACTATATAACCAAATTTTTTGGTTATCAATATCAAATTACATTTAATTAAATACTTTATGATATTTCTTTATCAAAATGAATTCATTTTTATATGAAAACTAGGAAATTCTGCCTCAGGATTATCTATATGACCTGTCTTATATATCTCTGAACACTTGTTATTCTGTCCCTGAGCATGCAAGATTGCAGTCCTTTGAAGTTTTTTCTGTGGTTCTCTTTTATCCTCATTCATACTTTACTCTTGAATTAAGCAATACAATTGACCCTCTATGTCAGCAGATTCTACATCCATCGACCATCAGTTCTTCATTCATGGAACTGCAGACAAAAATATTTGTGAAAAAAATATAACAATACAATAGTACAAAGAAGAAATACAAATGAAAAAGCAATATGGTATAACAGCTACAGTAGAACTTCCATTGTAGGGAGTTGTACAACTCCAATGTAGAGAGTTGACCACTTCCCTACACTGACTACCTCCTTAAGTTGACCTAATTTACAGACAGCAGACACACACTACATGTATGTTTCAGTACAGTAAGTCCTTATGTTGACCACCTCTGTATGTTGATCAGTTTGTTATAGTCCTTTGGGTGGTCAATTTACAGAGGCTGTACTATATTTACATAGCATTTGCATTGTATTAGGTATTATAAGCAATCTGGTTTAATTTAAAGTATATATATATAAAGTATACTTTATACTCATTTAAAGTATATTATAGGATATACATAGGTTATATGCAAATATGATGCCATCTTATATCAAGTTCTTGAGCATCCATGGATTTTGGTACCTGCAGACTGGATAGGAAGAGTTCTGAAACCAATCCCCTGTGGATACCAATGTAGTATTAAGTATACATCTGGCTTCAATTACTATTTATTAGTGATATAAGACTCATTTGTCTTTTTTCTTAATCTTTCATGATTGTCTGGCATCTTAAAACCTTTCTCCTGAGGGGAGCATTTCATAGTATAAGTCTTAATAGGTTATGACTGTTTCCATAGCAAAAACTGTATGGAAGCCATGGTCCAAGTGACTTACACTTGGCTAAGTATGTGCTCTTACCTAATGCTTTAAATTTCAACAAAGGGGTGCAAAGAAGCAAGGTAGTGGAGGAAGCATTCCATGGTGACTGTGCCTAGTGACCACCAGCAGCAACAGAGTCCATTGGCAGTGTTTTCTAGCAGTGGTGGTAACAGTGGCAGCTAAGCCAGTGGTATTTTAGTGAGTCTATTGTGAAAACACTTGGCTATGATTCCTGCTGCTGGTCTCTACTGCCGGTCTCTACTACCTGTCTATTGAGCAAGACCAGTCCACAAGCTTTCTATTAATTCTGTGGTATATCTGTTATCCTCCCAATGAATTGCTTTTCTGTTTAAATCAGACAGAATTGGTTTGCTGTTGAGAAACTTGTTATAGAAATTACTAACAGAAAGAGGCATATAGTGGGCCTATTTGTTTTCTATTGTTGCATGGCAACTTTCTATAAAAGACTTAGCAATTCAAACAACACATTTATTACCCCACAGTTTCCATAGGTCAGAGAAGTCTGTGAGAGTGGCTTAACTGTGTTCTTTGCTTCTGGGTCTCATCTGGCTACAGTCCAAGTGTTGTCATGGACTTTATATATACATATATCATAAATAGTTACAGGGCAGATAACCAAAGGTTGTTCTTATAGGTTTTGGTGTTCTGTTGAGCTTATAGATCATTTCAGGGGTATGGAAAAGGTACTAATTAAGGCAAATTGAGGCTATACGAGTTGGAGGGGGATATGTGGGAGGATTCAGAAAACTTGGGATTTCCCTTAATCCCTATTCCCCTCTGATGTTCCCTGGCCCAGCAGGCACCCTTTTCTCCTTCAAGGAATCAAACTGTCCTCTTGTACTACTAACTTTTGTGGGGGGGGGGCATGTACCCAGAGTTAGATCCTCATATAGCTCTGGGGTTCAATTGCAAATCAAACTTAGAAGGTTTACCACACAAAAACACTGAAGTCCAAAGCATTGTCTAATAACGATTCTGGAAGTCCCTTTTTCCCCCACTACTCTGACTTAATAAGATGTCAAAATATAACAATGCCTGGTGTTGGCAAAAGTGTGAGTGGGCAGAAAGGAAAGTGTATGAAGGGTATAAAGGCTTTAAATTTGCATACACTCTGGGTAATTTGGTAAAATGCTTTAGACAACTAAAAATGTTTATACCCTTTGAATTAGAAATTCCGTTTCTAAAAATAAATCCTAAGGATATAATAATGCAAATGTGTAGAGATTTAGCTACAGTAATGTTCATCATTCTATTAAAATGGCAGAAAATTAGATAAAACTAAATTTTCAACAGCAGGAGAGTAGTTGAATAAATTTTGGCATATCTATGCGTGGAAACTCTTTATAGCTATTAAAACATTCAGTGTGGGAGAATATTTATTGTTAGAGAAAGATGGTTATTATATTTTTAAAGTAATTCAACAGGTTATAAGATGCACAGTGTGATTTCTTATGTTTGTATATACGTGTGTACTCATGTGCGTGAGAGGCAGAAGTAAGCTTGAATGTATTCACACCAAAACATTCATAGTGGTTGTCCTCAAAAAAGGTAGTATGAGAGATTTGTATTTTCTCCTTTTCTTCCTCATGTGCAATTCTAATTCTTCCAGGGAACAAATTATGCTCTTCCAGAGAAAGAATTAACCTGTTCTTACTCTGATATCAGACATGATGGAAAGAACTTTTCTAATGCCCATTTTTCCCAAGATGCTTATTTAACAAATGAGGAAATAGACGTTCAAAAAGGGACTCCCACAGCAAGTCAGAATTTATGGAAGAAGTGAAGTCTAGAACCTTTGGACTTTCATTTCTTAGAAAGATCTTCTGAAATAACATAAGGCATAATAGAGAATTTTTTTTCTTGTGATTCTCTAACCTGACCTGCATCAAAACCAGTTCTATTTTCACTCTTTTATTATTTTGTTTTAATTATGGAAAGGCACAGTGTTCTTTTCCTTCTGTTAGTCAATATGATCTCCAACTTTACCAGTCAGGTTACTTTGGATGGAAATTCTTGTAAGTCGAACTCAAAATGACTTATAAAATGGGAATTCATTTGCTTTTATAATTAGGAAGTCAAATGTGGGGCCAGACTTCAGCCACGGTTTAATCAGGCCATCAGTTTGGTTTTTTCTAATATATTTTAAGCTTGTTCCATCTCCATTTCCTGGCTAATTTCTTAGCCTGGTTTTTCTTATGATCATTTTCTTTACAGGGAGAAACAGAGTATTCTTTCCTTCCCCATTCCCCACAGAGTCATCAAGCTGAATTTCTGATAGGTACTCTGGTTAGACCATCGCAGAACCAATCACTGTAGTCACTGCAATATTATACACCATTTGGTTATAACATCATGATGAAAAATGGTGGGGGCACATTGATTGGCTTAGACAAGTCTTAGAACATAGGCCAAATTCATTCTGCAGCCTATTTTTGTAAATAAACTCTTAAGGAACACAGCTAGAGCCTTTTATTTACTTATTGCCTATAGCTGCTTTCATGATACAATAGAGTTGAGTAGTTACAATCATCCGGCTCACAAAGCCTAAAATATTTTCTACTTGGGCCAGAAGAGTTTGCTGGCCCTTGAACCAGGCATGGTCCTGGAGCTACAGTAGGGTCCGTCTTACCCAAATCTTAAAGCTGCTACAGTACAGAGGAGTGGATACAGTAGGGAAAACCTCTCCCCTATACTATACAACCCGTTAGAAGAATTCCTTTGTTGAAGTTTGCATTGCAGTCCAATTCAGATGGAATCCTCAAGTCTACCTTGTGCTGCCTTTCTCACTACCACAGAGAGGGCTATGTTCCAAATACCTCTTTCACTTCGCAAGCCTAATGGGCATTAGTTTACTCCCTAGCTAGTCCCAGCCCTATCCACCCTCCCACCTGCCCCTACCCCAGTGTTGTCCTTGTCTTCCCTGGCTCTCTTACCATGCCAGGTTGCTCTGCTGAAGCATAAGAAAATGCTTGCTGAAAATAAGGCAAACATAACTGGGGTCACCCCATCTTCCTTCCATGCTGTGTGGTTCCCTGTACACCAAGCTACCTTCAAGGCCCCAATTGAATTGTCTCTGCCAAGTTTGCCTCCACTTCTTCTGCCAGTGCTCTCATCTCATTCAAATGCTGTTTTCTTCTCTATCGCCTGTACCTGTTTTCTTCTGGAGGTAACAGTAAATGCTTAACATTTACTGTATAGTAGTCTAAGATACAGCTGCATTAGGTCATAGTCTTCACAAATCTCTGAGAGGTAAGTCATCCATAGACACCAATTTAGAGATAAAGAAATTAAGGTTTAGCCAGATTGAGTAATTTGCTCATAGTCATGATTTTGTAAGGGATAGAACAGGGATCTGAACCCAGGTCTGCCTGAACCTACGGTGCCATGTACTTAATTTCTGTAGCATATTGCCTCTTCTCATTTTATAATATTATAAAACCAGCTATCTCCAAGATATTCATATGGATATTATCTAGTTTTTTTTCACATTTTTCAGTCCCTCAAGGAATGTAGGAAACTAGATCCACAACCATCCCATCCTCACCCAGTCTTTTCACCAGAGTTCAGGCGTTTTCAGATGAGTAGGTTAATCATTTTTGACCTAAACCAAAATAGACCCATGGAGACCTTAATCTGTAGACAACTAAATGAAAGAGAAAACAGTTGCCTAGAGGTAGACTTAGGACAATTGAACAAATTCCAATATCTATCCTTGTTCACACCCCTAATACTCCCCTCTATGGGCGCCCAGCCCAGTGGGTACTTGGTAGAATCCCAGCATTCAACACAGAGATGGTGGAGACAATTTGATTGTGGCTTCCCCTTACCCTCAGAGCAGTGGGTTACATAAAAGCTAGGAAAATGAGGCTCGGGGAAAATAAATCTCGCTCCATGTACACAGTGTAGTTATTAGTTACAGAGCAGGAACACAGGATCACATGGTGATTAAAAGCCTGGGTGGTAAGCTCAGATCCCTGTGTGCATTCCAGTTTTCCCATTCTCTGGCTGTGTAAACTAACAAGATCCCTTCATTCTCTAGGTCTCAGTTCCCATTATCTTTAAAATGGGAATCACAGCAGTATCTACATCCCGTGGGATTATTGGAAAGACTTAAGGAGGTAAAGCACATGAAGTCTTTCTCATAGTGCCAGGCACATAATAGGTGCTTATTAAATTCTAGCTGCAATTAGAGACTAAGTGTCTTTGCCTGCCATGGAAGGCCCTTTCTATTTCCCAGGCACTGTCATTGGTTAATATTGTCCTCACCTCTCTCATTTTCCTCCCTTAGCTCTCTGTGGGATACAGCCTTGTACCACCCCTTAGGGTCTCCTCAAATTTTCTGGCCTGGCCTCTGAGCTCAGTCTGGGATTCTGATGACACCAATTGCCCAGCATGGCTTCCATTAACTGCAAGCATTTGCCCTCTTCTCCCTGTGCCCTGGAAAATGAATGTCAAAACATCAGACCTGTTGCAAAGGGCTTTTTTCCCCCCACCTTCACTTTAGAGTCCTCAGAGGTCAAAAGAAAATAGATTTAAATGTTTCCCAGTCAGATGCAGCCCTCACAGGGCTGCACAATGGACCCACCGTGGGAGCTTTTTACACCTTCCCTAGCCGACAGCCTCAAATTGATCTAATATTGACTTCCCTGGGGTTTGCCTCAAGTCATTGTAGTCAAGAACAGCAGAGTGCATCTTCCATTAGTTGTGATTAGTGGTTAAAGCTACTTTATTTTTTTCTTAGAAGGTGAAGGAAATAAGTGTTTCTCATTGGAAAAGAGAACTGAGTGGAACGTTCACTCTGGGTCTTTTTATCCCTGGGCTTGCAAGTTGTGATTGATGAAGTCAGTTTTCAATAAAACCCGTAACTGAATGGACAAATATCTAAAAATAAGTTCAAAGAGGGATAGAGAGAAGAAAAGGCTTCAGCCATAAATCATTCATAGGATTCCTCACAAGAGCAGAATAGAAACAAGGCTACCGCTTTCTCAGAATCACGATTGCCGCCACCATGGGTGAGAGCTCCTTACGGACGTGCACCCCGAGGAAAAGCCGGCCCAGCTGTGTGGATCTCCAGACAACCAGGCTGCAATCTTGGCTCGTACTGCACTGTGCCAGCTCCTCCACTCTGGGGACTATCAACTTTCCCCCCAACCCCTTAGATTTCCTGAAGCTGGTTCCCTTTCTATAAATCAGACATTGACTGCCTGCTTTATTAGGAAGATTACTGAAAGCATGAATGGAACTGCACCAAGAAGAATCTGACCCCAGCACTTCTTAAGTTGACAGCGATGTGTGTTGAATCTAGATAAAATGTACTTTTCTTTTTTGTTGCTGTTGATGGTGGTGAGGGGGATGATCTGAAATTTTGGATGGGACAATAATCCCCCTTCTGCATAGTTTTGCTTTCTTCAGTTTTAGCTAACTGTGGTACAGGACAGGAAGATACTTTGCTAGAGAGCAGGAGACTGCAGTCTCGTAACATTAACTATAATAAATATGTTGTTGTACCTGTTCTATTTTATTATCATTGTCATTAATCTCTTACTGTGCCTAATTTATTAATTAAACTTTATCATAGATATGTATGTAGGTATAGGGAAAAAAATAGTATATAAAAGTATATAAAACTAACCACAGTTCCAGGCATCCTCTGGGGGGATTTAGCCTGTATCCCCCTCAGAGAGGGGGGGAGACTACCTCTCTTTTCTATGAAATTCATCTTCGTTTTCCTAATTGGATTGGATAACAGAACACTTGTTAATTGTGTGAATCCACTGGATTATTTTCCCCACTCCACTCAGGGTCCAAAGCAGACCTTCAGGGTGTTGTAGCTTGTCCACCTTCTGGGTGGTCAAGTACAGTATGTGTCAGCTAAATCAGAAGAGGGTAAAGATACATTTTTGACACTTGGATTTTTGACAATCCTAGTTTCTTTATCATAATCCTCTACTACAGGAACGCAGATGTCATTTTCATCTATATTTTTTAGGGATGAAACTTGAGATTGATACATTTTATTGCATTGGCTATGGTCCTATAGTAATTGAATGGAAAAACCAGAGGTTAAAGCTTGAGTTTCTTGAGTACCTGACAGGGTTATTTCTACCACAAATGGATGCGGAGACAGCAGCTTTTGTAAAACCAGCCCTGGCTGGTGAGCTGTAGCTCTACTCCGAATGTGATTGCCAATGGACAAACCAAGTGAAATGTCAGAGTGCAATGTATTTGTAAACAGGAAGGTTAATTAGGTTAAGGGAATCTAACGTGGAGATGGTATTTTATAGTTGTTAGAATGCCTCCACATGCATTATCTCACTTGATCTCAGAAACAGGCCTGAGGATAAGTTTACAGTCACCATTATTCCCATTTATACTTGCAAAAAATGAAATTATGAAATTTGAAGTGCACAAGTGACTTGTCCAAGAGCATATGGACAAAATACATCAGAAGCTATGTTCACATCTGTTTTATCAATTCTATAGTCTTTCCATTAAACTAAACTATATTTGGCAGTGCACATGTAAGATATTTTTAATAATGATCATTGATGAAGTTACTTATTTAATAAATGTTTTAAATATGTATTCAATTCTCACCATATGCCAAACTCTACGATGACTAAAATGTCATTAATTAAGTAATCAATACCCTAAGTATGTAAATTGTGTTAATGAAATGAAAATATATTACTAGGTTATTACAGAAATGAGGTAAATAACAATTAATTGTTTCCTTTGTTTTTTTAGTAGCATAGTGTCTACTGGCCTTTGAAAGGCTTCCTTCACACATGGTCCTGAATCTGCTGATGCTCCAGGCAGAGAGGGCATCCACTCTGAAAACCCATCCAGGTCTGCTTCCTCCATTTCTGTATTTAACTCCCCTTCCCCCAATTCCCTGAGGCTCTCATGGGAGTTGGCCTGGCTTTGACTTTACTGTCTCCCTCAAGATGCCGATTGCTGATAGCCCCTCTTGAGTCCATGTTCTAGTTACCTAGCTCTAGCAAGTTGCCTAATCTCCTAAATCTCACTTTTCCTCATCTCTACACTGAGAGTAATAATAGCACCTACTTCGTACCAAGGACTAAATGGGTTAATATCTGTGAAATGCTTAGAGAAATGCTCAGCAAAGACCAACCATTCGCATTTCTATTGTGATCCTCATAAAAGCATGTCTCTCCTCCATGCCTTCCTGAACTCTTGCACCCTGGCTGGGTATAGCACATATTCCTGCAGATCTGAGAGGCAATCTTCCCGGAATCCATGAGCACCACACAGGCACCCTATCCAGAATGGACCCGTGGGTTGTAGAATTGTTTATATATTGGTTGGGTTCCATCCTCTCAAACTCTCTCATTTAAAGTGCAGCAGAACCAACCCTAGGTGCTTGTGCTCAGAGCTCTAGACCAGGTCTCACCTTCCCCTTCTACATAGCAGATGTTTCTCAGGGGCCTACTATTTGCTCAAGGCTTTGGATCTTGGATCTCTTGAGTGCCGCCAGCCCCTTATAAACATACAGGATGTTCCACCTTTGTAAGGCTATGGGGGCTGGAGGGGTGGGGTAGTGCGGAATGGACGGCTTTGCTTCCATATATGGATTGCTTTTTGTTATGCACTCGAGTTTATAAGGAAATGCAATTGAAGCTGCCATTATGTTTAAAAAAATCAAGACACTCAGTTATAAAACATAGAACATATAATTAACTTTATTGAGCAGAACAAAGCATTTTATAAAAACTCACTCAGACTGAATTAATATAAGGATACTTAGCATAATGTGTATAGTTTAAATTACCGCCTACTAATCATCAAGCAGTTGAGTGGTAAAGTTGTTAGACTTTCAATTTGCAAACAAGTAGGAGAAGGAAAAGCCTATTTTTACTTCCAATGATTAGATAGAGCATACATTTGTCCAACCACAGTGTGTGTGGGTTTATCAGAGAGGCAGGGTTCTGCTCTAAGTCCTGATATCTGAGATGGGCAACAGTGTTCCACATGCCATGGTTCATGTCTGGTTCATGATAACAGTCAATCTGACTTTCTGTCCCATGCAGCCACTGCTCACCTATACCTAAGGTCCCCTGAACCCCTGTAGGAGCAAAGCTCTTGTCCACATCCTGATACCAACTGCAATCCCAAACTTGAGATATGCAAAGAGTTGCAATTTAATGATGCAGGATAACTACTTAGATTCAGCTTCAGATTATCCTTTGTACTTGCTGACACATCTCTTTTCGCCACCATCCCATTCTCCTGGATTTCCACTTATTTCTGATTCCAGGTTCACCATCAAAAGATTCTATGTGCTTGAAATACCACTTCCACCTTCTTCATGTAAAGTTTCTAGATTCAGGAAAGATACAAGGGACGAGCAGGTTATATCTGTTCATCTGAAGGTTCTGTCTTATCGAGGAGAAAATAGGAAAGATTTGAAAACAAGTAGGTAGTCTCAAATCGGGCACCAACCATACAAGTGAACTTGAATATGCATCAGAACAGGTGAATCAATTAGAAATCTTGGTTAAAAGTGACATTAAATAATAGTGCTCCTACTGGCTTCAGAACCACAAGTGAATTTTTTTTGTTCATCAGGGAAGTTGAAAGTAGATCTTGCTCAGCTTCAGCGGAGTCCTTACGATATCACTGGAATTTTATTTCTCTTTGTCTCTCCTCCCTGCTGTGAAGACTCTCACTGTAAAAGAGATAGAGTATCTCATTGGGTTTCACTGGTTCTCGTGTATCTATCCGTAAACAATGGCCAGGCATTCACAGTGCACTGATTCCAGCCAGAATTACCTCTGAGCCTCATAGAACATATAATTGTAAAATAGGCATTGGACTTGATCCAATTTGTTCAACTCTTATTCAGGGATCTAATGAGTCTATAGAATCCCTTTAAGGACTACCAGGGAAAGAGGGATGTGGTTAAGAAAGAGAGTGGCCATGGCTCCCTCTCCACCACTGTTTAATCAATCAGATCAGATCTGATTCCTCCTGTTTTTGATGTTGCCCCATTTAGTGAATAAATCAGTTAGCTTCTGCGACAACGAAATGTGCCAAAGCGTAGTGGCTTAAAAGAATTATTTCTTTAGTTCATGATTGTGTAGGTCAGCAATTTAGGGTGGGCTCCACTTCAGTTTGTCTCAGCTGGCCTCATTCCTGAGACTAAGGGCAGCAGGTTGGTCATTTTCTGATGACCTTGACTTGGATGGCTTGGATTACTGGACCTCCCTCTTCATGACCTATTATCTCTTAGCAGGTTGGCTTGGGCTTGTTCTCATGGTGACCTGAGGGTTTGAAAAAGCAAAAAAATAGGAGAAACTGCAATGAGCAAGTGCTTTCCAAGCCTCTGCTTGCATCATATCTGACAAAATTCCATTGACTAAAATAAGTAATAAGGCCACACAGAGAATCAAGGGATGAAGACACAGAATCTATCTCTTGACAGGAAAAGCTGCAAAGTCACAATACAAAGGCATGCCTACAAGGATTGGAGGAATTTGGGACCATGTTTTGCAATCTACCATGGTAAACCTGAACACTTGAAGAAAGGGTGCCATATTTTTTGAAGTTTCAGAACTCTGACCAGGAGGTTTCTAAGATTCTTCCTAAGGAAGGAGAAACCTGTGTTTCTTGCCTATCTCTAAGTTTGATTACTTTTGTAATTCTGTAACTTACTTCTTGCCCAGTATTCCCCAACCTGGAACATCTGTCACGGTGTGAGGACCCACAAAATGAAGGCCAATTAGTGTGGTTTGGGTCTGTGACCTAATTCAGTGTGAGCCTCCAATTCATGCATACAGTAGGAAACTTGGTAATTTATAACTTGCCCCACTTTGAAAGCTTCCATCTTAACTTGAGCCAGATTTTATGTTTTTTTTAAACTGAGATCTTTGATGTATAGGCAAGAGTTTCACATCTTAAATAAATAACAGGTCAAATTCATATTTAGAGACATGAACCGGGAGCAGCGCAGTTTTCATTACTAAGACCTACTTTATGCTGGTTTCTAAATGAGAAACCCCCCAAAGAAGCCTGCAGGTTTCTCCTTTTCATGACTTAGAAAGGCTCTACATGAGTCCTCAAGGTTCCCACTCATCTCTTAGCCTGGCAATCTCTGGCTTAGCCACACTGAACTGGAGTTCCCTGCGTGCCTTTGTGCTTGTCTCCAAGCCTTTATTTATATGTTGTCTTCAGCCTGAAATGCCTTCCAAATGTTCTACGGGGTCCCCTGCATCTGGATATTTCATACATCTTCTCAAGGCCCCAGCCTCTATGTTACCCACTCCAATAAGTGTCTTACTGACTTAACACTCTACTAAGTCAGAGTTAAAGGCCCTTTCCCTGTGTGACCTTAACACCCTATACTTAGCCAATTGAAGCAATTTTAAATTGCCAAAGTACTGTGCTATGATTGCCTCTTTTCTGGACACTATACTCCTCTAGTTTGTGAGTTTTGAGAGACGGGGACTCATCACAGCTTGTGACTGGGCTTGCAGTATAGCAGACAGCATAAATGTTTGCTGACTGAGTTAAATCTCTTTGGTTCATTCGTGAGTTTCCCTTGTTTTTAGGGAAGAGGAAATTATTAACTGCAGTCACTATGATGTACAAAAGATCTTTTGAACTGATTCTTCCTGTCTAACTAAAATTTTGTGTCCTTTGACCAACATTCCTTACTCGCCCTAACCCCCCTGTCTCTGGTTGCTACCATTTCACTGTCTTTTTCTATGAGTTTGACTATTTAAATTCCATTTGTAAGTGAGATCATGTGGCATTTGTCTTTCCATGCCTGGCTTATTTTATTCACATAATATGTTTCAGGCTCATTCATGCTGTCCACAAATGACAGGATTTCCTTCTGTTTTTAAAGCTGAATAGTGTTCCATTTTTCATAGTATACCACGTTTTCTCTGTTCATTCATCCACTGATAGACACTTAGGTGGATTCTATATCTCTCAATGCTGCAATGACCATGGAGGGCAAATATCTTTTTACCATACTTATTTCATATCCTTTGGATAAATACTCAGTGGTAGAATTGCTGGGATCATATGACAGATCTGGTTTTAATTTTCCGAGGAATCTCCATACTGTTTTCCATAATGGCTATATAAATTTATATTCTCACCAACAGTGTACCAGGGTTGTCTTTTCACCACATCCTTGAAGACATTTATTATCTTTGTTTTTTTTTTTCTTTTTTCATTTATAACCATTCTAAGAGGTATGAGGTGATATTACATTGTGGAATTAATTTGCATTTCCGATGAATAGTGAGATTGAACATTATCCTTATGGGAAAAAATGGCTATTTGCACATCTTCTTTTGAGCAATATCTATTTATGTCCTTTACTTGTTTTTAAATGTGACTATTTGTTTTCTTACTATGGGGTTGTTTAAACTTTTTATATATATTAGATATTAACCCTTTATCAGATGTTTGGTTTGTAATTATTTTCTGCCCTTCCATAAAGTTGTTTCTTCACTATGTTAATTGTTCCCTTTGCCATACAGAGGCAGATGTTTAGTTTGATTCAAACCCATGTGTCTATTTTTGCTTTTGTTACTGACCTTTGGGCGCCATATTCAAAAAATTATTGCCCAGACCAATGTCATAGAGATCTTCCCCTGTCTTTTCTTCTGGTAGTTTTACAGTTTCAGGTCTTATATTTAAGTCTTTAATTTATTTTGAAAGACTATTTATTTTATTGACTTTTTGTCAATTTTTTGAGATGAGGGTCTATATTCTATATTTTTATTCCTCTGGGTACGGATATCCAGTTTTCCCAGCACGATTTGTTGAAGAAATTGTCCTTTCCCCACTTTTCTTTCTTTGTTTCTGTATTGAGAATCTATTGACCCTAAGCACTTGGATTTATTTCTAGTTTCTTTATTCTGTTCCATTGATCTATATGTCTGTTTTTATGCCATTATCATGTTATTTTGATTCAAGGCTTTGTAGTTGATTTTAAAATCAGGTAGTATGATCCTTCTGGCTTTGTTCTTACTGTTCAAGATTGCTTTGAGGTTTTTTTTTGTGGTCATACAAATTTTAAGATGGTTTTTTCTATCTGTGTAAAAAATGTCATTGAGATTTTGATAGGGATTTCACTAAATCTTCAGAGTGCTTTTGGTACTACGAACATTTTAACATTATGAATTCTTCTAATCCATAAACATGAGATATCTTTTGTTTTTTGTGTGTCTTTTTCAATTTCTTTCATCAGTGGTTTATAGTTCTCAGTGTATACATCTTTTTTCTTTTTGATTGAATTTATTCCCAGGAATTTTATTGTAAATGAGATATTTTTTCTTTCTTTTTTGGATAATCTGTTTTTAGTGTGGAGAGATGCTACTAATTTTTATATGTTGATTTTGTAGCCTGTAACTTTATTAAATTTGTTTATTATTCTACCAGTTGGGGGTGGAGCCTTTAGGGTTTCCTATACATCAGATCATGTTCTCTATAAACAGATACAATTTAACTTCTTTTTTTTTTTTCCACTTGGGATGCTTTTTATTTATTTCTCTTGTCTAATTGTTCTAGATAGAGCTTCTTCACCATATTTTCTTTCTGTACTTTGTGTTGGATAGTTTTTATTGCTATGACTTTGTGTGTTCACTGGGTTTTTCTTCTATAGCATTTAATCTGCTAATATTTGGATAAAATTTTTTTTATCTCCAATTTATTTTCCTTTTTCATTATTAGAAGTTCCATTTGGTCTTTTTTTATATTTCCCATTTCTCTTCTCCTCATGTTTGTGTTTTCATTTACGTATTTAAGCACACAAATTAGATTTATAATAATTGCCTTAAGGTCATTGTTTTCTAATTCCATCATTGCTTTATTTTTCTTGGTCTGTGGGTCATTTTTTTTTTTAACATGCCTGGTAGTCTTTGATATCAGATATTGTGATTTTATATTTTGGGGCAACATTTTTTTCTGTGTTTGGTTAAAGGGTGTTGGAATTTGTTTTGTCATATACCATGGCAAGTTGTAAATCAATTGGATCCTTTTGAAGCCTTCTTTTAAACTTTGCTATTGCAGGTCCACAGAAGTCTTTTAACTTCAGGGAAGATTTTTAGTCAAACTTCTCAAGTGAGAACATTCTGAAGATTCTACCCAGTGTCTTTCTTCCTGGCCGGGAAGAACCAAAAACTCTTCCCAGCCCCATGTGAGATCAGGATGTTTTGACCCACCCCCTCCTGGTGTTCATTTTTTCCCTCCACTTTGAGTAGTTTTCTCTCATGCTTTCATAGATCAGCCAGCACTAAGTCTAATACTTGCAGGGATCTCTCTACCTAGCTCCATATATTTTACAAAATATTTACAAAATGCTCTCTATGTGTTGGCCACCTCTCTGTAAAATTTAATAATGAATATTTTGTAAATAAAGGTACATGTAGCTACACTATCTCATTTTCCCTAGGTATGGTGCCTTTATGAGCAACCTTTGGGACCCTGTATTTGTCTATTTTTCTAGTTGTTTATAGTAGAAGTGTAATTGTCATAGCCATCAGTACTTCAGTGAAGGAAATTCAAGTCTCTCTCATCTGCATATTAAAGGATATTTGAGAATAGTTTGATAAAGAGTGGGGAAGGATGATCCAAACTTCTCCAAGATCACACAGTTAACACCACTGTGATGTGATTTGCACTCAATTCTGTCTTAGCTAGGATCTACACTATGTGTGGAGGATAATATCTTCCATGTCTGTGATGTGACAATATTCTAGTGATAAAGACAGAAATAATTATAATATAATATACTGGTGCAAAGACTATGCACTTTGAAAGAGAAGGGGCTATGTTTTGTTTATCTCTGGGTACCTCCATTGTAGCCTAGGTATTCAGTAGGTACTGAAGTTAATGTTTGTTGTTCCAAAAGTGTAATGGAGGCACAGTAGAGAGTGTCGTATATTCTTTCCATGCTTGAGGTAGATGGTGGAGGTAGAGATGAACTCAGAATATGAAACTTGGATTCAGTATCCAGAGGTTCAAATAGGATCAGTGGTTTCAATGGTAAAAGAATTTAACCTAATATTTTATGAGTTGGGTATCTGTGATTCAAATGAGGTGTATAGAGAATGTAGTTATGGTTAACAAACAGTGTTTGGTACAGCAAATTTTGGAAGAAATGAGTAGATCTGCACAACAACCTTTCTGTGATGTTATCCATGCTTAGAATTATCTGTCCTATTCCTTTGTTAAAAGTTGTCTTCCTGATGTAGGTGAGTGAGCACTATGTCCAGATACAGGCAAGGACAGTTAGCTAATGAGGGAGCTGAGAACTGGGGGAAGTTGGAGGTATCCCAAGGAGATGTTCTTTTTACCAAAGGAAATCTATGACTTTTCTTTCTCAGGCTCTGTCTCGAGTCTTTCTGCCTGAAGACATCTTGGCTACTGGCCTGTCATCCTAACCACCATGCTCTGCCTTATTAATGCTGATAGCTTCCTAAGGTGATATTTGCAATGTGTCTGCCTGTGTAGCTCAATCTGTTACTACAACACTGACACCAATAACTGAGTCAGAAACAAAACCTTCTGGGCACTGCTTCAGCTACTCAACTGGAGTAACTTTGCCTGCCTGGTCTGCCTTTTGGTTCTTCTTCTTCCTCTCGTGATAATGTCAAGGCCGCTCCCAGTTCCCCCTGTTTTCCTGTTGGCCATGTGTGTTTATATGAAAGCATCATTTTCTGTACCACCAGGGATGATGAGTGCTGATGATCAGAGGAGTGGCTGAGATCCTAGGATGCTCAGGAGCAGATGTCAAATAAGTGACAAGAAACTGGTCCTAAACTGGGAAAGGATAATTGATGCTAAAGAATGCCCAAAGGGCGAGTGAAAGACAAGAGAGCCAGGTAAATAATGGGCTATGGGCCAGCATCAGGGGAAAGATGAAGAAGGACCAGATTCTAACATGGCATCAGCTGAGATTTTCCTGCAGATATTATCTGTCTAGATCATTAAGTAAACATAACTAACCCATATACTATGTGTCCATTGCTCATGAGGTATGATTGCTCAGCCCCTGCAACTCTGAAATCACTCCATCTAGCCTTGTTGATATTTGGCATTAATCCTGCCCAGTGTTTTTTCCCTATGCCTAGTCTTTCTGCCTGGAATTTGATGATCAAGTATCACTTGGTATTTTTCTATGATATTTTCTGGCTGCCAACATCTACATCACCTTAGGTTGGTGTATGCTCTAACCAAGGCAAGATTTAATACACCCCTACACTCTGGGCTGCTTAGCTGATGCCCTATATAGGCCTATTCAAGTTCTTTGAACAAAAGTCCCATACAGCTATTAATGGCAATCATCTGTTTTTTAATACTTTGGTCTGAGCTTGTACTTGACAGATATGACTATATTGTGGGCCCTAAACGGGGAAGGTTGGGAAAGGTGAAATGGATAAACGACATCCCTCTTCAAAAACTCTAATTCTTATAGAAAGGCAGCAGAGCCATAGTTAGGTCTAAGCCTTCTTACAATACACCCAAGAAAGCCTCTAGGATTTTTGCCTCTGGAGTTAAGGTTTTAAAGAAGTTACTGGGTTTTGAGGACACAGCCTCTTCATTAATTGTGGTGTCACCATCTGTAGTCTCTAGGGGAGATTCTAGTTCATCTTATTAGTGGTAAATCTGTTCCTAATGAGAGGGATACACAGGATGATTGAGGGCCACATGTGCCTTGCGCAGAAATATGATGTGAAGCTAGTTCACAAATTGGAGCCTGCCCCAAATATTTCTTACTTTCAGCTCTAATATATGAAGGAGGTAGCTCACTTTAAAATATGTTGACTATATCTTCTAATTAAACACTGAAAACTCTTTTAATATATATTCAAAATGATAAAATAATTGCTAAATTATGCAGATTTTTATGGCGGGCCTGAAACAAGATGATTTTTTTAAAAATTGGCACCTTTTGCTGATTCGAAGATGTTAATCACAGGGACCCTAATAGGCCTATCAGACTTCTCTAATGTATTCAAATAAAATGAGCAAAATCATTAAATGTCCAAATATTGATTTAAAGTGCTCCAATTGGTAATGAAATTTGGCTCTCCACTTGAGACAGGGTACCCTGGCTGTGCACTTTAATTTTAAAGAATCTACTGAAGTCTGTGGAGTTTAGAGATGAGAGAGAGACAGAGAGAATGGAGGAAAGAGAAAAAGAGAGACAGGTGACTTTAAGAAACGTAACATGCCAATCATTGGACTAGAACAGATCTTTGGTTTAGACAGAAAGAAAGAAATAGTGGAAAGGGGAATTTCTTAATCCAATAAAATTGCATAAATATCCAAGGTAATTGCCAAGAAAGTAGGCTCAGATTTCCCTTACGAGAGAATGAGGAGAGAAGAAAATGTCAGACACTGGGCTCCAGCTACTTCTCTTTAAAGATCAGATGAAATGAAATTCAGAAAGAATGTTCATCACAGACAGGGCTTCCATAAAAAAATTGCCCCAAAGACTGGCTTAAAACAATGGAAATTTATCTCTTCAAGGTTTGGAGATAAGAAGTCTAAATTTAAGATGCCACCGGGGACACATTCCTTCCAGGGACTCTAGGGGAGACTCCTTTCCTTTTTGGGCTTCTTATGGTTTCCAGCTTCCCAGGCTTATGACCATACAGCTTCATTTTCTGCTTCTTCCCTTTCTTCTGTGTGTCTATGGTTTTTCCTCTCCTGTCTATCTTATAAAAATGCATGTTATTGGATTCAGAACCTTCTTGGATTAACTTGGACCCTCAAGTTAATTAATCACATCTGCAGAGACCTTTTACCCCTATCAGGTAACATTCACTAGGGGCTGTGATATGAACGTTTCCTTTTAAGGGCCACCATTCAACCTGCTACAACTTAGCTTAGTTTGTATAAACTTTCTGGGGGGGGGTGCTACCTATGGGATAAAGATGAGCCATGAAGTATAGTTTATGAAAAGTTAAAGGTAGAGAGAAGGCCCAAGTCAGGGTCGAGGAAGAGCTGGTAGTATATTCAAAGAGAAGGGTTAAGGAGTATTTCTGGCAGAGGGAACAGGTAGGAATGGGGCTAGAGGCCAGGGTAAGAGACAGTGCCCATCTGAGAGAAGGAAGTGAAAAGCAGTGCGCAGAACGAGGGGATGTCCTGGGGATTGTGAAGCCACATGCAGCAGGGCTGGACAGACCATACACAGTTGGGATGCATCCTGAGGATAAGAGAAAATCAAAAAAGTTCTCATTTGAGAAGGGGTGTAACAAGCATTATACATAAAGAAGGGAGCCATGGAGATAAGTAGGAAGACCAGATGGAGCCTATTATAGTTGGTGGCAATAGATTAGAAAGAGACGAGAATGGGCTTTATCATTGTTGGGGACGAGGGATCAATAGGAACAAGTAATAACTGAATATGAGGGACAAGAGAGAAAGCCAAAGTCAAGGGAATCCCTGTGTTGTAGGCTTTGCAGCTGGTCTGGGTGCAAACAGTATGGCTGCAGGACCCCACACAGGGTGGGGCACTGGGTGTTCTTCGCCACTTGTTTCTCCAGGGCTCTGCTCTAACTGCCCCTGACCCGCAGCGCATCTCTCAGGAAACTCACGTGAATGCAGCCTGCACTTCCAGCTCTGCTATAAATCAATCCCATACTTTGGTTCCTTGGCGTAGGAATTTAACTCAAGTCAGTTCCAGGTTTTGTTATTTCCTCATCAGCCTTCACATTCACATGGAATCTATTCCCTCCCTTTCTGCTTTTTTTTTTTTTTTTTTGGCAGGAACTGCCCATAAACAGCATCTAGGAATTAGAAGAGTTAATGTCAAGGTCATGATGGCTAGATCACAAGTCTAACTCTCCCCTGCCTTCAATTTTCCTATTACAGTGATCAACAGGAGAACTGACAATGGGGATAAACAAGCACCAGGGCTAGAAGTTAAGGAAAGGTGACAGTCACACAAGGAGTGTGGCAATTTGTTATGGAAGCTCGGTCTGTGATGGACATTCTTTCTGAATGTCATTTCATCTGGTCTATAAAAAGATGGTGTATTCCAAAGAACAGAGACAGAAGATAAATTTAAGAATATTGAGAAAAAGAAGTAAGTGAGGCGTGGAGGGCAGGAACTTCAAGGCAATCAGATTCTGGAGGTCCAAAATATTTAGGGTAATAGCAGGAGAGGATCGAGTATACAGAAGAACAAAAAAGAAAAAATATTCATCATGTAAATAGTCTATATACTAAAAGGGCTCATTGTACACTAGACATATATAATAAAAACAAACAAACTTCTGGATTTATTCTATTGACTTATTTTTCTTTAGATTCAGAGATAAAGCACTGTAGCTATACAGACAGGAAATCAGTCATCTGAAAAGGAAGAAGACAAAACAATCTAGCCTAGTGGTTCTCAATCTTCCTAAGGCCGCGATGTATTTTCATTATTACAAAGGGGTCGTGACCCAGAAGTGGAGAACCACTGATCTAGCCTAATGCTTCTCCAGAAACAGAAACACTAAATTCCAATAGTCAAAAATATTACTTCTACGGAGGATGATGGGAAAAAATGAAAGATTATGATGGAATAATATACAGTAAGGCCTCTGTAAGTTAACCACCCAAAGGACTATCACAAACTGGTTAACATACAGAGGTGGTCAACATAAGGAACAAGGCCTACTGTACTGATACGTGCATGTGGTGTATGTCTGGTCTATGAACATTAGGTCAACTTCAGGGGGCAGTCAACTATAGAGATTTTACTGTATAATAAATTAAGAAGTTTTTGTATATGGATGTAAGAGAAAGATATTCTTTGTTCTGAAAAGATTCAGCAGGTAACAACACTTTAACCCTCTGTGGGGGAAAAATATGTACTTGGGGAGGTATTTCAAACTTAAGTATTTCATCCAAGATATGAATCATAAGGTAAGGAACTTAAGAATTGAGATGTCACAGTATACAATAACTAGTGAACAAAAAATAATCAGCAAAATATAGATTTGTGTTTTAGGTAAAAATATAACATGTATATAGAGAGAAAGAGAGACAGACAGACAGAGAGAGGAGATCATTTAAAAATAATTTATAGCACCAATAATACTGGATCTGATATCCAAGATCATAGCAGTAAAGAGAATGAGTGGGAAAATTTAATATATACTCAGCTCCTCATCTAGGACATGGAGGAAGCAAAAGCACTGTTTCATTCACAACAAAATTGTAACTTGAAGATGATAAAAGAAAAAGCAATGTTATTCTTTCATATCGTGAGACTAAAAAGAAACTAAAGACCTTTTTAGAAACAGAACTGTTTGTGCAGTGCCTCTTGGCCAGAGACCTACCAGCCACACACCAAGGTGGACAAAGGACCCAGGAGATGCTATAAAGAGGTGGCCTGGATCACTCCCATTCTCTGCTTGCGAATTTTAACTATAACACAAGTAGACTTGGGTCAGCACTCTTGCTGGAGTAGGTGCCTGAGCCTTAAGTGATTAAGAGATCGGATGGGTTAGGTATAAATAGGAAAGGTGGTTTGTCACAAGAAGCGAAAGAATGAAGCAGACCTGCAAAAGTAAGAGACGAATGCCCACGCGGCCATAGACGTCAGCCCTCCACAACCCTCATGTAGAATGACTTCACATCGGAGGAAATGAAGATGTTTATTTTCCCTACAAGTTTTATTCTTGTCAGAAATATTGTCCTTTAACAAAAGAAAAAAAAAACAGCAAGGAAACATCAAAGCAACAAATATTATAAATATTATAATGACATCAGTGATATAAAACATTCTGACCATAGCGCCATACAATGGAATGTTATTCAGCCTCATAAAAGAAGGACACCCTGCAATGTGTGACAGTGTGGATAAACTCTGAGAACGTGATGCTAGGTGACATAAGCCAGTCACAGAAGAAAAAATACTGCGTGATTCCACTTACATTAAGTTATCTCAAAGAGTCAAAGAAGAGAGTAGAATAGTGGCTGGCAGGGGCTGGAGGGAGGGAGGAATGGGGAGTTGCTAATCAACGTGTATAAAATTTCAATTATGTAAGATGAATACGTTGTAGAGATCTGAGGCCCAACGTTGTGCCTTTTGACCACAAGGTTGTATTGTGCACATGTTAAGAGGGTAAATCTCAGGTTAAGTGTTCTTACTGCAATAAAATAAATATGTGTAGATAAATGTGGCCTAGTCACCCCCTGCTTATAATCTCTCAGGGACTTCCACAACAGAGATTCTCACCAATGGATGTCAACACACAACTATGTTTGGAACTCTGTTGTGAGGTTTCATGGATTATTTTTATTATTAATAAAGCCTTGTAGTTCACAGTATTCAAGTGCTGACGTATTGGCATTTCCAACTTCTGAATTTTTTTATTAAATCATAACTGTGTACAATAATGCATTGATGGTGGCCAACGTGCTGGTTTTATATACAATTTGAACAACAAACTGGTTAACATAGCCTTCACCAACACTTTCTTAATTATTGTGTTAAGACGTTTATACTCTACACTTAGTAGATTTGATAGGTACCCTTATAAAATGCAACTTCTGAATTTGAAATTATGATTGACCCTACTTATCTCCACCATATCTGAACTTTCACTCCACACTTTAGTGGTACCAAGTTCTTGAAGTTTCTAGAGTACTAAATTTATACACCCTGAGCTTTACAAATTCTGTCCCCAGCCAGGTAGTATGTTGGTAAATGTTCAACAGTGAGTTCTCAGGGGAAAACAAAACCAAAAGCAAAATTCCCCAATTTGTAGCACTCATGGATTTCCATGGAATAAATGTCCCCACTGTGACTGGTATCAAGTTACAGACGTGAGGTTGCTGAACACAGAGTAGTGACACAGCGTCACATGTCATTTCCAACATCAGATACACGGGACATAAATAACCTAGACAGCATAAATAACATAGTGAAATAATTAGGAAGGTTTGAGTTTGTATATTTTTTAAATTTAAACTTAATGTAACTTATTTGAATATAATTTTTCATAATTTAACTTTTAATTATGGTGAAACATACATAACATTTGCCATCTTAACCATTTTTAAGTGTTCTATAGCATTAAGTACATTGACCTCCTAAAAACTTCTCCACCACTCATCTCCAGAAATTTTTCATCTTCCCAAACTGAAATTCTGTACTTATTAAACAATAATGTCCTACTTCTCTTTCCCCCTGTAATAGTGATCTATACTATTCCATTTTCTGTCTCTATGAATTTGACTACTGTGTATACAGTAGAACCTCCGTAAGTTGACCACCCAAGGGACTGTAACAAACTGATCAACATACTGAAGTGGTCAACATAAGGAAGCAGGACTACTGTTTTGATAACACGTGGTGCATGTCTGGTCCATGAAAATTAGGTCAACTTAGGGAAGTGATCAATGTAGGAAGATGGTCAACTATAGAGGTTCTACTGTATTTCATGTAAGTAGGATCTTACAGTATTTATCTTTTTTTTATCTAGCTTATTTAACTTAGTATAATGTTCTCAAGATTCATCTATGTTGGTGCATATTGTAGGATTTCCTTCTTGTTAAAGGTTGAATACTATTCCTTCACAGACACACATTTTCTTCATCCATGCATCCTTTGATGGATATTTGGGTTGTTCTCATCTTTACATTATTGTGAATAGCATTGCTGTGAACATGGGTGTGCAAACATCTGGTCAAGTTCCTCTTTTTAATTCTCTTGGGTACATACTCAAAGGTGGAATTGCTGGATCATGTATAATTTTATGTTTAATTTTTTGAGGAACTGTCAAACTGTTTTCCATAGTGGTTGCATGAGTAGTAATTTAATTTTTAATAATGGCTATGTTTAACAATTGGTTCTTATTTTCACATTGTTGATGGGACTGCAGACTAATACAACTTTTTTGGAAGGTAATATGGAGAATCCTCAAAAAACTCAAATTAGACCTCCCATTTGATGCTGCAATATCATTACTAGGTATCTACCCAGAAGGAAAAAATAAATCCTCTTATCGTAAGGACATTTGCACTAGACTTTTTATCACAGCTCAATTTACAATTGCCAACATGTAGAAACAACCTAAATGCCACCAACCCAGGAATGGATTAACAAGCTGTGGTATATGTACACCATGGGATACTATTCAGCCATTAAAAAGATGGAGACTTTTTATCTCATTTAATATATATACCCACATTAGATAAAAGCTCAAGTCAATTCAAGGTAGGGGGAGGAGGAATGAGGGAGCAGGGAGAAGGAAGAAGGGGAGGGGGATATGGTGCAACTCTTGGGGGCAGGACATCATTTTAAGAGGAACTTTCCCTAGCAAATGCAAACAGTGTAACTTAATTCTTTGTATCCTTGATGAACCTAAAGTAATTTAAACCTCCCCCCCAAAAAATTATCTCCCCAAATTCCTAACAACATAAGGATTATCACGCCAAGCCAGCGCAGGCTGGCTCCAGCACAGCGGTGCTCTGGGGTGCACTCCTGTAACAGTACTCCCACTTCTTCTGCAGCATCTTCTGTAACTTTCTGTATTACCCAGCTGAATTAAGCCTTCTCTTCTCTGTACTCTACCTGTTCCTTGTATTTATTCCACATGACTCGTAATATAGTATAGGTGCTTGTTTCTTTTGCTCTTAACCCACTATAACCTTATCACCTAGACCACACAAATGTGTATCCAGTGCCTGGAACAGTTGAGGTCCTCAATACATGTGTGTTGTACTGACCTAACTGCGTTTGCACAGTGGATCTGTGAGAGATAAACCAAGCAGCCAGCATAGCTCCTTTCATCACCCCATCCCCCAACGTCAGCCAAGCTGACCAAGCTGAGGTTATAAGGTTGAGGCTGAGCTAGGGTTAGATCCTGAGAAATGGCCTAGTCTTCATGTTGGAAATTAACCTGAGGCTGAGGTTCCAAAGGGAACCAGAGGCCTAGACTCTAGAAAAGTGGAAGAACTGAATGTAGCTTGGTCTTGACTGAGAATGCATTGCTTTTTGGATCAGATATTTAGAGAAGAGTTCTGTGAAGGAGAAGGGTGGTCCCTTCCTGGAGACAGAAGTTACTAAAGTTGCTCTAAACCAGCAGTTCTCAATCTGTGGGTTGTAACCCCTATTAACTGTATTACTGGTTCACAGCATTAGGAAGGTTGAAAAACACTGCTCTAGACAGATTCCTCAACCTGTGATCTCCAGGTGGCTATGAGCTACGAGGTTCATGCCTACCTATCCTCCAGCACCGGGTAGGAGTGGACATGGTAGCCTCCACTAGGGATCTCCTTAGTCCTCCCTCTACTCAGTGAGTGCTCACGGCCTCAGTAAGGAATGAGTACACTGAGTGTGTGCTCGGAGCTTTCTCATTGGGAAATGTGTTCCCTCCCAACACATCCTGTGGACTGCTTATGCATTCTGGGTCTGGTTGTCAACTCTCATCCATGTTTCTGTATGTTATTCCTTCTGTGGATGGAGGTCAACAAGACTCCCATGTGACTAACCATATCTAGTTGTGAGGACCCATCTGTAAGGATCTGGCTTAATGCTCCCCAGAGCTTTGGTGAACACTGCCCTGTTTCTGCACTCTGGGAGGAGCTAATCCCAACCTCTCCTCTTCCCTCCACCTTCCTGCCACTATTGCTGCTTATTGCTAAGTGCTGGTGCTTATATTTTGAAAAATAATAAACATTTCCCTTTTACTTGTTCTTTCCCTTCTTCCTCCCCCCAAATGGATTTGTGTTTCCAGTAAGCAGAATTCTAGGTATAAAGTGATTGATATCATTGTGAAGAACAGAAGAAAGAAGATGAATACATGTAGATGTATGTTACCTTGGGAATGCAGAGATGGCTTTTCCAATGTGTGTAAAGAGTACCCCTAAGTCAGCTCATGGGCTGCCTGGTGAACTTGCAAAAGGAAGTAGTGCTTGACAGAGTTGCTACTCAGTGTAAGTCCTGGCAATGGGCACTTGCTTGACCTTTTATATACTTCTAACTAGTCTATATATGCAGTTTTAGGAATTTGAACAAAAATTGCTGTGGCCATCTAAACTTTGGCTCAAGGATTACTAGGGTTATTTCCCATCTGCTTTGAGCCTCTTAAATGTTTGTTGTTTTTTTTTTTAAATCACTGTCTGGTTTGCTTCTACATTCAAACCCCCCACCCCTTCCTACACACACACACACACAGACATGCCCTTCTTTATTTGGATGGTCAACCCTCTTTAAGAGCACTTACCCAGAATTTGATCAAAAATATGTTTCATCTAATTAACAAGCAACTAATGTATGTCACAATCCTTGGAGCTTTGATTATTTAGGAAAATCTTTGTGTGCCAGGTACCACCTTTGTAAGTGAGGAGAAAGGACTCTGCCCCAACCTCTGGGTCATTTCCTCACCTCTGCAAGGCCCCTACTTGCCAAGGTAGGGGGATGAGCACATTGCCATTTGTTAGGTTAAGCACTTTATACTTTGTTTTTGTTTATTTTTATTTCAGATTAATATAAAGGTACATAAGATTACCTAGACCCTAAACAATGATCAGCAATGAACAAATACCTATTATTTTATGTCCTGGGAACAGTGGAACTTGAAACCCATGGAGAAAGAAAGTAGCATCTAACCCTACAGTACTGATCTCTTTCCCCTCCCACTTCAAGTCATGACTTGCCCCTTGAAGAGGTTAACATTCTTCAAGCAATTAATGGCCATGATAAATGCCTACCCCTACCCCCACTGAGCCTTCCATCTGCCCATTGGCATATTGTTGAATTATAATGCATAGCTAATTAAAGGTGACCACACACCAAGCTGCTGGGTCTCCTGTGTCAGGACCAACCGCTAAACTGGTCATGGGAACATTTCCTCCTTCCCCCACCAGTCCCTCCTTTCGATTGGTGTATGTGTGTGAGAGAGAGCATATGTGCATGCGTGCATGTGTGTGTGCTAATTTCGAATTCTTTCCCTGCATCAGCGAGCAGATGAGATCCTCAGCCTGCTTTCATCTTTCAGAAAAATGAATAGTGCAGAGAGAACATTATCAAATGAGCTGTTGAAGAAGTCAGTGAATATGTCATTGAGTGTGACTGCTTCCAGAATGAATTTAGATTTATCTCTGTTATCTTCCTACTCCCACCCAGCCCCCCTTGGCCCGGCTGGCCCTCAGGGCAGGCACATGCCAGCTATGAATCCTGACCGACAGCTGTCTCTCCTGGCTGATAGGTCCAGTAGGGGCCTCTGAGCTTGTTCAGGAATTTGGTTTGTTAACATTATAAATGAGCCCATTGGGCAGCCCCGTTAAACACCTCTCCTGCTTCTGCAATTTCTTAGAGGATTCCATTTCCATTAGGCAGACTTGAGGACGGGGCCACATGCTCACTCTGAAATTGTTTTATCACATCAAGAGCTGCTGAATGGCTGTGACAACACAAGAATTAGAAAGCCCTCTCTTTTACTTTTATCTGGCTATTTTGTTAAAATCAGGGGACCCCTGTTTTTGCACCATTCATTCATTCGTTCGCCAAATATTGATAGAATATCTCCTGACGGTAGGAATTGTGTGAAGTACAGGGAACATAATGGTAAATAGGACAGACACAGTTGACGCCCTTATGTAGCATCAGTTTATGGTCCACATCAGAAAGGAATTTCAATCATTTCCAGATTCTCAAAGGAATAGAATATGAACCAAGAAAGATGGTGCTCAGGCAGAATGCCACAGTCAGAACATCATCTTCCAGGTAAGGCAGGTCTGTGTCAAAAGTCTTGGACAGAAAAGAAAAATTATTGATTTGAAATAAGAACAGGATGCTAGGAACAAGAGAGTCACAAAAGGAGGAAAGTATTTTAGAAATTAAAAAATATGATAAGAATAATAAAAAAATTCAGTAAGGGGGTTGGAAGGTAAAGGTGAGAAATAAAAGACAAAACAAAGAGACGGAAAGTAAGAGAGAAAAAGGTAAGAAAATTAGAGATTGGAAAGGAAATGGGCATCTAAGACTCGGTTAATATGAACTACAGAGAAAACAGAGAAGAGAGAGGAGAGGAAATTAACAGGAAACATAATATGGGAATTTTCTTCACAATTAAAGAATGTGTTTCCAGATCACAAGTATTTATGGGATTGTTGAGAAATAAACCATCAAAAAGGCTCACCTAAGTGCCTTTCATTATGAAGTCTCAGGATTGAGACTAGAAAGATTCTAAAACCTACAAGAGTTATGGGAGAAGGGGGAGGAACTTGCCTACTGAGGACTGGAAACAGGAAGGTCATCAGGATTCCTGCAGCAATGCCTTAAAAAGTCTAAGGAGGAAGAATTTATAACCTAGGATTCTGACCAAGACAAATGATCATAACATATAAGGATAGAATGAAGATATAATAGTTCACCTTTATCTGCAGGAGATACAGGTTTTAATACCTCCAGTGGATACTTGCAACTGTGGATAATAGAAAGCCCTCTATTTACTATGTTTTTTCCTAGTCAGAGAAAATAAAGATTTCTTTAGCAATGCATTTAGTAGCACAAGAGTATGTACATACCTATGATACGGTTTAATTTATAAATTAGACACAGTAAGAGATCAATAACGACTATTCTCTCCCATGCTCTTGTTCAAAGTATCTCATGATACTATACTCACTTATTTTGGGACTGTGATTGACCACTTGTAACTTAAATTTCCAAAAGCAAAACCAAGGATAAAGGGGGGACTATTCAACCAATGATCCTGACCAACACGGATTTGAACTGTGTGGGTCCACGTATGTATGGAAATTTTTCAGTAAATGCAGTCAGCAACCTGTATCCAAGGGTTCCGCCTCTAACAAAATGCAGATTGAAAATACGGTATTCAAAGGATGCCAAACCCGAGTATGTGGAGTGCTGATTTTCTTATGCTCGGGTTCCACGGGGCTGATTACAGCATGTGAATATTTGCGGAATTTGGCATGGGGGTGTGGGAGGGAGCCAACCCTCTGCATATACTGAGAGATGACTGTCTTTTCAGACAAACAGCATCTCAAAAAAATAATATGTCTCCCACGTACTCCGTGTACTCTTTCTCAGGACGCTCCTGCAAAATGTGCTTCACAGAAGTAAAGACAAAAGACAAATAAACAAAAGGGAACCATAGGATTCAGGAACAATTGTTAAGGAGTCCCTCGGTGCTATAGAAGTAGGTGATAAAGAAATAAGAAATAACAACTGCAAAGCCCACTTTCTAGGCGATAGCTTATCTCAGCTTAATTGCATGGCAGACCTGGGCTCCCGGTCAGCAGGACTAGGGCCCTCTTTTGCTCCAGATCCTGGCCCTTTCAGAGTATAGACTTGAGATTGTAGATCCTTCAAGGAAATAATCGCTCTGGAAAAACAGAGCTGGTTTTAGCAAAGTATTCTCTAAAAGAGGATGATAATATGATACACAGGGAACAGAAGGGGGGACCCATTTATTTGCTGATTATTAAGGACCTACTGTGTGCTGGGCCTTCTAGGCGATCTGGTGACTTCAGCTCTTTAATGCCTGAGAGTTCTGATGGAAACTGGGGTACATAGAACGCAGTGAGAATGGTGGCTTCCTAGGTAGGGAGGGAGGTGGGAAGGAGGGCACACAGAGCCCCTTGCATTTCGGCCAAGTTCTGTGCAGCCAGTGAGCATCCACAACAGAGAGGTACAAGGGAAGAATGAGGTAGAGACCCAGAAGCAGAGAGACAAAGACAGGAAGAGAGTCGGGGGGAGGGTGAAGAAACATTTCTGAGCATGAGACAGAAGGAGAAAACAAGGATTTCGTTAGCAATGCATTCAGTAGTATAAGAGATAAAAAGGAATATCCAATTAACACACCATATAATTGCTTCGAGACATTCTTTTTTTATTTAAAGATGAAATAGCTAAGAGTTCTAATCAAAACTAGGGTCACAGCCTACATATTAAATGAAAGAAATTGATTGGGTTTTTATTATGCCCTGACTACTGCCAATGTGCCTGGATCACAGATTGCCATAAATTTATACTTATAAACTACTAATTGCCCAAGTCATAATGGTAACAATGGGATAATGAAATCATTCTGATCAAGCTGAAGCCAAATTCTGCTTGACAACGTGGGGGCTTTTGGGGGGTGGGGACAGGCAAGAAGAAATTGTGTGTACCGATCCAGCCTGCCATTATAATAAACACCAGCAGGAAAAATGCAAAGGCCTCTGGGGGTCCTAAGTTCTGTTCTAGGGGGGCTTCTTTTTTAACAAATCACTTAAGAAGGGGGGCGGTTACATTTATAATACCAGCACTTGTATCCTTTATTTGTCTTGAAAAACTAATGACTGACTTAATCACATTTGATTAAAGGAGATGTGTTGATGTAGTCATGTGTTTCTGATTGCATTAGGCTTGATTGAAAGTGGCAGGAAAAGTATGTAATAGTCTAACTGCCCCCTATATCTTGTCACTGGGGCTTGGCAGGCATGACGTGGGAGAATCCTGGGGGAATCGTTGTGGTGAACAATGTCATCTTTCAACTTGGGGGAGGGGACCTGCGGAAGTAATCTCCAACATAAAATCAGGGCTCCTGTATCAGAGCTGATGAAGGACTCAAAATTGATCCTAAGACCCTTCCGTTTTTAGAAGACTGAACACAAATAAATAAAAGGGAGAAAGAGCATGCACATATAACCATATTCTCTTTCTAGAAACATGAAGATATTGGATGATAAGCTGAGGACTTTTTTAAATGTATTTTTAATATTAACGTGTGCAAGAAGGCAAGTGCTTAGATTTAGGAATAAATAGATAAACCTAATTTTTCATATGAATTTATTAAAAGCCTGCCCTTTTCTGAGAAATATTTACCTTAAAGAAAACAATTAAGTCCTGCTTTGGCAATATATACATGCAGATGATGGAGGATAATTCGGGGTATACTACCAGCTGCTCAACCAGACCTGATATTGGGCAGCCCAGTGCTGGGCTTCTGACAGCCATACCTGAGACGTTTCCCAGCACATCTCATCTGATGACTGTTGGGATTTTGCCCTTCCCACCACCAAGGTACTCTAAATACCGCTTGAGCGGAGTGTGAAAGTTCCAAGCTCTAGCATGCATTGGCATCACTGGAGGCCTTGTCAAAAATTCGATTTCCGAGCCCCAGCTCCTACAGTCTTGCATTTAGTAAGTAAGACTAGAGTAAGGCCTGAGAATTTTGCATGTTTAAGAAGTCCCTGATGCTGGTGTTCCAGAGACTAAATTTTAAGAACATTGTGCTTGAGGAATCTTTCTAATTTGTTAATTGGCTCATTTCAGACCTGCTCAAAATTCTTCAGTGGGCTCCCAATTGTGTACCAATAAAGTCCAAATGTCTTATTCTTTCATTTCTAGTCATTTTTGAAGGAGAACAAGTTTGGGGACAGATGGTCAGACAGGCATGTCAGATAGATGACCAACCCCCTAAGCCTACTGATTCCAGATTTCCTTATCACTTAGTTCCAAATAACTTTTCCAATTAAAAAAATTTCATATATGATAAAATAAGTACACATGATATGTAGAAAAAATAGAGATTGTTGGACAATACAAAAAATGACATGAGTTTGTTTCTTGGCCAAGAAAAACGTCTGGAAAGATTGACACCTATCCATTATTAATGATTATCACTTGGTGGTGGCATGCTGGATGATTTTCACCATTTGGGGTACTGTTCTATATTGCTCAATTTTTATAAAAGTAGGGAAGGTACTTTACACACACACACACACACACACACACACACATAATTGAAGACATCATCTACCATCCTACCAGCCAGACACTTTAAAGTTTAAACTCTAATTTGTGTAGCCGTATTTTCAAAGCAAACCATACCTAACTTGCTAAGTTCAACTTGTTTTCTTCTGCCCTGTCTGTCTAGTCAACCTTCCTGGTATGAGCATCGCTATTCACAACAAATCGGACGGCCATCTGTGCCGTCCCTTGGTGAGATCTTCCTCTCTGCCTGTCTAGTCAACCCTCCTGGTATGAGTATCGCTATCGCTATTCACAACAGATTGGACAGCCAACTCTGCCGTCCCTTCGTGAGATCACACCAGCCTTCTCGAATTATTTCCTGACATGCTCTGGAAAGTGTTCTGAGTTAAAAAATCATACCTCAGCCCCACCTCCTCCAAGGGCCTGTTGGGACACCTGAGGGCTTGGCCCCATCTCACAGAGGACATGGGCTTTCCACAGTGCTTCATTTCAGCTCAGTCACTGTCCAGCTTTGTGGCCAGTTGAATTTTCTGAACCTCAGGCTCCTGGTCTGTGGAACAGTGACATAAATACTTAATGGTAGGGCCGACCAGGGATTAAATGACATGGGAATGCATCTGCCCCACAGGAAGTACTCGTTAGACACCATTCTCCAGCCTCCCCCACTTGCATCCTTACATAGAGGCGTTCCTCTTCAGTGGTGCCTACCTCACCTTCTGATGAGGTTGCATGAGGTTTGGATCTGCTCCAATACTTTTCTTAAAAAGAAAAACACTTTTTTGGAAAGTGCGATTATTACACCAGGATTTTTGTAATTATGAACAAAGTCTATGGAGGTAAAAATTCTAATCCAAACTCCTTTTCTCTATAATCAACTCCTGGGTCAATAAATAACTCCCTTATAAAATTGTTGGGTGCCCTTGAATGAGCTGCATCCTCTCTCTAGCCCTCAGCCCTCCTGCCCTCCAACTCCCCCACCTAGCTATACCATGAGGGGTGGGATGGGTTTTGTTTTGTTTTTCCCCAAAGTCATCTTCATCTCTTCCTCCTCCTCTTCTTCTTCTTCTTCTTTCCCTTCTTTTTCCCTAAAGCCTCTGCCTTCTAACATTCTCTGATTCTTATGAAACTGACAGATGCATTCACACACGAGAAAGTAGGGGATAAAATGATAGAAAGAAAGGAGGAGACACGGTCAGCAGGAGCAATGAGGGAGAGTAACCTAAGTGAAAGAAGGAATGAAAAGTCGAGCCACGAACAAACAAACAAAAACAGAGCCTTGCACATCAGCAAAAGAACGAGGTGCCAGGCAGCCTATCCACGGAGAAGATAGACATGTATTTTTCTGCATAGCTATTTTTCACCCTCCCATACAATGAAGGCAGAGCCATAGTTAGAATTTTTAGTAGCTCGAAGCTAATTTAAACTTCATCGCTCTGTTTGACTAGCATTAAAATATCATATAGATTTTTCTCCAGCGGGTTTGAACATCACCGCATAATTGGCACCCTCGATACCTGCTATTACTCTCCCTTCCACAATAGAGGTGGTCAGAAAGTTCAGAGAGAAAAAACCCCCCTTCTGCATCTACTTGATTTCACAACACAGAATGAATGTGAGACATGGATCTGGTTTTAAATAAATTATTAGCACCATATAATTTCTTGTCATATAATCGAGGGTACATTTCATGTGGAAAAAAAAAAGTGAGAAAATAATTTGCAAATAGGTTTCAGCATGAAAACATGCAAGAATGCCTAAAACGGAACTTTGGGTGATGAAAAATGTTTTATAAAATATGTACTTCCTCTTGAGGTTTCTGCTTTCTTTCCTTTTTTAAAGAAAAAAAAAATGATTCACATTACAGACACCTTTAGTTATTGTGATCATTTCTCGGATTTCTGGACTCCGTCGTGTGTTCATGTCAGTTACATTTTGTTATTTATGAACTGGAGATACTCGGGGTTAGGACGAAGGTCTGGGTTCATCTGGATTGATGTCCTGTCCAAAATGGAGTCTTTTCTCTAGCTTCCGAGGCATTTGGTCATTCTGCCTCTACTTCCAATGACAGGCCAGCTAAACACTTACCAGGGAAGCAACAATCTCAGTTTGAGGTGTGGGGTATGGACTTAAATCTTAGATCTATCGTTTATTTATCTTCTGTGTGACCATGGGTAAGTCATTTAACCTTTAGAGCACTGGCTGCTTAGCGGTGAAGTGGGGATTATGTCCATAACCCATAGAGGAGGTGTGAGGTTTCCAAGAGAAAATGGCTTTGAGAGTCCTAGCCCAGTGGCTGGAACGCAGTGGGTGCTCAGTAAAAGCACAGCCTATTCTGCATAGTAGCACCATCTAGTCCCTGCTTGCCAGATTGCTTGTTCCCTAATCTGTCTGAGAAAGAGCTAAAATCTGCCCCAGGTGACTTGGACCTTTTGGTTGTTGCTGTGACCTCTGACCTACACAGAGCAAGACTGTCCCTATGCTTCTTCCACGTGACGGAAATTCAGACAAACATCAGATTTATTGACTCTTCTCATTTCATCGCCGAGATGATCCAATGCTGAATGAGCGAGCCCCCTGGATAACGTGGATTGATAGGTGTCACCAGAAATCAGCCCAGAAAGCCATATCCTAAAGATCAGATGTCCACATAAAATGGGAACGCATTGGCTGGGAAGGTTATGAAGGTGCAGTCCTTCGACTAGTCGGGCTTCAGAGGCTCAGCCTAGGAGTCTCATAGAAACTTCTGTTGCAAAAGTATGTTTATCCTAATACATTTCTCTCATCTGGAGCAGCTTCATTCTCCAAGCATTTGCTACTAATGAATTATGCATCATACCTAAAAACAAACAACTAAGATATACAGTGACTTCTTTAAATGGCTTAATAAATACAGTGTTAACCAAATGTTGATAAATAAAGCGCTCATTTTTGTTCTTATCTCAAGAAAGCAAGAATCATCTGGAGGGAGTAGTGGTGGTAAAAAAAAGACTGGGACAAATGACCACCCACCGGTCACAAGTTTCTCAGGAACTCACGAGGACCTTCTAGCCTCCTCTATTAAAACGGGGGTCCTCCCATCTGTGTGGATTTGGGGCATGGACCTGACGGCTTTACCTCACTTTGATTTTTCCCATCTGCTCTGTTCTATTGCCACTGCTTTCTTGCAAACTTTGTCAGGCCTTCTCTGGATAAACAGAATAGCTGATGGCTCTGCAGCGAGAAGCAGCCACCTCTGACCCGCTATTCCAGAGTGGTTTCGACAAAACCAAACCGGAGTGCATCAGTCTTCCATGTAAAACCTTTGGAGAGACCCAAGGGCAGTAAAATGCAACTTCGCAGTCTGCGCACAATGCACTTCAAACCTGACTCCAGCGGCCGCTCCTCCTTCCCTCTGACTTCGTTGCCTCCACCCACCTTTGCTACTGTTTCTGTGATGCTTTGTGTCTTCCATTAGCTGTGGGCGAAAAGCCCTGCCCTGCCCTTCTACATTTGAAATTTGTTTTTCTTTTCTTTTTTTTTTTTAATTTTTTTTTTTTCCGTCAGGTGGAAAAAAAAAAAAAAGACTCAGTACACTTTCAACAAGGCAGTGTTGAATCTGGAGAGTGTCATCACCAAACAGGAATATTTCTATTCTTTCTTCACATCTCAGTTTAAACATCCCTTCCTCTGGGAACTCTCCACAACTTCTGCAGGTGGCATTAAAAGCTCCCTTCTGGGTCCTTGCTCCTGTACCGCTGAGCGTAGGCTTCTGAATCAGACCTCAACATGCTGCAGCATGTCAGCATTTTTTTCCTACTTGACTTCGAGTTCTCCAAGGACAAAATCTGTGTCTTGTTCATCTTTGTTCCCATTCCTGCCGCCATCCTGGCAGTTTTAGTTTTTGACTACCGAGGATCAGAGGAGTTGTTTAACAGATTGGGAAACTGAGACCAAGTGACAAAGTGGGGGCTTCATTTGCCTTTCATGTCAGTGCCTGCCTATCTGTCCTGGTAGGCACTGTGTTCGATGCCCTAGGCTAGGTTCACATTCTCATTTCATTTGTCCAAGCCTTTGAGGGAGGCACCGTTTGTCCTAAGAGGCCAGAGGGAAGGTGGGGCGGGGCGGGCGGGGGTGGGCCTATTAAAATGTTGCAGAGTGAGTTGGTGGTCAACCTTGTTTACTAACCCTGTAGTCCTGCATTTCCCACCCTGTCTCCTCCTGGGTTCTCTTTTCCTTCTAGACTTCCCACCAGCTCTCCTTCTCTCTCCCTTGCTCAGTTTTGCTGTCTCCTTTCTTTCTCTCCCAATCTTTCTCTCCACTATATGGTTCCTTTTCCTGTCCAACTCCTACTGTCCCAACTTCGATTTCTCTTTCCCCTTCCTTTTCCTTTAATCCTATTTTACTTTTTCCAGCCCAGTACCATTTTCCTAGGAAAATGGACATTTGGGGTCTGTTATCACGGCTTCCTTTCTCTGCACCCAGGCATCTCTACCCACCTATCTTTGGCTGCAGATAAGGAAGGCTGTTGTCACATGCCCCTCAGCTTGACACCCATCCCTAAGTTTTTGAGGCCTGGACTCCTGGATGGCTGTCTCTCCAGAAGGGAGAATGAAATGATACACAGAGTGAGTACCTGTCACTTCCTAAGCCCCAGAGTAAAATATGCAACAAAAGTATCCACAGTCTGAGTAGGCACCATCTTCCAAAGATGGAAACGTATCAGTAACAGCTGTCTTGGGAACCCATTTGCTTGCAAAACTTGTCTACATATGTGAAAAGTCTGTAAAGTTCTATACATTTAAAACATACTTGTTCCATGATCTTTGAAATAAATGCTAGAGAACGATAAAATTAGTTTTGGGGGGTGAGGGGGGGGGGATATGTTGATTATTTGATTGCAAACAATTTTGTTCATTTAACTATTCATTAACATAAAAAGATGAAAAAGTCTTGGAACATACTTTGCATAGATTTAGAACTTAAAGAATTTAATCAAAAGTAAATATAACCTTGGGAAATTAAGCAATTAAATATTAGGGAACTAAATCCTACTAATGTGATTAATACTTGTGGGTATTTTTATTTTCCTTCTCTTGTGGGGGAAGTTGTTATATAGTTATTGCAGCCTTGTAAAATTAGTAAGTACACAGCCTCAAGGGACTCCGTTTCCAGTATCCAAAGGGAGGGACAAAAACAAAAGACCTGGCTCAGAAGAGTCTGGCTGGGAGATGTTTGCAGATAGAATTTGGAAAAAGTAGAGCAGCTGCTAGAGAAGTGGACAGCTGAGGGAACACTCAGTGGCCATAATATAAACAAAGAGAACTTTAGGAGCTGTAGCACAAGGAGAAGGGGCTCTAGCTCAGCGTTAGGTAGCTCTGCTCCAAAGGTCTGTGAGGTCTTTAAGAGCTAGTTGCGTCTAATTCATCCTTGCTACCCCAAGGCCTAACACAGCACCTAGGCATAAATAAATGTTTGTTGAGTGAATACTACCTAACATTTCTTGAATCCTTATTATATGTTAAGCTAGTCTAAGTGCTTTACTTTTTATCACATTTAAATTCTATGGTAATCCTAAGTGGTAGATACTTTCATTATTGCCATTTCAAAAGGGAGAAACTGAGGCATAGGGCATTTAAGTAATTTGTTCAAGGCTACCTACAGGTCGTAGTATGAGGATTGGCAAGGATTTGAACCTCATGAGTCTGGTTGAATGCCCGTGTTCTTAGAGATTCCTAGGGATTCCTTACCAAAACACATGGAGTTCATGAACCATGGGCCCGCTTGGTTCCCTCACAGAGAGAGGGGAACTGGGGTTCCAGTGTTACTTGCAAGGAGAGGTAACACCTTGTTTTGTGCCCCCCAAACACCCAATATAATCTTATTTAATCTTCTCAATATTATTTAGTAGACAATCTTATTCCCATTTAGAAAACTGAGACACAAGATAAATAAATTGTTTAATGTCATGACAATAGTAAATGGCAGAGTCATTGTTCTTTTTGCCATGTCAAGGTTCTATCGTCACTTTAAAATGATAGTCCCTGGATTTTTCTTGCTTATGAAATGTGCCCCCTCCAAAGAAGGCCGGGGGAATTGTGTGCTTCCTGCTGTTATCTGTTTTCAACTTTCAAACCCAGATCTAGGGAAGGCTTTTGTGAATCTGACTGGCTGAGCCCAGTCACATAACGAAGTTCTAGTTCACAGGGCACCATGACCATGGCTCATAACCCTGGACTTTCAAACTTGGAGTGAGGAGCACAGAGCAGCAGAGACAATGGAGAGTTTGCCGAGACTGGTCCTCCAGATAGCCAGCAATTTTTCGACTCCTCCCTACTTTGTCTGTAAGTTCCCTGATTGGCACAAGGCCCTCAGATAGGTCACTCTCTTTCCTAACTTGGAGAAGCAAACTTACAGGCTGATTTTCGTCCCAAGAAGAGGAGGGAGGACCAGAAATCTGCAGCTATGTTCAGGTTTTGCCCACATGCCTGTCAGGAGCCCGTAGAGTGCCTATAAATCCCATTATGAGAAGTGGACCTGGAAGAGCTAATCCCATTAAACAAGGAGATGGTTGTGTGATTTCTGAAGCTGAGCCATTTCGAGCCACAGGCCTTCAGTCTTGTTCTGCAAGATGTTCAACTTCCGTTTCTGTTAGGAAATTGCCCATGTTGGTGTCTGAGTCTCAGCCCCTCCCCCACCCTTACTTACGGACCTTCAGGGGAATCTGACCCTCCGTGAAAATCCATCTCCAGCTCACAAACACTTTTCTTAAAATGGACTATGCTCAACCACAGGGAAAGAAGGGCCATAAACCCTCAAGATCCAGAACAAAGAGTGAAAATCAGCTTTACCTTTTAGCATCTGTGTGATTTAATCTCTCCAACTTCAATTTCATTATCTGTAAAATGATAATAGAAATAGGACCTACCACAGGGTTATCCCAAGGCTTGAATGAGATGATGCATTTAAAACCCTTGCATGTTCAGTAAATGATTTCTTTCACTTGAGTTTTTAGCATCCATCTCTTTCTATCCATCACAACACCAGAGAAATATCCTATTAGTACTCCTTGAATCCCTCCCATAACTACAGTAATTCACAATGATTTCATACCTATTATTTCATTGGCTTTTAAAAAGCAATTCCTTTGAAGAAAGCAGCAAAGAAATCAGGCCTGTTCTACTCATGTCTGCTTGTTCAGCTTTTTAAAATGCAAGCAATCTGTTCATGAGCATGACCTATAATTTACTTAGACATGTTCCCATTCATTGATTCCCTAGGTTACCTATACTTCTTTGGCTTAGAATTTTGGCTCCCATTTTTAGACTGACACATTGGGATTTAGTGACCAATATTGAAATATATATTTGGCTCATACCTTGACTCAATTCTGGTAGTCCCCCAGGATTACATGGCCTTATTCAGAAAATCAGAACTCCATTCTTAGAGGTTGCTTATCTGCTGACTGGCTGAGGTCATGGAATCATGGAATCAAGAATAAGAAGCACCTTCCTTGGGGAAGGTCAATTTCCAACCTGATTTGAAGTTTCAAAACTGGTGATCCCAAATCTACAGGGAACTCTTTTAGTTTAGATGGTTTTCTAAAGAGTTGATTCCCCTTACTTGTAGTCCTTTATAGTTTTTATTTATTTTTATTTTTTTTTTGTACTGAATGCCTGTATTGCTATGTCACACACACACAATCACTCATTTTTTCCTTCTTAGAAAATAAACCTATAGGATTTGATGACCTGTACCTCCTGGCACTCTCAGTGAAATTAAAACATCTATATATCAGATAGGGGATAGGGTCTCCATTAAAAGGTCTAGAACCCTAGTGAACAGTAACTTGTATTGGCCATGACTATATATTAGTCTAAGCCATGTCTAAGATTTGCCATAGTCCAAACATTCTCTCTAACTCCATGAAAATTGGCTACATTATTTCATCTCTATAGATTTCAGTGTTTTCATCTGTGATGCTAGAATAATTATATCTGCCTTGATTAATTCTCAGGATAGTTGTGAAGATCCAAAGATAAGTGAGTATATTTCAAAAATTATAAAGTAACATACAGATGAATGATGTTCATATTATTAACTTTAATGCTAATCAAGGAATTGGCTTTGAAATTTAAATGAGAGAGAAATGAATCATTTTAAGTATTGGTCAGCTGTTAAAATTAACCCTAAAGTTCTGACTTTGTGAAAACACTTTGGAAATAATGACTGACACTGATCCAGAATTAAGATTTTGATAGAGACATTTAAGAAATATGAAGTCCTGATTTACCTCTCTTGTGCCTTCTTTATCAGCCAAGTAAGCAATACACAGGCACACTCACACATATTCTCCCTGTCTCTCTGTGTTACACACACACACACACACACAGAGACAATATTACACAACTAAGAAATAAAAGGTCAGAAAAAACAAATGAAATAACAGGTCAGATGTGGTGGCCCATGCTTGTAATCCTAGCACTTTGGGAGGGTAAGGTGGCAGGATCACTTGAACCTAGGAATTTGAGGCTATAGAGAGCTATGATCATGCTATTGCACTCCAGCTTGTCTTGAAGGAAAGAAGGAAGGGAGGGAGGGAGGGAGGGAGGGAGGAAGGAAGGAAGGAAGGAAGGAAGGAAGGAAGGAAGGAAGGAAGGAAGGAAGGAAGGAAAAAGCAAAGGAAAGGAGTAAAACAGAATTTTTTATCCAGCTAAAGTTAGGAAAGAATTTATCAAGCTCCTAACGTGTGCCATATACAGTGGGTTAGTTGCATGAAGTATGTTGTATCTCTGGTCTTTTGGAGATACACCTAGTAGAGGAATTACAGGATTGAACAACAAGTCTACATTTAGATCCCCGAGTGTTCTCCAAACTTCTTACCAAAAGGAACATATTAAGTTGTATTCCCACCAGCAGTGCGGCAAGTGTTCCGTTTTCTTCACATCCACGCCAACATCTGTAGTTTTGGGATTTTATTATGTGGGCTACTCTTACTGGAGTTAGATGATATCTCAAAGTGGTTTTGATTTGCATTTCTCTGATGATTAAAGATGATGAGCAGTTTTTCATGTGTCTGTAGGCTGTGCGTCTGTCTTCTTCCATTCAAGTCCCTTGCCCACAATGAAATGGGATCACTTGTTCTTTTCTTATTAATAAGTTTGAGTTCTCTGTGGATTCTGGTTATCAAACCTTTCTCAGAAACATAACTTGCAAATATCCTCTCTCATTCCGAGGGCTGTCTGCTTGCTTTACTTACTGTATTCATGGTTATGCAGGAGCTTTTTAGTTTGATCAGATCCCAGTGATGTATTTTGGTATTGCTTCAATTGCTGGGGAGTCCTCCTCATAAAGTATTCTCCCAAGCCAATTTCTTCAAGTGTTTCCCCTGCACGCTCTATAAGAATCTTTATATTTCATGTCTTAACTTTAAATCTTTTACCCAGTGAGAGTCAATTTTTATTAATGATGAAAGGTGTGGGTCCAGTTTCAGTCTTCTACAAGTCACCAGCCAGATCACCCAGCACCATTTGTTAAATAAGGAATCATTCCCCCAACTTAAATTTTTGATGGGCTTATCAAAGATCAAATGATGATAAGCTGGGTTCATCTTTTGGTTCTCTATTCTGTTCCATACATCTACCTCTCTATTTTTGTGCCAATACCATGCCGTTTGACTAAAAGTCACTTTACTACAACAAAGATACTTGCACCAGAATGTTCATTGCAGTTCAATTCATAATGCCAAGTCATGGAAGAAGCCCAAGTGCCCATAAACCCATGAATGGATTAATAAATTGTGGTATATATATACCATGGAATATTATTCAGCCTTAAAAAAGATGGAGACTTTACCTCTTTTATGTTTACATGGATGGAGCTGAAACATATCCTACTTAGTAAAGTATCTCAAGAATGAAAGAAAAAAGTATCCAATGTACTCAGTACTATTATGAAACCAATTTACAATTACTTACACTTTCATATGAACAATAAATCATAACTATAGCCCAGGATGAAGGACAGAAATGGAGAGGAATGGGAGTGGAGGAGGGAGGTTTGATGTAGGGAGCGTAAATGGCCAGACTACACCTATGGTGCATATTGCAAAGGTACATGTCTAATCTATTAGGTGTAGAGTATAAATGTCTTAGCACAATAATTAAGTAAATGAGGTGAAGGATATATTAACTAATTCGATATAAGCATTCTAAATTATATATAAAATCAGCACATTGTACCCCATAAATGCATTAATGTATACATGATCTATGTGTTTATGACTTGATAAAAATATATATATTAAAATTTTTTTAAATTGTCCATATAACCAAAAAGAAAAAAGAAAGAAATATGTTATATCATTTGTTTTCTACAGCACTACCATGCCTATAATAATAGGCATTATTATCCCTATGATCCCATTTTACAGATGAAGAAAATGAGACTTGGAAACATATGACTTGCTTCTAGTCACACTGTAGTAGACGGTAAAATCAGGATTCATACTCATGACTATATTTCCAAAATCTCTAGGCTTTTTGCCACCCCATTGCTCCCAAATTATCCATTCTTTTTAGTGGCTTCTGACTTTCTGCTTCCAAAGACTCAGGAACAAGTTAAAAGTAAAGATTCTTGGGCTCCACTCCTAGAATTCCAGGTTGGTAGTTCTGAGCTCTGAGTCTCCCAAATCTCCATGCTTAACAAAGATCCCAGGAAATTGTGAAGGGAGATTAGGTTTAGAACTACCGTACACTGCTAAGTTTAGTGTGCCACATGAGAAAGATCAAGGATTTTGGAACTTCTAGAAAGGCTGAGAAACTGGTGAGGACATCTGAGAAATCACACAAACACACATGCAAAGACACACACACACATCTTTCCTTTTCCTACTCAAAAAGGTAAGTTCCACTTACATCTCAGCCCAATCCAAGGGACAAGATTTTTGTTTGTGTTTTTCACTCACACAAACTAAGTGCCTGGAGTGGAGTCTGATATAGAACAGATTGCTGCAAATATTTGCTAAATGGATGAATGAAACTCATTAGTTTCCTTGACGAAGAGATAAACACGCAAATAGATTAGAAACATCTATCTAGGTATGAGTCTCTCTGTTTGCTCATTTCTCTGTAAGATTTTTAAAATGGTTAACCCCTGGTGCCAATGTTCTGATTCAACAATGTGCTGATCCTTTTCACAGCTTTGTAATCTTTCTCCTGAAATTGTTAATGAAAGCTGGAGACAGACATATCACAGCTCAGTTCACAATTGGGCTCCTCAGACCCTTTGGTTCATTTCCTCCCAAATTCATGAATTCAAGAACTTGTCAACTCTCTGAATGAGACGACTGTGGCAAGACAAATTTATGAATTCAATCAGAAATGAACAGAAGTGATTCTCCTGGTTTGATGGATGTGCCTCAACAAATCCCTGCCTCCCTCTAAAGCCAGGGGGTTTGGCGGAAGTTTGAAGCGAGGACATGAGAAATCTATTTGTGACGCGCTATGGATCCCAAGTGAACGGTCCCAGAGGTAGGGAAGGCAGCAGTCTGCATCCATTAGCAGCGCCAACATCTGTCCTCCTTCCAGCCACCTCCACTGAGGCCCACTGACCATAGTCTGTCACTAGACCTTGTGCTCAGGTGTTCCGCTTGAGCAGAGCATTCACAGCACTAATGTCAGGGTAAGCCTGAGCTTTACAGGGGAAAGTGTAACCAGGGTGGAGGCAGTGTATACAGCGAGGCTAGCAAGCTTCTCTAGTGATCCTTTACCAGGTTGCTAAAGGATTCAATATCCCAGAAGATAGCACTTTGCACAGTCAACAATCTTATTCCCACCCTCAGCCCCCTTAGGATCAGTTGTGCCTGAGTTCATTTTGCTCCAACTTAAGCATGCAGATTTTCCCAGGCCTAGCTGGTGCCGTCCAGCCACAATCAGCTTCTCAGAAATCATCATGACAACTAAGGTACTGGGGACTTCCTGTGCACCAGGTTTGTGCTGAGCACTCTAAGGTAAATGTCTTTGAATCCTCATGAATTAGATAGAAATCTGAATATCCGTATTTCACAAGTGGAACTGCTGATGCTCAAAGTAACTTATCCAAGATGACATGATGGGCAAGAGGTGTAACTGGGATTCTGTCTTCTCCAGACTCTCGGCTCCTAATTGCCATGAGATACCATCCTTCAGACCTGCACAACTCTGAGCCGCCCCACCCCTGGTCCTTCACATTCAGCCTTTCAGCTCCTCCTCCCTTATCTCCCTGGGCACTCACATGACTCTCAGGTTGTATGCTCTGCAGTTCAGCCTCAAGCCCAGCACTTAGCACTTCTACACCTGTTCTCTGCCTCAACAACCATAGGTTCTCTCAGGCTTCCTGAGGACACGTTGCACAAGAGTTTCAGTTTCCTGTGCAACTCTTGATTTTCTTGATTATGGGAAGAGCAAAGGAGAAACAGAGAAACCTTTGATATTGTGAATCAGGACACAAGGGGGAGTTACAGCATCATCACAAGTGAGGGGATGGAGTCTTTGAGGTGTGTGTGCAGCTAAAAAAGAATTTTTTAAGGAACATTTGTGGAGTTTGAATCCTGACTCAATTGCTCTGTGACCTGGGCAAGTTACCTAACCTCTTCTGACTCCACAACAGCAAAATGAGGGAAATTGTTCCTGTAAGACAGAAGATAGGTTGTGTAAGGCTAGAGAACACTGGGACATGAGGCCCATAGTGTGGTGCTTAGAGTATTTACCAATTAGTTCCCTTAAACCCTGCCACGGAACGGTTGATTTCTGGAGAGGTGCCCACTGAGGAATAAGTCTAAGGTACATGAGATTGAGTATTCTCTGCTAGACTGATCCTGCTACCCGAGAATTCACCCCCTAAACGTACTCTCCCCACCCTTTGCCTGAGCCTCAAATGTCCAAGAACATGGAGCTTACTACTCTTTGCCCAAACCCACGCTCAGGGCACATTCTGAGCTATAGAGTGGAGCCCCTTTCTGTGAGCACTCAAGACCCACACTCCTGAGGCCCCCCCCAAAGCATTCCACGTGCTACACATTTGCGTTGTGTTATGGCTGCTTGCAAATGTCTTCCAGCTCTTACTGGCCTACCTTTGTGGTTGGCACAGTCTAGAGTTCTTCTAGCTTCTTGGTTCAGAATAGGTGAGAGGCTGAGTGCAGGGAAACTAAGGACGTATTTCCGTCATGAGAGCTCTCAGCCAGGTCCAAAGAGAAGGCAAAGTGAGAGAAGAGAACCGCTACTGACTGTTTCTATTTTCCAAGAAGCCAGAACAAGGATGCACTCTGGGCCTCACCTTCCTTTTATTTAGGTAGAGTTTAGAGACCCTAAGTGACTTGCACAAGGTCACACAGGTTTTGAACCTGGATCTCTCAGATGGTGAGGCTCCTACTTCCTACTTGCTCTATTACCATGCTGAGCCACCTGGGAAGGGACCACATGGAAGAAAGAGATACTGGAGAATTCTGCCCCCAGGGCACTCCTATGAAATCTGAGGCTCTGATGTCAGATTCAGGTCTTAGATGCCTCTTTGGATGTGCCCCTGAGTCTTTGTTTCTGTAAAACACTTGTTAAGTGAGGCTTGGACACCTGCTCTCTTCTGCCCAGCACCAGGGAAGGTCATCTCATGATTAACTTTGTGACACAATTCACTGGAATGAGAAGGGTATTCTTCAATTATTTTGTGGTGCAGAACAAATGCCTCGTTAATCAGAACTACATCACCCTGAGCCCAAATACTAATAACATGAGAGAGAGTAATGAGTTGGGCTCACTAGGGACACAGCTGCAGTCATGAGCTCATTCTTCAAAGGAGCCCACAGTGCTTGAGCTTGAAGGATGGACAGTCACAGGAGGGAAGGGATGAGAGGCAAAGCTAGAGACAGAGGAAACTGAGGAAACTGCAAGCTGAGGAAGAGGAGAAGGAGGAAGAAGAGAGGGGCTCCTACAGGCCTTCTCCAAAGATACTGAGGAAGAACGGAAAGGCACAGAAGTTTGAGGTTCATAATCCTCGGACTAAGAGACGGAGTCAGGGACCAGACTAGCTGGGGGTATGGAGGACTCTTCCAGAATCACAAAGCCCACATCACAGGGCTACACAGGCAGAGGGCTCTGGCTCCCAGTAGGGATCCCTACGCTCATTCAGGTAAGAACACAGAGATAGAGAGGAGACGTCCAGCTCATGTTCTGATTTCAAATCGCAATAGCTCTGACTTCGTTTGTTCCTTTGCTCACTCATTCCTTCGTCCATTCAATCAATCAATAGTCATTATTGAGAGTCTTGGCTTTAGGCAGGCAAGACATCAGATAAAATGTGGTTATCTCATACTGAGTAAACGTTACAATTGATTGATATGGGACTATGAACCAGTCACGTGTTGAATTACAATGATATAACCCCAATATCCAAATTTTAAAACCTACCTTTAGCTACCTTTGATTTCTGGAAATAAAAAAATAAATTATTACCCAACTGATGCTTTTTAGTTGCAAACAAAAAATTTAAAACATGCCATTTAATGGGGACTAAAAATAATCAGCATCATCTGAATTAGCCTTAATCCCTGGTTCTAAACATGAAGAGACTAAAGCCTTCTGAGAAGATCCTGCCCAAGGTCAACATAGCTATTCTGAGACAAAGAAGGGCTGAAGCAGAGTCCTGACGCCTGGTTCCACGCACTTCCCACTACATCATACCATGGAAAGCGATATAATCCTTTTTATTATTTGTTACCCTTTACTACAACCTAAGCCCCTTTGAGACAGATCAGGGTTACATGCCTAGAACCTAGAGCAACACTTGGGATATAGCAAACAATAAATATTTATTGAAAGAATGAATAAATGCATGAATAGAGATCATTTTTGTTATTTTACCAACGAGGAAACTGAAGTTCAGAAACGTGAGATCCTATAGCCTGTGTTCAACCAGCCTGAGTGCTGAGCCAGGATCAAATCCTACTCTGTGATCTGTACAACCACCCCAGCCCATTCCACACCCATCATGTCCAGGGTAATGCAATGGAACGGCAGGGCCCGGGGACTGTGCCGGGCTGACATTAAATGAGAAGGAGAAACTGGAATGTTCCCATGGGGAAACATCGGAAAGCGGTGTTTAGAATATATTCCTATAAATTGTAATAGAAGACAAGGCTGAGGCAGCTTAGGCCATAGTGTTTCATTCTGAGGCCAAAAACGACCAGGTATGATGGTCATACGATTCCACTTTGTCCTCTGTGTAAATTACGTGTTATTACTATCAGCCTCATTTTATAGATGGCTGATTCGGTGTTCACAATACAGCATTTGAAACATTTTGGTGTTTTTTTCTTCTTTGAGGCAGGGTCTCGCTCTGTTGCCCGTGCTGGAGTGCAGTTGTATCATCATAGCTCACTGCAGCCTCAAATTCCTGGGCTCACACAATCCTCCTTCCTCAGTCTCCTAAATATCTGGGGCATAGGTGTATGATAATTTTTCTATCTTCTGTAGAAAAACGGTCTTGCTGTGTTTCTCAGTCTGATCTTGAATTTCTGGCCTCAGGTAATCCTCTCATCATGGCCTCCCAAAGTGCTAGGATTACAGACATGAGCCACCATTCCCAGCCCTGAATTATGTTTTTCATGACCAGATCTGGTGACCTTCATTCCATGTCCCCCTTTCTTTTCCCCTCTCTGCCATTCTCCTGGCATCTGGATCCCTCTGACCACTTAGGGAAGCCCACATTAGGCTGCTCCCCACGTGGTAAAGGCCAACCCCCAGCCAGCATCCTGAGCTCACAGCTCACCCTGACATGACACAGGCTGCCAACTTGGCTTTGGACTCTGAGCATGCTGCCAGCTTCTGCCAGCTCTGGTCACTGCAGGGCCTAGCAGCTCATTCTTTCCAGATGCAGGGAGGAATGGAGGATCCCTAATGGCAGGAAAATGAGGTGTTTAATCCTGTGAAAAATCACAGAAGGCCCTAATTTGAATTCCTCACCCCTCACAAGTGTGTGGAGGTGCTAGAATCATTCCTATGTATGTGCTTTAGGGAAGGGGAGTTGACGGCAGGAATAGTACCTGGTCTTGACTCTGGGAAGCTGGGCAGGGCGACCCCTGGTCCATGGTGAAGAGATGTTGGTCAGGGCTTCAGGGAATGAGCAGTTGTGATGATTTGGATAGGGACTGAATAGAAGTCTGTTTGCTCTGACAGTAAAGAAAGTGTTTATGAAGCTAACAAGAAATATAAACAAGAACTGGAGGGGAATGCTACTGCTTCTAAGTGTGCTTGATATGCTAATTACAAATTATGCTTATCTTTTTGTATTAAAGCTGGTCCCCTCAGGAATTTATATGTTAGCTAGTTGCTATAAGTACTTGAAAGATAGTAGATGGGATTTCTTTAAAAATATGCTATAATTTAGGCAAGCATTACCATCTATTTACTCACACATCCATTTATTTAATAAATATTTACTGAACTTTCATTCTGTATGTAACAGAAACCGAGCAAAGTACTTGGGGGGGAAATAGGAACGAAACAGAAAAGGCCCTTGCCCTCAGCAGCTGCTGTTCTGACCAAGGAAGCTACATTATGGTAGGACAGAGATGGGGCAGGCTCTGATAGTTTTAGAAGCAGAGTGAGGACATCTCAGAAAGCATCATGATGGAAGGCTGGCCTCCATGCTCCACCCAGGAGCAGGAAGCAGTGTCCTAGGCCACATGAGAACTGATGCCCAAGTCTTTTCAAGCTTTACTTGCAATACCTAAGAGATCTAAGTTCAAATCCTAACCCTGCCACTGTTTATCTGTGTGACCCAGAAGAATCACATACTCTCATTGAACCTCAGAGGATAAATCTGCAAAATGGGGATACTAATTGGAATCTTGTGGGATTTTACTATGCATGTATTAAATGAGATGATGGACGTACAATGACTGTCCCAAAGCAGCAAACAGCTGTGGTGGTCAATTACTATTGGCTATTATCAGCTTTTATCTCTAAAGTATAAGAAATCCTGTAATATCCCAAGCTTTAGTGTTATTCCCCTTAGCACGTGCAGACACGTGCGTACACAGAAAAAAATAAGTATTCACGTGTCAACACATGCATGCACCTTCACTACCTACAAGTACATTAGCCCGTGAACCTGTAAGGTAAGTGCCCAAATGTTTACATATACATATCCACGTGCAAACACACTTCTTTATGGCCATCTTCTTTTCTAAGCATTCTTTGCCCTCACGTGCACAGGCCTCTTTCAGTCCTCCTCCAAATATAGGACAAGTCACATTCCTTGTCTGGTTTTTTCATTTCCTTCAAGGATGGAGTTGAACTTGGTGATCTTTGAGATCCACTTGTTTGCTTTCATTCTCCCTTGTCCATATGTGTTTATTTCTTTGTATTTCTACCACCCACTGTTTGTTTTCCCTCCACACTTACCTTCCTCCCTTCCAGGGCAACATTCCACAAAAGGTCTCTGTGATTCTAAGGTTACTCAAAGAAGGAATTGTCACCCCTTCTTCTCAAGCTTTGACTCCTGGGATGCTCCCTGGGGTTCCTCATGCTTCCCTTCCAGCCAACTCCAGCATCTAGCTCTGCCCCTTTAGAGGGTTTTGCCAGCTAAACATTGTTCTCTCTCAACTTGGTCACTCCCATCAAATGCTCTTTCATCCACATGACATCCTTGGGCTTCTCCAAATTATTTAGAATGGAAGGTGGGAGAGCAGCTGTCCTCAGTGGTGACACTTGCCAGTGGGTCCTCCCCAGACCTTTACCCATCCGCAGGTAGGGGCAGAAACACAAGCATTTGCCTTTCCGGACAGATGTGAGTGTGCACATATACACTATCATTTTATCTGCTCTTTTATCTTTGCTGCCCCCTGACCTCACATCCAGTTGACCTCTGGCAGAAGAGCAAGTCTCACTTGGCTCTTCTCTGCTACTGTACTGTGTTCTGTGTCTCATTCATTAGGTCTTCATTTCCACCCAAAATGAACCTGAAATCCTCATTTCTCACCTCCTTTCCAGGTATTTAATGGAGAATGGACTACATGTTGGTGAAATGGATCTAGGTTGGTGGGGAGACAGGGAACTGTCCCCCTTAAAAAGAGACTATTAGGATATTTCTTGGATGGGCTAGGAGAGATCAGTAGACAGTTGTAGACAGTCTATATTGTTGATTCATTTTCTAATCAAATGCAATTTGACTGCTTAAAATATAAATCAGAACAGAAATAACCCCAGCAAACTTCCGTAACCATTGCTCCATTCTTCTCCAGGCCCCCTAGCCTCCTGGGATCACCTTTCTCACAGCCCGTACTGTTTTTTTGCATATGAATTTGGGTTTATCCGTGTATCAGACAAGAAACAGGTGGCACACCCAGAGTAGGGAATTTAAGGAAGGTTTAACAAAAACTAATCAATTACATAGATGTGTGGAGGGCTTAGGGAAACCAAAAAGAGAGTGCAGTGTTCCAGAATTAGTAAAAGTGGTCATCCTTACCACCCTAGGTCTGCAGAGACAAGGGAGGGGAATGGTTGCCAGACAGGAGCTGTGATCCCTGATACCATAAAGGGACTCAGCCAAGCCTTGGTGTCTCTGCTCTGAGGGAGCTGGGAGTAAGTAAATATCCTGACATCATTGTCCTCTCACCTTCTCATCTGCCAGTGCCTCTGACTAACCAAACCCAACCAGAGGACAGAAGGCAAAGGAGTCCCTGAGGCAGCTCCACAGCCTTCCAGCACATTGAGTTGGGGCAAAAAGTGTAGAAAGTGAATCTCGGGGTGAAGGGAGTATGCCCAGCAAAGAGCTTGTGTCCCTCACTAGTCTGTGAGGCTTTTTCAATGAAGGAAATATTTTTCACATAGTAGCCCAAGCCCCAAACTCAAGTCCTGAGAAACAGAAAGAGCTCCATAAACTGAGGAAATCAATGGATGCAGGGATGCTGAATAGAAGGATAATTAAACCACCAAGTGACAGAATGTCTGAATGAATGAAGGCAGGAGGACAAAGTTCTGCCTACTGGAGTTCTTTCCAGGAGCTGCTGTGGCAACTACCTAGTAACAATTTGTAATTAACACATCACATTTTCTTCTAGTGGCTTTGAAAGACTTTGTCCCTTCTGCACCTTAAGGAGATTGCATCTACACAGACGCTTGTGTACAGGATGGGATTGCTCCTTCCATAGCAGAGATGAAGCACCTCCCACCTCCCGTTCCAAAGATCTCAAATTCTGAATTAAGAGAGACATGAATTAATGAGTTCCTTGTGTAACAAGAAAAACCTCTTTTAATAACTGGGAGTTAAACAGAGTTTGGATCCCTGCTGATCTTATTGGCAAAATTAAATAAAAGTGACATTCTGCTGGCCCAAGCAAATTAGCAGCCAGCCTGTGTAAAGGCTCAGTTAACCCGCGACATTGTGTGATGTATTACCCATTGTTTGACGTACTTTCATAAGAGCAAGACGAAGTGTCCCATCCTTTAGACTCTGGTAATGTGCCTCATTGTTAAATTCAATAGGAAAAGCGATTCATACTGTGGGATGATTGAAAAGAAAATTGAATCCTTTTGATGTTATAAATGTGTCTATTACTGCGTGTGCACACAAATTTTCCATGGAAATTATGGTGAAAGTAGTGATTCTCCTCGAAAAATGCATTAGTGTTGACACGTTCAATTTTATCTGCATCAGAATATAAATACCCTTTAACCATGGTCAAATTGTGCGGAATGTATATACCACATCTGCATAAGTCACTTGTCTATCCATCTATCGAAAAGAAAAACTGCATTGAACTCTGAGAGCTATCCTGGTTCTCCATTTGCAGTTTTAAAAATATATATTATTAAAAGCATTGGTGCAGGATTTGTGTGAGGCTCTTTCTAATTTGAAAAAAAAAAAAATGTTTCATAAAGCAGAGGTCTGTAATTTCATGGCCCGAATATACAAAGCAAGTTTGAAAGCTGGGAGAGACTTGAAGAGTTATCGGCATGCCATGCTAACTGGCATTGGCCATCAGGCCGTCATTGGCCATGCACTAGCCAAGTGGTCATGGAACCTTCTTATAAGGAAGCAGGTGATGTCAGGGAAATACTGCATAGATTAGTTCTTGGTTTCAATCCCTTTCTTTTCAAGCCAAAGAAGGACAGTAAAATGCAGTAAAATGTCTGTTGCCTCTTGCCTCCTTCCCCCTAAATCAGCAGTTCTCAACCTGTGGGTCGTGACCCACAGGAACCATATTAAAGGGTCGTGGCATTAGGAAGGTTGAGAACCACTGCCCTAACTCCTACCCCTTTTCCTTCTCTGCTGTTTCCTAGACATGGAACTCAAGGGAGCTCCCTCTCCTTCCTGGGCTCCAGTCTCCTCCTCCACAAACCAAGGGGGTGTTATCTATGTCCTTCAAAATTAAATATTTGCCACTATTTAAGCACATTATGCTCTTTATTGCTTTCATTCGTATATCATTCCAGACATAGAAAACAGTAGAAAATTGAACACAAAATGGCTTAGGGAAAATGAGAATTTATTGCTTCTTTGGCACCCCACCCCGCAAAAAGAACAGATTCGGGAGAAAATCTTGCAGTGAGCATTATTGCCAGAACTGGGCCCTCCTCCACCTCTGGGTTCTTCTTTCTTGGTGTTGACTCTGTCCCCAAACTCTCTTGGTGAGCCCTTCTCCTGCCCCAGACTGCTACATTCCTGCTCACATCCTTCCTGCTCCATATTCAGCAACACAAAAAAACTAGGAATGTATTTGTAAGTGATATTCCTAGACTTGGCTCTCTTCACCCCAATTCAAGTCAGTACCCATCCCTAAACCAATGTCTATAGCCAGAAGCATCGGATGTGCTGATTTGCTAGGCTGGGACCACATTCACGCCCAGAGTTGAAGGTCAAGCCAGCTGCACCCATGGCTTATGGACTGAGAGTAGGGGAGGTATAGTCATGCCAAGAAATACATGTTCCTGTTATTAAAAGGAAGGTAAATACGTGCTAGAGGGGATGAGGAGACAGATCTGCTGTAATGTGTGTGCAAGCAGTTCCCGCTGCCTGAAATACATCCTTTTTTTTGTCACTGTGGCGAATTCTTGCTTATCTTTCACGGTCAAGTTCAAATAACCTCTCTTCACTGAGCTTTCCCAAATCCCTACCTAGCTTCTGTACTTCTCAGCAGTGAAATATACCTCTGTTAAAAAACCTGTCCTATCATCCCCTCTTTAACCAATACTTATTGAGTGCTGGGTCAGTACAGGAGAAAGGCATGGCCTCTTCAAGAGGGACACTGGTCTCAGAGTGGCTCACCTGACCAGAGAACACTGGCCTGGATATTCTCACTTAATGCTTCCAGGGACAAAGATTTCAGGCATCCAGAAGTAAGGCAAGCCTTTTCACAGCCCTTCTCTGTTCACCCTTATACCTGATTTTCACTCGCTTCACCTCCTAACCTAGTCCATGTCCTACATAGGTTGGGTTCCTTTGGCTCATCTTCCACACCTCCAATGACACTGGGTGACCAGGCTCTGCTTCGCACCTCCAAGGGATCTACTTTGAAGGAGCCCATTCCATGCTTACACTGGTTGTCTGGCTGAGCTGGGATCTGCTTCTCTTCAGTCTCTGCCTATTGTCTTTGGTTCTGCTGTAAGAAGTCTCCCAAACTATACTTCCAATGTCCTTCCTTAATTGACTCCACGCATATTTATTGAGTGTGCCAGCCAGAAACTTTTTAGGTGCCTGGGGTAGATAAGTGACCAAAAAATGCACAGACACTTATTTTTCTGGAGGGAATCTGAAGGAGGAAGTTTTAAGTAAATAAACAGCCAGGGCAAAGGCCCTGACGTACGAGTGTGTTTAACTTATTGAAGGAACAGAAAAACATGAATATTGTGGAGGAGAGGGAAAACGAAGGGAGTGACATCAGAAAGATACCAGGTAAGGTCAGGAGGTCTTAGTGGACCACTGTAAAGATGTTGGCCTGTATTATTCAACTCACCATTCAAATCCTGAAAGATTTTAATGTGGAAAGAAACCTCATTAGCAGCCTGTGGACAAAATGGGGCTAGAATTAGATTTGCTTCAGGAATACTGGGTGCTCACCAAATGAACACCTTCCCCTCATTAATTTATCCTAGTCTATAGGGGTGGATTTCTGTGTCAGTTCCCTATTAATAATTCCTATTTACCAATTGATTCTGCTGATACAACCTGGTCACAGCCTATACTCCTGGGTGGGGGTGGAAGATAAAGACAGGGGCATGGAGGGGCAGAGGGATGAGTAGAGTTTAGTGCTTAGGAGCAGGGTCTATGAGTCCTGGTTTTAGGTTTTAACCAAGCTCTGACACTTTCTCTGCATGTAACAATGATAACTTATTTATTTGCTCTACGCCTCATTTTTCTCTCATCTGTGAAATGGTTCCACAAGGCACCATATGGTGTTATATGTGACCTTCCTAGCAAGGAATAATTCTTCACTGGGTAATCAAGGTCATTCTACTGGCCATTTCTTGCAAATCCTTTCCTTGTGTGTTTGAGACACAGTTCTTTGTCCTTCCCAGATAAAGATACACTGGCAGAGGTCCATTTTCTCAAAGCCATGGTGCTACTGTGTCACCAGTTGACCAGGTTTGGGCTGCCCCTTGCCAACATGCTGCACTCCTACTCAATAGCTGTCTTGGACCTTTATTGGCATGAAAATTTTGTCTGAGATATGTCCAATGTATGGGATATTTGCCTCCTGGCCCTTCATCCCCGCTAGGAAACAGCTGAGAATTTTCTTATTTATGCCCATATTGGTTCCATCCTTTCTTGTCCTCATTCCCACTCTCCAGGCTTGGCTGGATGCAACAGGATCAGGTGGCCAAGCCTTAGCAGAATCATGCCACCTGCCTGCCACATTCTTCCTTGGCCAAAAAGCAGTTTATGGGGTGATACAGAACCCTTCCTCAGACTCCTTTTTACTGATCTTGTCTCCAGTTCACCTCCAGGACAAAACTAACCCTGGCCCTTCTCTAGGGAAAGACTCCCTTGTGGAATCTCTCTGCCTCTCACTCCTTTCTGTCTCTCTCCGTATGGTTGTTTCTGCCTCTCTTTGCCACGTGTCATGTGAGCATTGCCTTGTAAATTGTTCAGAATCCAAGTTGGGGTGGGATATTTACCCAGAGCGAATTATGGCTGGATGCATTCCTATGTCAACATGTGCCACGCTCATTTCTTATAAAGTAGTTCATTATTCTGTGGGGCATAAATAGTATTACCAGATTGATATGATTAAAGCTAGTGAGTCATTAATTAGCATCTAATTAAAAGAGATGAGTTACATACCCATGTACAGTAGTTAATGTTATGTTTTCCTTGAAAAAGAAATGATTAAGTGTACAGCAGTTGTGTTTTCAAAGAAACCACCCCAAACCCTGTGTTCAGTTGCCTATGGATGCAGGGACAGTGTCTGCCTTGGCGTATCAGAAAACTGAGTTTACTAGTCCCCAAAGACCTGGGTGCCAACATGAGCTGGGGTCTTTCTAGTCACAGAAAGCCAGATTAAACTTTGCATGATTTCCAGAAATATCAACAGGGAAGCCATCAAGTCAGCTTCCCGGGACTCCAGCTTCTTCAGTGCTGTGCTCCTTCTGTTCAACCTTCTGCTGTGAGACCCACTCATGCTGCCAAGTGTTCTCACACTCTTTGTCTAATTTAATTCTCACATTACTCATATCCCCATTTTATAAGCCAGAAAACTAAATCTCAGATAGGACTCCCTTGTCACTGATTTAATGACTAGGTAATTTCTGAAGAAGCACTAGGACATATTCCAACCATCTAAGCCAGACATTCCAGGTATCTAAAGACTGATCCTGGCATCTCTTTTGGAGTCTCCTCTCCCTATCCCTTACCTCCTGCCTTTATCTCCAGCAGAACTACTCTTCGCTGTGTTTTCTTTAATGTTGTAATTCTGCTACGAATTACACCCAGCTACGAAGACTCTTTTTCTATCCCCCACCCAATGAGACTCACCTAATCTGGGTGCAGACCAATTCTAATTTCAGCAATACAGCCTTACCTATCTTGACTCTAGTTATTCTTCCACTCAGTGAATTCTTAGTAATTTGTACACTAGAGCCCATGCTGGAGAAAGATCAGAGTTCATCCAACTCAAACTCTCTACTATGCAGACATTTCCTCTACAATATCCCTCACATGTGCGAGGTCAGACAATAAGTTTGTAAGCTCATCTTAGAAAAAGTGCTACATATCTCATTCCTGAAATCACTGTGATCATCTTTGAAGTACTCCCCTTGGGAAACTATGCACCAATGCCTATGCCTAGTCCACCCTTCAAAGCAATTTTAGAACTCTTTTTCTGGAATGGCCTGCAGAGCTGTTATCATATGAAGGTCTGATAATTCAGTTCATGCACTTAGATTGGCAGCACTGTACAAACAACTCTATAAGGTTTCATAACCTTGTTATATCAGAGTCACACAGCTGTGTTTGTGTTAACATGTGGCAGTGTCTTGCAAAGTGACGTTCATTATTGTTTTTGTCTGTTTTTGTGTGCTATAACGCCGATGGTCATTCCAAAAAGAGTGTTCTAAAATTGAAGGACGGATTAGGCGCTGGCATGAGTGCATAGCTTCCTCAGGGGAGTCCTTCGAAGATGACCATAACGATATTCCGCAATGAGGTATGTAGGATGAGTTTCTAGGATGAGTTCGTGAACTTAATTATCAGACATCATAGTCCCCAAGCCTCCTTTTACAGCAATGGAAAGGTTACTGTCTCCATTGTTATTAGATCACCTCTGATTATCAAAGCAATACCTGAAGGGACTAGCATGGGAATAAGAACAGAGCAGGTCAGAATGTCAAGGGGAAGTTTTACATATCAGTTATATCTTTTACTTCACTATTATATTAATGGATTGCTTGTGTAATAAAATAATATATAAATAAAAGTGACAAAGTCCCATTGGAAGAGTCTCATAAATTTATAGAAAAAATAAATAACAAATAGAATAACACATAACTCTTGCCTGTAGAAAACTATAGGTATTTTTCTCCTACTTTGTTTTTATTAAACTATATTTAGATGCCATAATACTATATATAAGAATTGTATGTCCTTTCTGCTTAATATTCTAGCATATGTACTTCCTATATTATTAAAAAATTTTGTTAACACCAATTTTAATTATGGCATATGGGATGAAATATCACCCATACAATCTTTCCCTATGGTTGGGCATGCATGCTTCCAACATTTTTGCAGTATAAATATTGCTGAGGAAAACATCTGTTTTTAATTGGAAAGTTTAAATTATTTATATTTCTTGTCATAACTGGTATCCTCATTTGTTCTTGTCTTGTTATGTTTATTATATTTGATCCTTCCTTGCTATTTCCTTTGGATTACCCTCTTTTTTATTATTTTTCCCCTGTGGTAGTTTTTTCTTTTTTCTTTTTTAAGAGATGGAATCTTGCTATGCTGCCCAGGCTGGAGTGTGGTGGGCAACTACAGAGTCCACTTTCTGGGCTGAGCAATTCTCATACCTCAGCCTCCCGAGTCACTACAGGCACGTACGACTGTGCCTTGCTCCCTATGGTTGTTTTAAAGATATGTGTTTTGTTTTAATACTTAGTGGTGAACTAGTCCAAGTTCTTTCCTAAAGTTTCTAATTTTATTTCTTCCATGCAATGCTGAGCAGCTAATTCGGCTGTTAAACCCATCTATTGGGTTCTTAGCTTCAGTTATTTCATTGTTCTTGACTCTACAATTTTAATTTAATCCTTTTACATACATCCCATTTCTCAGGAATATTTGTCAGCTTAAAGTTGCAGGTTTTCAAAAGATAGTCTTTATTTGAGTAAACATATTAATAATTTATGCCTTTTTAAGGTTCAAATTATGACACTAGGTACATACAGAATTAAAATTTTTGTGGCTCACTGTGTGTGTGTGTGGGGGGGAATTTGGCATTTGACATGAATAATCTGTTTATTTCAAGTACGTTTGTCTTTAAACTTCCTTGTCTGATATTACTGTGGCTATATCAGCTTTTTTTCTCCTTTCTGAAGTATAAATGGCATAAAGCAAAATGTAAAGTCTTAAAGTATTGCACTTCAATGAGTTATAACAAATTTATATACACGGGTAACCCGTACCCCCATTAACATACAAAACACTTTCATCACTTTGGAGATTCTACCAATGCCACTTCTAAGTCAATCTTTTTAAAATTCTTTTACTGTTGAGTACTTTTGCCTATATATGAACACACACACACACACACACACACACTACAGTATATATACTCTTTTGTGCCCTATTTATTTCATTTCCCCTAGGGTAATGTCTGTGAAATTCACCTACGTTGTACCAGAGATTTGTGGAGAACTTTTATTCCTGAGTAGTGTTCCATTATATAAATATACGTATCACAATTTATTATACATTCATCAGACATTTATATTACTTCCATTTTGTGACCATTATGAATACATCTTCTGTAACATTCTTATACAAACATTTGTATAAACTTAAGTTTTCATTCCTGTTGAGTAAATGCCTAGAAAAGAAATTGCTCAATCACTGGGTAGGTGTGCATTTAATTTGATAAGAAACTGCCTATTTCCAAAAAAGCTGTACCCTTTTATATAAGGTGACCAGATTTTAACATTGGTAAAGCAGGACACCATTGGGGGGACCTGACAACAATGCAAATTTTGATAAGCAGTTCTCGATAATCAGTTCTCAACAATTATTTGTTATTATTAAAGTTTAACATTATAAAATTAACAAAAATAATATAAAACTCATATCCTGGCGAAATAGCCACATGGCAGCCGAAAACTGTATATTCCCTTCCTTTTCTCCTGTGTTCCTTACCTTGTTGTGCATTCTTTCCAAAAATTGGGACTTTTTAAAAATGCTGCAGGATGCAGGACAAATTGTTAAAAATCAGGACTGTCCCGCCAAAAGCGGACATCTGGTCACCTTACTGGGGGGTGGGGGGGTGCTACTTGTTTGTTCCAGACAGTTTGGCTCCTTCTGAGCTAATTGTCCTTGCCTAGAAGCAAGGGAGGGAACCGGTCTCCTTCTGGTACAGATTCCACCTGGGCGACCTTGCCCAGGAGGGGAGTAGGGAGTAGGGAGTTTACATTAGCCTTTTCATTTCCAAATGAAGTTACATTAACCTCTTCATTCCCAAATGTAGTTACATTAACCTTTTCAGCAGTCGGTATATTCCCTTCCCATTCTCCTGCTGCTCCCTAGCTTGTCCTGCATTCTTTCCAAAAATTGGGACTTTTTAAAAACACCATAGTATGCAGGACAAATTGTTAAAAATCAGGACTGTCCCGCCAAAAGCGGGATGTCTGCTCACCTTACTTTTACAGACCTACCACAAATAAATGAGAGTTCTGGTTGTTCCACACTCTCAGATTGAGGAACTTACCTTCTATTTTCAATTTGCTGAGATTTTATCGTGAATGTATGTTTAATGTTTTCAAATGCCTTTCTGAAGCTGCTTGTCATCTGACTTTTTTTCTTCAATTCTATCGTTCATGAGTCTCCTTTAGTCTGTTAATTGATATTTCAGTGTTAAGTGAATCTTGTATTTCTATAACAAATCTCACTTGGTCACAACATGTTACTAATTTTATGCACTGCCGAGTTTGATTTGCTAATAGTTATTAAGAATTTTGTGTCTTTATTCACAAGAAATACTGTTCTATATTTTTTTTATCTAGAAGTGTCTTTGCCTGATTTGGGTATCAAAGTTATGCTGACTACATACAATGACTTAAAAAACATTACTTTTTTCTCTGTTTCTATAGAGCTCTCATAGGACTAGCATTATTTTTTCTTAAATGTTTGCTAGAATTGACTAGTGAAGCCATCTGAGTATTTTCAAATGCAAGTTCAATTTATGAATAGACTGAGGCTCTTCAGATATTCCATCTTTTTGTGTTAATTTTGGTAATTTTAGTCATTCAAGGAATTTATCCAACTCATTCAAGATGGCAAATTTATTGGCATGAAATAATTCATGATTTGCCCTTACCTTTTTGAAGTCTATGGAAATCTGCAGTGATATTCTCCCATTTCTGACATTAGCAGGCTGTGGTTTCTCTCTTTTTTCTTGACCAGTTTAGCCAGAAGTTTATATTAATTTTTTTGTTTTGTTTTTCTTTCGAATACCAACTTTTCATTTCATTTATTTTCTCTTGCTTGTTTAGTTTACATTTCATTAATTGTCCTCTGTATTGTGTTCTTCCTTCTTCATTTGATTTGATTTACTCTTATTTTTCCAGCTTTTTAGGGTGGGAGTTTATATTATTGATCTGTTTTTGTTTTTAAATCAGTTTGTGCTCTTGTCTGAATATTGAAACTAATAGTTGGAACTGAGCTGGCTGCAGTGGCTCATGCTTGTAATCTGAGTGCTTTGGGAGGCCAAGGCATGTGGATCACTGTAACCCAGAAGTCTAAACTCAGCCTGGGTAACATAGCAAGATCCTGTCTCTATAAAAAAAAAAAAAAGAAAAATTAATAAATAGCCAGGCATGGTGGTGCATGCCTATAGTCTCAGCTTTTGGGAGGCTGAGGCAGGAGAATCTTGAGCCCAAGAATTTGAGGCTGCAGTGAGCTATGATCATACCACTGCACTTTAGCCTGGGTGACAAAGTGAAGCCCTATTTCTAAATTGAAAAAAAAATAGGTGGGCTTTCAGGAAATGGTGAGGGTCATCAGGGTAAAGCCCTCATGAATAGATTTAGTGCCCTTTTTAAAGAGGACCCAGGAAGTTGCTTTGACCTTTCTACCATGTGAGGACACAGCAAAAGGCACCTTCTATGAGCCAGAAAATGGATCCTTATCAGACAATGAATCTCCTGACACCTGATCTGGGACTTCTTGGCCTCCAGAACTGTGAGGAATGAATTTCTATTGTTTATAAACCACTCAGTCTGTGATACATTTCTAATATGCTATAGCAGCACACAAGGATCAAGACAGTTTATCTATTCAAAGAGATTTCCTGTGCTCCTTCGCGGGAAATCTCCCAACTTGAAGGCAATCACCACTGCGTTTATTTTCCATGATAATTAAATATCTTTATGCGTTACATTTTTTTTATTCAATGCAATAATTTTGAGAAACACCCATGTTATTGTTTGGATCACTAGATTTCAGTATTTCATTTTATAAATATAACAAAATGTGTTTGTTTACTTACCCATTGATGGACATTTGGGCCATTATAGATGAAGCTGCTTTGAACTGTTACGCACAAACTTTTGTATAGACATATAGTTTTACTTCTCTTGAGTAAATATTGAAAAGTAGAATTACTGGATCATATTATAGGGGTATATACACATCATAAATTTTTTTTCAAGCTTTCTAAAATTTTAAAACTATTCTATACCACTACCAACATTGTGTGAAAGTTTCAGCTGCTCTACATCATTGCCAAAACTTTATGTTAATGTTGTTTTTAATTTTAGCCATTGTAGTGGGTACCTACTACTATCTCTTTATTTTATTTTATTTTATTTTATTGAAATAGTTACCCTGGGTAGAGTGCCATGGCATCATACTTCAAAGCAACTACAAACCCTTCGGCTCAAGCCATCCTGTTGCTTCAGCCTCCTGAGTAGCTGGAACTATAGGCACCACCACAACCCGCAGCTAGTTTTTCTATTTTTAGTAGAGATGGGGTCTCACTTTGCTCAGACTGGACTTGAACTCCTGAGCTCAGGCAATCCACCCACATCTACTTTCCAGAGTGTTAGGATTATAGGCATGAGCCAACTTGCTCAGCCTCCTTGTGATTTTAATTGGTATTTTTCTGATTTATATGTTTTATGCATGTGTGTACAAAGTGTATATTCAAATATTTTGTTCATTTATCATTAAGTTTTTTTATATTAGCATTATTAACTTGTAAGATTTGTTTATATATTCTGGTACCAGTCTTTCATCAGATATATGTTTAATAAATATTTTCTCTCAGTCTGTGACTTGCCTTCTCATTTTCTTTATGATACTTTTGAAGAATAGAAGATTTTAACCTGTATAAAATCCAGTATATCCTTCTTTTTAATATGGCTTGTGCTTTTTGTTTCCTGAGACATCTTTTCTGCCTTAAGATCACACATACTTTTTATATTTTCTTCTAAACTTTATATTATTTTTAGCTTTATGTTAGGTTTATGATCTGTTTTGAGTTCATTTTTGTGTATAACATGAAGTAAGAGTCAATATTGGCTTTTTGTTTGTTTTGTTTTTATTTTTCACCACATAGTTACCTAGTTCTTGCATCTTGCAATTTTTGAAGAGCCTATCCTTTGTATTGAATTACTTTTGTGTTGTTGTAAAAACAACAATTATATATGTGTGTGGGTGTATTTCTGGGCGCTGATCTGTCTCATTCTTTTATTTGTCTCTCTTTATGAAATATCATTAAGTTGGTTTTTTTTAAGAGACATAGTATCACTCTGTTGCCCAGGGTACAGTGCCATGGCATCACCATGCTCAGGCTCTTAGGTTCAACAAATTCTCTTGCTGGACCCTCCAGAGTGGGTAATACTACAGGAATATGCCATAATGTTTTCCTATTTTTATTTTCTATTTTTAGTACAGACAGTATCTCACTTTGCTCAAGCTAATCTTGACTCCTGAGCTCAAGCGATCCACCTGGCTTGGCCTCCCTGAGTGCAAGGATTACAGGCATGAGCCAATGTACCTGGCCACTATTAGGTCTTAATTGCTGAAGATTTCTAGTTCATCTTGAAATTAGATGATATAAATCATTGAACTTTGTTCTCAATTTTCAGGCTTATTTTGGTTATTCTTTTAGTTTTATTGGTTTTCTCTATTGTTATTCAACTTATGTTGGTTTTCATTCTCATTGTTGTTACATCCTTCATTCTACTTAGTTTAGGTTTAATTTGTTCTATCTTCTCAACATATTTACTAATTTTCTCTGTGATTTCTTCTTTGATTTTTGTGTATTTAGAAATGTGCCCCTTAATTTTTAAATATTCGTGGATTTGCTAGATATCTTGTTTTATAATTTAATTTTGTTGTAGTATAATAACACTTTGTAAAACTGCAATCCTTTGAATTTTACTTAGACTTTGTTCATGGACCAACACATGGTATATTTTGGTGACTGTTCATATACACTCGAAAAAAATTCATCTTGTGCAGTTGTTGAGTGTAGTGTTATATACATGTCCATTAGGCTACTTGGATTGATAGTGCTTTTCAAATCTATATTCTTACTAATTATTCAATCAGGGACTGTTAGAGGAATGTTAAAATCTCCAACAGTAGCAGTGGATTGTTCAGTTTCTCTTTTCACTTCTACCAGGTTGTATTTTATGTATTTTGAAGGCTTTCTTATTATGCCTTCTTGATTGATTGGCACTTTCATCCTTATAAAGCATCCCTCTTTATCTCTGGTAACAATTCTTTGTCTTAATGTCCGTTTTGTCTGATATTCATATAGTCACTTCAGTTTATTTTGATTATTGTTTGCATGGTATGCCATTTTCTATGTTTTACTCCTAAGCTACTTTATATTTAAAACATGCATATTGTTAGATATTGCTTTCATATCTAATTTGTCAATCTCTGCCTCTTGGGGTGTTAATGCCATTTATGTTTAATATAATTATTAATATCATTACATATAAATGGACAAAATATACATATAATGTATAAAAATTATAATTTTGTTCTATTTATCATATCTATTCTTTGGCCATTTTCTTTCCCTTTTTTGCTCTGTTTCAGGAATGAGGCTTATTTTTAAAATTCCATTTCTTCTCTCTTGGTTTTAGATATAACTCTATTTTATTATTATTTTTAGTTGTTGCACTAAGGATTATGATATATTTTCTTATCATGATCTATAATGGGTTAGTAGATCATTTTTCACACAACATACTAACCTTAGAAGAATAGTCTTTAATTTACCCCATCTTTGTGCTGTTCTCATACGTTTTATTTCTATATATATTATTATCCTATGATATATAATTAGTATGGCTTTAAACATTCAATAATCTTTTAAAGAAATTAAATTTTTTAAAAGTTCTATATTTACCCATGAATTTACCATTTCTAATTCTCATTATTCCTTCGTGTAGATTTGATTTCTCCTTTGGTATAATTTTTCTTGAGTCTGAAGAAATTGCTTTAATATTCCTTGTAGTGCAGATCTGTTAGTGATGAATTCTTTCAGATTTTTCTTTTTTTTTTTTTTTTTTTTTTTTTTTTTTTTGAGACAGAGCCTCAAGCTATCCCCTTGGGTAGAGTGCCATGGCATCACACTCACAGCAACCTCCAACTCCTGGGCTCAAGCGAGTCTCTTGCCTCTGCCTCCCAAGTAGCTGGGACCACAGGCGCCCGCCACAACGCCCGGCTACTTTTTGGTTGCAGCCATCATTGTTGTTTGGCGGGTCCGGGCTGGGGATTCGAACCCACCACCTTAGGTGTACGTGGCTGGCGCCTTAGCCGGTTGAGCTATAGGCGCCGAGCCCAGATTTTTCTTATTGGAAAGTGTTTTAGTTTTGTCTTTATTATGGAAGACACTTTGTCTGACTATAGAATTCTAGGTTGACAGATTTCTTTTCATCATTTTAAAGGTGTGGTTTCTTTGTCTTCAAGCTTACTTGATTTTTAAAGAGAAATTGGTGCTCCTGTTTACTCTGAGATACCTCAGCATGTAAGTATGTGTGTATGTTTTAAATGGTTAAATGTGTCCTTCTTGTGGGTCATAAAGCCTCTTGAATCTGTGGGTTGTTATTTTTTCAGTTTTGGAAAATTCTCAGGCAGTATTACTTCAAATATTGCTTCTTTCAAATTCTCTTTCTTCTCCTTTTGAAGCAACAAATTCTTTTATAAACCTTTTTTAAACTTCCCAATATATCTTTTGCACTGTGTCATTAATTTTAATTTCCATCTCCTTTTACTCTCTGTGCTTCATTCCCCATATGCTACTGATCTATCTTCTAATCCATGAATCCTCTTTTTTGCTCTAACTAGTGATTAATACAAGGTGACTTGAAAAAGTTTGTGGAATTAAAACTGGAATTATAAGATAAAAATAAAAAATGTGAGCTCTGTTTTTCAACATAAGCTTCATCAAGTTCAAGGCACTTTGGCAAATGGTAACATCAGCTGTTTGACCATACCTAAAGAACTGAGAGTCCTTTAACCACATCAGTGCAGTCTTTTTTACAATATTAACTGAAGAGAAATGGGCACCCTTTATAGATGTTTTAAGATTATAAAACAAAAAGAAATAAGCAGGAGCTAAAGCAGGATGGTAAGGTGAGTGTCTATTGATTTCCCATCAGAACTCTTGCAAATTGCCCTTGCTTGATGAGAAGAATGGGCAAGAGCATTGTTGTAGTGAAGGTACCCCAATTGAAGCTTTCCTAGGTGTTTTTCTGCTAAAACTTTGGCTACCTTTCCCCAAACACTACTATTATAAGCAGATGTTGTTATTTTTTGGCCTTCTAGAAAAACCAACAAGCAAAATGGCTTGAGCATTCAAAAAAACTGTAGCCATGACCTTTAGTCTGACCAATCCACTTTTGCTTTGACTCAACCACTTCTACCTCTTTGGAGCCATTGCTTTGATTGTGCTCTGTCTTCAGGATCATACTGGTAAAGCCCTATTACATCTCCTGCTACAATTCTTCAAAGAACTTCTTGAGGATCTCGATCCTGCTTGTTTTTGTTTGTTTGTTTGTTTTTGATTTTTTGAGACAGAGCCTCAAGCTATCACCCTGGGTGAAGTGGTATGGCATCACAGCTCACAGCAACCTCCAACTCCTGGGCTCAAGCAAGTCTCCTGCCTCCACCTCCCAAGTAGCTAGGACTACAGGCACCTCCGCCCAGCTATTTTTTGGTTGTAGCCGTCATTGTTGTTTGGTGGGCCGGGGCTGGATTTGAACCCACCAGCTTAGGTGTATGTGGCTGGTGCCTTAGCCACTTGAGCCACAAGTGCCAAGCCAATCCCACGTGTTGAACATCTGCTCTCATCTGAAATTGATCTGGGGAGTAATAGTTTTAGCATCCATTGAACAGAAAGTTTATTCCACTTTAATTTTCCAGTCAGAAGTATGTGGGCTGAACCAGTTGAGACATTGAGATGCCTATAATGTAGACTATTATTTTTGCTATTAATTATTTGTCCTCTTCAATTAGAGCACAAATTTTTTGCTTGCAAATTGATGTAGATAGTCCATTGCTGCAAGCTTCATCTTCAACATCATCTTGTCCCTTCTTAAAATGAGTTCTCCATTTTTAAACTGCTGATTTCTTTGGAGCATTGTCCCCATAAGCTTTTTCTAAAGCATCCATTTCACCATTCTTCTACCCAAGTTTCACCCCAGTTTTGATGTTTTTCTTGCTTTAATTTTAGCAGAATTCATGTTGCTCCAACAGGGACTTATCAAAGAGATAATTTAATGTTTTTAGTGCCTCAAACTACATCCTGTTCAGACAAACTGCAAAAGTTAGTACAAGTTTATTTTGGTTCAAAAGATTTTGAAATGTATGCATTTTTTTTCATAATATTCATTATCCATGATTTTTCAAAGACCCCTAGTATTCTGTGAAAGCCATCTCCTGACATCTTAATTTTAGTTACTGTATTTATTAGTTCTGTATTTTCTATTTAAGGATTTTTTTTGTAGACTTCAGGTTAAATTTTTATATTTTCATTTATATTTTTGAAAATATAAGTCATATCTGCTAAAAAGTTTATACTAGATAACATCAAATAACTAAATTATTCATAGGTGCATCTCTAATGCCTTTCTTCTCTTGATTTTTAGTCATATAGTCTTGTTTCCTAAAATGCAATCTAGTTCCTAATTGACACTGGACAGGTTTCTTAAAAAATACCACATACTTTGGGTGCATTATCTTCTTGTGCTATTTTGTTTGGTTGGTTGGTTTTGAGGTTTTTTTTTTTTTTTTACTAGATAGTAGATCAGTTTTATATGCTTTGATTTAAAAATATTTAAAATTAAGCAAATCAATTTTATCTAATCACATACTAAAATTATTTGAGGGTGTGGTTCAGGAATTGTAAGAGCTTGTTTATTTATGGTTTGCTTTAATCCCTAAGTAATTCCTTTCAGTGTTTGGGCAGAAAGCCTATACTTTCCTTGCTATGTCTGAACTTCAATTCTTATGTTTCCAGGGCCATGAAACTGCTGAAACTCTTGTCAGTTTAGTGTCTTAGCAGACACTTTTTCCTTGCTTCCTTGGTTTTTGGCCTCTTTCTAGAAGTGGTGCAGTTTAAGAGTAAAAACAAAAGCTTGGAGAGGAAAGCTGGGCTCACTTCTCTCAAGTTTCTTTTACATCTGGCATTTTTGCCTTTCAATCCTGTTGACCTTGATAGGTTAGAACTCTGATTTTTGTCTTCCAGAATGATGAAACTGTCATTAGGATTAGGCTACCACTTTCTGCTCAATGGCTATGCTCCAACCCCTGAATTAGAGAACACTCTTAACGCTGAAAGCAACTATGAATAAGACGCCTTAATGTGTTTCTCTTCGCTCTGAGATCATATACACTCAGGTTCTGGCTACTTTGATTCTTCTCTCCATCTTTGAGGTAGGCTGGATTTATTTTTGGCACTTATCTGGTTTTTATAGTTGTTCATTATGAAAAAGTGATCTAATAAAAGATATTCTGTCATAGTCAAAAATAGAAATCTCTGTCACTTTTGTCAAAAAATAGATTCAAGTTCAAATAATGAATCATCTGTTATTATTTACCACCTTCATTGAAGATGGACAAGACACCTTTTATCATCTTTATTTTACTTGCTGCCACCAAGTAAATTATACCAGCTTTAATTGGCATAATATGTTCATATGATTATTTTACCCAGCTAATTGTTGTTAATTTTATAAATTAGGAATCTTCTCTTTCAAGAATTATTTATGACACTTTCATTCTGTTTTGCAACCATATTTACCACCGTTATTTAGAATAAATTATGTGCTTAAATGCTTTCAGTTTCTCATTACCAGTTCTTCCACACCATGACTTTATTATTTATGAGTTTTAAATTTTGATTCATTTTGTTTCAGCTGGCTGAAGTAGACCTTGGAGTAATTTTTCAGGAAGAATGCATGAGTCAAACATTTTTTGAGTCCTTGCATAACTGAGATTATTGGTCTGTTGACTTCATATATGAACCACAATTTTTAAGTATTCAATCATTTACCTTAAAAAAAAAAAACCCACTTAACCTGAGCAAAATACTATGCTGGATGCTAGAAATATAGCAGTAGGAAAAATGTGCACAGTTGATGTTTTTATGGATTTTACACACTCGTAGGAAAAACAGACATTGACAGTTGATTCTACAATTAATTACTAGTGGTCATTAAGACAAAGGAGAATCATAGAGTTCTAGTTCTAATCTTGGAAGATAAATGAGCAGAGATATGGCGTGATTAGTCCTAACTTTTTATTAAAATCATGCTAATTGTGCTGTAAGGGGTATGAAGATGGGACCAACCAGAAGGCTATTTGCTGTTACAAAGTTTCCAGTGAGAGATGATAGGGACTTGGACTGGTCCAATGACAGCGGAAATTTTAAAAAGTGGATATATTTAAAAAAATGATAAATATGTATTTTAGTTTTCTGTTTCTCATTCACTCAATATCAAATTTATTAGTATTTCTATATTCTGTATCTTTGAAATACAGCAGAACCTCTGTAAGTTAACCACTCAAGGGACTATAACAAACTGGTCAACATATGAAGGTGGCCAACATAATGAACTTACCATAGTAAATGTGGCAAATGTCTGGTTTAGGAAGATTAGGCCAACAGAAAGAGGTAGTCAATGTAGGGAGGTGGTCAATGTAGGGTGGTGGCAAAAAAATGGAGGTTCTACTGTATGTCTAAACCAATCATTTCTCACCACCTTGTTCTCTTTCACCCTAATTCAAGTCACCATTATCCCTTGCCTAGATTCCTTACTAGTTCTTACTCCTGTTCATGTGTTGACCTTTGCTCCCCTTCATGGAATGATCCTTCTAAAATATGTATCAGATTACAACATTCCTCTCAAAACTCTCCAACAGTTTTCCATTTCTCTCTGACTGTGTTGGAGAGGATGCAAAGAAAAGGAAACTCATACATTATTGGTAGGAATGTAAGTTAGTGTAGTTACTATGGAAAATGGTATGGAGCTTCATCAAAAAACTGAAAATAGAACCATGTAATCCAGTAATCCCACTACTGGGTATATATCCAAAGGAATGGAAATCAATGTGTCAAAGGGATATCTGTAGTCCTCTGCTCACTGATATGTTAATTAACTTGATTTAATCATTTCACATTGTATGCATATATGAAAACATCCCATTGCAGCCCATAAATACAATTATGATTTTATAATCAAAATAATTATTAATATTACTATTCCCATTAATGTTGATAATTAATCATATTAATATTTACATTAACATTAATAATAATAATAGTGTCTCTCCCACAGCCTTCTTTGAGCTTCATTTATCCAACCTTTAAATGTTCTTTTCTTTCACTCCAAATAAATAGATAGATTGGGTAGCTGGCTGTTAGGGAGCACCCAGCCTGGTGGGAGATGGAGCATGTTTTCTCTGCCTTTATTTTGGAGCTTCTCAGGGCTCAGGCCAAGCCTGCTGGCTGCTTTTCTCATTCTGAATATTCTTTCCAAGTTCCCACTCGTGGTCATGACTTTAGCTACTTCAGAAACTGAGGAGTTTCCCAGGAAAACTGTGATGAGTTGGCTACTGGAGGGCTTACCGCTCCCAAATTGGTATGATTTTACAATCCTATGTGTTCCCCACTTGATGTTTCATGGTTATCTGAAGCCTAGCCTGTCTAGTTCCAGACTCATGACCTTTCCCAAAGCCCTCCTCCTCCAGCTTCTCATTCTCAGTGAATGGTGCTCTCAGTCACCCTACTAAGACAGAAACATAAGCATCATCCAAACATAAGCCACCCTACTGTCTAAAACAGAAACATAAGCATTGTCCAAACATAAGCCACCCTACTGTCTAAGACAGAAACATAAGACATAGGCATTGTCTCCAGCACTTTCCCTTCCTCACTGCCACATCCAACCACATCAATCATAGGATGGGTATTTCCAACCACATAACAACAGACATAACAATAGATCTGCTGTGAAGAAGCTCACATGCCAGTTGAGAAAAATAGACGATAAAGAAATAACTACAAATCTACTCAAAATGTCAGTTCTATGAAGAAAGATAAGTCAGAGTAAGAGAATTAGAGACTGACAGTGGAGCATGGGGGTTATAGGGGGTTAGGGAAGATGTCTCTTAAACTGATATATTTGAAGAAAACTTTGAAGGGAGCAAGCCATGCAAACATTTAGGGAAAGAGTGTTCTTGACCAAGGAAACAACACCATGTGCAAAGACCATGGACTTGGTAGGGGAATGACAAGGAGGTAAGTGTAGCTAGACTAGAATAGCAAAGCAGAGAATGGTAAGAGATGTCAGAAAACACAAAGTCATTGTTAGAACTTCAGCTTTCACCCAATCAGATTGAAATGGGAAACTGTTGGAGAGTTTTGAGAGGAATGTTATGATTAGATTTATATTTTAGCAGGATCACTTGGTGAAAGGGATCAAAGGTCAAAACATGAACATTAGTAAAGAGGCCACTGAAATAATCTGGGCAAGAGATAATAGTGGCTTGAACTAGAGTGAAAGAAAACGAGGTAGTAAAATACAATTGCTTTGGATATACAGAAGAACCTTAATAGCTGGCCCTTCTCCACATTGACCACTTCCTTAAGTTGACCCAATTTTCATAGACCAGACATGCACCATTGTACCAGTCTTCATGGCTTGTGATTTATGTATTTGACAAAAAAAGTTTTGTGTGTAATTCAATGTCATGAAAATATTCCCCCATATATTCTTTTATTCTTATATATATATATTCTCTCTCTATATATATATACACACATGCACACACATACATCTGGAACTTCACCTTTTCCATATTGTACTACAATGTCATCTTTTTTATACATGTAGATCAAGTGACAATGTATATGTGGGTCCGTTTCTAGATTTTCTATCCTGTTGCATTGGTTTGTCTATCTTTGGGCTAATACCATACTACCTTAAATACTATAACTTTATAAATCTTGATATCTGCTAGTGAACTTCCTGCAGACTCATTTTTAAGTCAGTATGCGTGGAATGTGCCCATCTACCTGCATCTGAAATCAGTGTGCCCTAATGGGATGTGGCACAGGACATCAAAGGACTCCTCAGCCCATGTTGATCTCATTGCACCTAGCGTGAAACTTAAACTCCTTCCCAAGGCCTGCAAAGCCAAATTTCTTGCTCCTGCCTTTCTTCACTTGCCTGACTCACCATATCTCAATAGCCTTTCTTTTTCCTTTGAAGACAGAGAGTCTAGGTTTATTCCAGTTTCAACATCATCACACTTACTGTTCCTTCTCTCTAGGTTTTACCTCCTCAGATTCTTGCAAGTATAGATCCTTCTTACTATTCAGATGTCATCTCAAATGCCTGCTACTCAGAGAGTCCTCTGATCACTGTTTCTAAATAAAATTTCCTTCTACCTCCTGCACTTGCTAACACTTTATCCCATTGTCTTGTGAAATTACAAAACTTATCAATATCTGAAATAATCTGTTCATTTGGTTGTTTGACATATTATGTGTCTTCCTCTCATTAAAGTGTAACCTCCAGTGGTTTGGGATCTTGTCAATCTTTTGCATTATTGCTAGATCCTTCACTCCTAGAACAGTGTTTGGCACTTAGAAGGTACTCAACACATATTGATGGAAAGAATTTGCTCATCTTAATTTATTGGTCCCAATATCCTCTGGAGATCAAGTTCTCTTCTCCTCAGTGAACCTTTTGAGATATTTGAAAATATGAGGTCAGACAATTGAATTCACAAACTCGTGCTAGAAAACATGCCATATAAGTCACTGCTGAATCGCACTGCAGTCACCTACAAAGTACTCTCCACATTGGGAAGCTATGAACCAACTCCAGTGCCTAGTCACTCTTCAAAGCACTCTTTCTAGAATGAGCTTGTGAACTTAATTGTCAGACCTTGTAGCAATGACTTCTTCCTGGAATTTTCCCATCTTTAAATTTCTTTGATTGCTTCCACTCATTACACATGGATGTATTTTGTCTCTGGCTGTTTGGTTTATCATATGATTAGTTCCTGGACACTCTTAGTCACACCTTCTCTCTGTGCATTCGTTCCTACCATATACACACAACTATACCTTGCCTTGTCCAATGCTGGCCACAGCCTTGGGGCTGGAAATATTTGCTGAATGAAAGGCTAAATAGAAAGTGCTACAAGTAGAGAATCCATGGGTTTCTTAGGCCTTGTAGCTGGCGGGGCTGGGGGTGGGGAGAGAGGATCAAGCGTGGCTTCCCTGGCTGGATTTATTACTCCCCCTTACACAGCATACCATCACCCATGCTCCCCAGGCCTTTGTAAATCACTAGGTGTTATTCCTTCACTTACATATTTTTTATGACTGTCCTTTTAGGGCCACATAAATCAGATGTCAAATCAGGTTATTAGCAGGGGCCATTTTTTTCTTTCCTGTCAACAACCTGGTATTTTAATTCACTTTGGATTTTTCTATTTCTATTCGTAACCCTTCTATGGGATGTTGGATGCTGGCAGAAAGTTCCAAAGGGGAAAATGTGGACAGTTAGGGCAGGTATCAGACCAAAAAAAAAAAAAAAGAAAGAAAGAAAGAAAAACTAGCCTTGTAATGATAAGAGTAAGAAGGAACTTTCCACCTTTGTCACTAAACGATGACCTTAACCCTGAGCATCAGGAAGCTTTCTTTACAGGCTAAGAAAACATGAAAGATTTTCTCCAGGCCCTTCTAAATGTAGAAATGTCAATTTTAGGGTAGAGATTAAAGGTCATTCCTTCACTGGAAGCGTATTTGATAGAACTGATGAGGAAATATAGATATGGGAGACATTACTTGTTTAAGTTAATAGCAGAATTCATAGCATAGATAAGCTATGAACCTGGGCCTCCTAGCATTTCAGATTAGGGAAAAAAACTTAATGTCAAAAACACTGTAAATATAAATTATTTCCAAATCCTTCATATTTCCACCATACTTTTTACTTCTTTTTACTTCTAGACCCCTTTTATTAGTCCCATATCTACCCTGAAGATGTGATTTTTATGTGTTTTTTATTTTGCCCTTTAAAATATATACTTATGTATTTCCATATGTATCCATAGAACTCTATTGTACTATTTTGTGTGTGATTTTAAGGTTCAGAAATGTAATCATGTTTTTGGCCATTAATAATTTGGTTTTATTTTTCACTCTCAATAGTGGGACTGCTTTGGTTTTGAGTGTTTTATTTTGGATTTTGTTTGTTTGTTTGTTTGGAGATCTCACGATATTATTATTACGATATTATTAACATTGACCTAAACGTTTCTTTTAATTGCTATTTTGTAATTATTTTGTTTATTTCTTCTTTTCTGAAGCACATCTGAATTGTTTCTAATTTTTCTATTGCCAAATAATAGTATTGTGAATATTCACATAAAGGTCTCAGTGCTTCTTCATGTGCTTATTTATCCAGGTAGATAAATGGAAATGACATTGCTGGGTCAAAGAGTATGCACAAATTTTTGTTTTAATGAAAACTGACAAAACTTCTCCAGAGTAGTTATACAAATTTACATTCCTATCAGTAGTGAATAGCAGCTACTTGAAAAAGAAAAAAAAAAAAAAGCTCTTGTAAACATTTAATATTATCAGATTATTTTGAAGTTTTCTAATTTGGAAAATTAAAAAGTATCTCATTTGTATTTTAATTTTACCAAGCTTGAGTATCTGTTCTTAAGTTTACTGATGATTTTTAAATTGCATATTTATATTCCTTTATTCCTTGTCCATTTCTATCTCTGTCTCTCACTTTTTTTTTTTTAGCTTTTCATTATTTCTTCCTAGGAATTCTTTGTATATTCTGGATCTTGACCATTGGTTGGTTGTTAGGCATTACAAGTAATTCCCCTGTTCTATGGCTTGTCTTTCCTCTTTGTTTCATATTTTACTACATGGATGTTTTCTATTTTTAATGTAGTAAAATATATTTTTTCTTTATGATGTAAGTACCTTTGCTGTCTTTTAAAGAACCTTTTCTTCATTTATGTATCAAATGTTTCAAGTTGTTTTCTAAAAGTTTAAAGTGTGACACTTTAATTTTGTTTTCTTTTTTAAAATAAATCTAGCTAGTAATTATTTTTATGTCTGGTATGAGATAAAGTCTAACTTAATTTATTTTGTATATAGATAATTAATGTTCTAGTAACATGAGTCACCTTTGTCAAAAACCAGGTTTTCATATATATCTGTGCATCTCTGAGCTCTGAACTCTGTTTGTCTGAGCTTTCTAATCTCAGAAATTAGGCCAATTAGTTTATAATAACTTTGTTACTAATGTTAATATCTGATCAACTGAGATCCTTTACTCATTATTTTTCTTCAAAATAGTCTTGGTAGTTTTTTAAGAATCAACTTTTAAAATTGATGTATGATAAAATGTACAGATTTTAGGTATTCCATTAAAGGCACTTTGATATATATGTACATGTGTAACCACCATCCCAGCAAGATAAAGAGCATTTCAATCATTCCAGAATGTTCCCCATTCCCCTTGCAGTTAATTCTTCACTTTTTCTCAGTAATGCATTAAAGCTGGGCTGGAATGGGGTGAAGTGAAAGAAGCATCTAGGACACAAAATCACCAGTTAGTTAATTTTGATTGTCCACTATTATTCCATATTACAGATTTATCAAATATTGCTTATTTGCTTATTGATCAATACTGGGATTGTTTATAGTTTTAGTTATTATGAATAAAGTTGCTATGACTATTGGTACACATACTTTTTTGTGGGCATATATTAATATTTTCATTTCTCTTAAGTAAATGACTGAAGGAGAAAATTTGAAGTCATAGAATACATGGACTTACAGTTAAGTCAACTGTCAAATTATTTTCTGAGATTAGTGAAAGTCTTATACTCCTATCAGCAATGTGTGAGATCTCCACTGACCCTAAACCCTCAACAACCACCCGGTGCTCTGTGTGTGAAGGTGCATTTCCCTGATGAAGAAATAATATCTGCATTTTTGTATGTGTTATTGACACTCGTATCTTCTTGTGTGAAGTGTCTGTTTGTTCTTTTATTGAGTTGTTTTCTTCTTATTGATTTGTGGGAGTTCTTTTGAACTTTTAACACAGTCCTTATCATACGCTAGTTTTATATTTGATTACAGTCAGTGGGTAGATACCCAGCAGAGGAATTGTTGGAACTAATGGTAAGTCTGCATTTATTTCTTTGAGGAATTTCCATACTGTTTTCCATACAGACTATATGAACTTGCAGTTCCACCAACAGTGTGTGTCATTTTTCTCTCTACATCCATGCCAGTATCTATTTTTTTTATGTTTTAATAATGACCATTCTGACCATTATTATGGGGTAGTATTATAAGGTGGTATCTCATCATGGTTTAATTTGCATAATTTAACTTGATAATTAGTGATGTTGAACATTTTTTTCAATGGCCATTTGTCTATCTTCTTTTGCAAAACTTCTGTTCATGTCTTTTGCCCACTTTTTAATGAGGTTGTTTGGTTTTTGTTTCTTGCTGATTTATTTGAGTTCTTTGTAGATTCTGGATATTAGACCTTTAGTGGATATATACTTTGTGAATATTCTCTCCCATTTTGTAAGTTGTCTACTTTCTCCGATTATTTCCTAATCAATACAAAGGTTTTAAATTTAATTAAGTCACATCTATTCATTTTGTTATTATTCCATTTGTCTATGGGACTTTAGTATAAATTATTGACCTTGGCTAATGTCTAGAAGAGATTTTTCTATTTTTCCTTCTAAGATTTTTATGGTTTAATGCCTTACATATTAGTCTTTTATCCATTTTGAATTAAGTTTTATATGTGGTATGAGATGGGGGTCCTATTTTATTTTTGCATGTGACTGTCCAGTTTCACCAGCATCACTTATTGAATAGGGCTTCCTTTCCATATTATGTTATTCAGTGCTTTGTCAAAGATAAGTCAGTTTTAAGGAAAATGGTTATATTTCTAGGTTCTTTATTCTGTTCCATTGGCCCATGTCTCTACTTTTATACCTGTACCATGCTTTTTTTTTCTACTATAACCTTGTAGTATAATTTGAAGTCAGATAGCATGATGCATCCAGATTTATTCTTTTTACTTAATATTGCTTTGGCTATTCAGTCTTCTTTTTGGTTCTAAATGAAACTTAGAAATATTTTTTTCTAGATATATGAAATAAGATGCTAGTATTTTGATGGGGATTGTGTTGAGTCTATAAATTACTTTGGGCATATGTACATGTTAACAATGTTGATGCTACCAATTCCATGAGCACGGGATGTTTTTACATTTGTTTCTGTCATCTATAATTTCTTTCATCAGTGTTTTGTATTAACAGTTCTCCTTGTAGAGATCTTTCACCTCTTTGGTTAAGTATATTCCTAAGTATTTTATTTTACTTGTAGCTCTTATAAATGGTATTGAGTCCTTGATTTGACTCTCACCTTGACTGTTATCAGTATAATATGCGAGAATGCTACTGATTTATATACATTGATTTTATAACCTGAAACCTTGCTGAATTTATTTATCAATTCTAGTAGTCTTGTATGGAGTCTTTAGGGTTTTCTAGATGCAAGATTATGTTCTCAGCAAACAGGGATAGTTTGACTTCCTCTTTCCCAGTTTGGACATGATTTATTTTTTCATCTTGCTTGATTGCTCTGGCTAGGTTGTCCAGTACTATCTTGAATAGAAGAGGTGACAGTGGGCATCCTTGTCTTGTTCCAGTTGTTAGGAGGAGTGTTTTAAACTTTTCCCCATTCAGTATAATACTGGCAATGGGTTTGTCATTTATGGCTTTTATGATTTTGAAGTGATTTTATGATTTTGTTTCTGGTTATGTGGTAAATCACATGTATAGATTTGCATATGTTGAACCATTCTTGCATCCATGGGATGAAACCCACTTGATCATGATGAATTATCTTTTTGATGTGATGTTGAATTTGGTTTGCTAAGATTGTGTTGAGGATTTTTGCATCTATGTTCATGAGGAGTATTGGTCTGTAGTTTTCTTTTGTGTCCTTTCCTGACTTTGGCATCAAGGTGATGTGGGTTTCACAGAATGAGTTAGGATGGATTCTCTCCTTGATGTTATGAAATAATTTCTAAAGCATATGCACCAGTTCTTTTTCATAGATCTGGTAGAATTCAGTGGTAAATCCATTTGATGTGGCTTTTTTTTTTTTTTTTTTTTTTGCAGTTTTTGGCTAGGGCCAGGTTTGAACCTATCACCTCCAATATATGAGGCTAGTGCCCTACTCCTTTGAGCAACAGGTGCCACCCCTGGTCTGGCATTTTTACTGTTGTTGTTTCCTGGGCGATTTTTTATTATTACTTCAATTTCACTGTTCATTACTGTTCAATCCTGTTCAGGATTTCTATATCTTCCCAATTCATGCTTGGGAGGTTGTGTTCCAGGAATTTATTTATTTCTTCTACATTTTTTAGTTGGTATGCATAAAGATTTTCAAAATATTCCTGGATGATATTTTGTATTTCTGCAATATTGGTTGTAATTTCTCCTTTTTTTTTTTTTTAATTTCTGCTTGTGCTTAGTTAAGTCCTTCCTTTTCTATTTCCAGTTAATCTGGCTAGTGGTATATCAATTTTGTTTATTTTATCAAAGACAAACTTTTTGTTTCATTGATCCCCCCTTTTGTTGTTTGTTTCCATTTCATTTAGTTCCGCTCAGAGATTTATTCTTTGTTTTCTTCTTCTAGTGTTGGGTTTCATTTATTCTTCTATTTCTAGTTCCTTGAGATCTGACCATAGTTAGTTAATCTATGATCTTTCTGTCTTTTTTATGTAGGCATTTAAGGCTATGAACTTTCCCCTTATGACTGTTTTTCTGTATCCCACAGATTTTGAAACCTTTATCCTTGAGCTTTTGATTTTTTGCCTTAATGGTCCAAGGGTCATTTAGCAGCAGATTGTTTAATTGAATTTGATTTCTAATTTTATTTCATTGTGGTCTGAGAAGATACCTGGTATAATTTTGACTTTTCTGAATTTTCTGAGACTTGTTTCATGCCTGATGAGAATGTGTATTCAGTATTTCTAATATCTCTGATCATGCATGATCTACTTCTAAACCTAGTAACACAATTCTGAACAAGGGGAGTTAACCTCAAATAGTCAAACACTTCTCACATGCACAGAATGAGCTGGCAAGGTCAGTGGTGGCAGTGTGGTGGAGACAGAAGAGACAACTTGCACTGGCAGTGAGAAGATGGCATCTGCCTTCTGTAGAGGTGACATAACACTAACAATGCAGCTTTACAATTACTGGATACTGGCAGAGATCAACCCCTGAGGGGTTTAGAGTGAGAAGGGTAGGTGAGCAATTTATCTCTCCCTTTGCAACATCTCTGGCAATCAGTAGGCTCCCCCCCATGCTGGAGAACTCTTATACCCTCATAAGCCCCAAAGCTTTTGCTGCCAGTGAACTAGGAGTTTAAATTTAAGAAGATTGAAATCATACCAACTGTCTTTTCTGACCACAATGTTATAAAATTAGAAATCAATAACAGGAGGATAATTGGAAAACTCACAAACATGTGGAAATCAGGCAACACACTCCTGAACAACAAATGGGTCAAAACAGAAATCAAAAAAAAAAAAAAATCTTAAAACAAATAAAAATGGAAACACAACATACCAAATCTTATGGAATTACATTAAGTGAAATAAGGCAGGCCAGAAAGATAAACACTGCATGTTCTCACATGTAAAAGAAAAAAGTTTATCTCATAGAAGTAGAGAGTAGAGTAGTGGTTGCTGGAAGAATAGGTGGATAGGACAAAGGGAGACGTTAGTTAATGGATACAAAATTAGATAGGAGGAATAAGTTCTAGTGCTCTAGAGCACTGACAGAATGACTATACTTAATACTTTATTACATATTTTCAAAGAAATAGAAGAGAAGATTCCATAAGTCCTGAACACAAAGAAATCATAAATGTTTGAAATGATGGCTATGATAATTATCCTGATTTGATCCTTACACATGGCATACATGTATCAAAATTTCAGTTGTACCCTACAAATACATGTGTATCATATGTAAATTAAAAATAAGAAAAGATATCTGAACTAAAAAAATAACTTGAGATGTAGCAAAAGTAGTTTTAAGTGGGAATTTTACAGTGATAAACACCTACATTAAGGGAAAAGGAAAATCGCAAATAAACAATGTAACTTTATACCTCAGGTAACAAAAAAACAACAAACTAAGGTAAAGGTAGCAGAAGGAAGGAAATAATAAAGATCAGAATGGAAATAAATGAAATAGAGACTAAAAAAGAACAAAAGATCTATAAAGCTAGGAGATGTTTTCTTGAGTAAATAAAATTGACAAACATTCAGCACCAGGAAAAAAGAGATAAAATATGAATAAATTAAATTTTAAATGAAAGAGGAGAAATGACCACTGGTACTACAGAAATGCAAATAATCATAAGTGACTGTGATGAACAACAAATTGGTTAACAGAAGAAATGTATAGATTGCTAGAAATATATAACCTACCAAGATTGAATTTATCCAGTTTTGACAAGGATATGGAGAAAAGGGAACACCTGTGCACTGTTGGTGGGGATGTAAATTTCTATTGGCATTATAAAAAATAGCATGGAGGTTTCCGAAAGGGCTGAAAAATAAAACCACCAGACAATCCAGCAATCCTGCTTCTGGGTCTACATCCAAAGGAAATGAAATCAGTATCTTGAAGAGATATCTGCACTTCCATGTTCATAGAAGTATCATTCACAATAATCAAGGTATAGCATCAACCTAAGTATCCTCTGATAAATGAATGGATAAAGAAAATATGGTATATATATACATACACACAAATAAGTATATATGTTTGTCTATGTGTGTATATATATATGTATTTATTTATTCATACACACACATTGAATACTCTTTAGCCTTAAAAAGAAGGAAATCCTTCTTTTATTGCCAACAGCATGGATAACCTGGAAGATATAATGCTAAGTAAAATAAACCAATCATGGAAAGACAAATACTACATGATCTCAATTATATATGGAGTCTTTAAAAAGTTGAACTCAGAGAAGTAGAGAGTAGAGGGTAGTTTTCAAGGGCTAAAGGAGGGGTGGGGAATGATGGTGAAAGGGGAAAAAAGAAGAAGAAGGAAACTCAAACCACCCATGTGACTTTAAATAAACATACACACATCTAGAAAAATACCTCATGGGTTAGAAAATAAATCACAATAATTAGAAAACATTTAGAACCAAATGGTGCTAAATAAGCTACATGTCATAATCGGTGGGGTACAGCTAAATTACAGGATAAACAAAACACAAACATTAATAATAAAACTTTTCTGACAAGATGGATCAAGGAAAAGACTGAGAAAGAAAAGGCATGAATAGGCTCGGCGCTCATAGCTTAGCAGTAGAGCGCTGGCCACATACACCGAGGCTGGCAGGTTCAAACCAGGCCCGGGCCTGCCAAACAACAATGACAACTGCAACAAAAAAATAGCCAGGCGTTGTGGCAAGTGCCTGTAGTCCCAGCTACTTGGGATGCTGAGGCAAGAGAATTGCTTAAGTTCAAGAGTTTGAGGTTGCTTTGAGTTGTGATGTCATAGCACTCTACTGAGGGAGACCTAGTGAGAATCTCTCTCAAAAGAAGAAGAAAAAGAAAAAGGCATAAATGTAAAATGCCACAAATGAAAAAGCATACCTAACAATAAATACAGTAATAATATAAGAAAGCACAAAAATAAAACCCACTATGATTACCTGAATGAGAAAATATATGAACTGTAGGTCAGTGGTTCTCAATCCTGCAACATTCAACTTAATGGGGGCTTTTAAAATTACTAATTTCCATACTCCTCCCAGAAGCAATCAATCAGAATCCCTGAGGATAGGGCAAGTCCTCAGCTTTAGCAGAGAATTCTAATGGGCACCCAAGGTCAGGAACCACTGCCCTTTGTGGTTATAGGCTCCTCAGACAAACTCCTCCCTGCTGAGGCATTAGCCCTCAGAAATAACAGTCACAGGAGGAACGCCCTTCCTCCTTCCAACAAGAGATGTGCACTGACTTCACAAAACACTAAGTTCTCTTGTGTGTGTATTCCTCTCATCTCTGTATGGACCAACCTTATGTCACCATGATGCTTATACAACAGGAGGCTTCTTCTCTTCTACGATTAACATTATACCCACACAAGTATCATTTTTCAGCCAATGGTCTTAAAACTTTTTCTCTTGAGTCAGTAATCTTTTATTTTCCCTGTCTCATGTCCTTTTGGAATCAGAATTGAGAAAAGAAGTAGTGCTTTCTTCTAAATAATTTTAATGATACACATTGTTGCTAAGACAGGCAAATTCCGACGACCCTACAGACTAATTGAGTGTAAAGCATTCATGTGCACACAAATGAATGCATAAACATGCACATGCGCGCACACACATAATTTCTTTTCTCATTCTGCTACTCAGGCTGTAATCCAGTGGTACAATCGCAGCTCACTGCAGCCTCAAACTCTTGGGCTCCAGTGATCCTCCCACCTCAGCCTCCTGTGTTGCTGGGACTACAGTCATGTGCCACCACACCTGACCAATTTTATTTTACGTTTTGTAGAGATAGAGGTCTCACTATGTTACCTCGCTTGGTCTTGAACTCCTGACTAAAGCAATCTTTGCACCTCAGCCCCCCAAACTGCTGGGATCATAGATGTGAGCCACCATGCCTGGACCACACAAACATTTACTGTGTTGTATAAGACAGTCTGACTAAACGTGACCTTGAATGGCAGTGTCAGTCAGGATTCAGAGCAGCAGTCATTCCACCTATTTTAAATGAGAGGAATATAATAATGGAAATTGGGTGTTTACAAAATCATTGGAAGAACTAGAGGAACAGGCTCCAACTGGGCTTCCAGAGATGATTCTAAGTGAGGACATCAAAATGGCCCACTAAGAGATTTGCTATCCCTGCTGAAGGGAAATTGGGAAATGACTGGGCCCATTGTAGGCCTTAGGCTGGTAACTCACACAGCAGTGACTTGTGGATCACGAGCCTTGGCCAGAAGTTTTGGCTCCAAAGCCATACTGTGGATCCTAGGTCCACTCCAGGAAAAAAAAAAGGATACTTTCCTGCCATAAATTTCCCTGTACTTAACTCACTTCCAGAATCTGGTCTTGCATGAGTGCATTTTATTGTTGGAAAACTTAACTGCAAGACAATCTGGGACATGCAGTTAGTTTTCCAGGCCTGTGAAGTATAGGAAGTCACTCCAGTAGGAGGCTAAGCCAGAAAATCTCCCTTTAGTGCATTGGGGTATCAGAGACAAAAGAGAAGATGTGAGTGGAAACACTTCGCCAGCATTCACACCTTCCTCCCTCACTGCCTGTCAGGAGACAACACGCATCAAACTGGTCACCAAGGCCTGTTGATTTTTTTGGTATTAAAAATATTTCACATCCATATCCTCTTTTCATTTTCTTCTGCCAGTGCCTTAGATAAAGCCTCCATCATATTTTGACCTGGGCCACTGCAAGAGCCTTTTGACAAGTCTTTCTGTCTCTTAGTTTTATTACCTCTAAGCTATTTTACAGTATTTCTACATGAATCTTTTAAAACCATAGCTCCTATATCAACACACACATGTAACTACATTGTAATTTCCTGATGCTATAAGAATTGTCTTCATTGTCTTTAATGCTAAAGCTTTTTCACCAAGAATTGAAACAAGACAAGGATGTCCACTATTACCGCTCTTATTTAACATAGTATGGAAGTCCTAACCATGGAAATTAAGGAAGAGAAAGATATAAAAAGGCATCCAAATTGGAAAAAAGGAAGTCAGATTGTCCCTGTTTGCAGATGACATGATCTTACATAGAGAAAATCCCTAGAGGTCTCCCCTGATAAATGAATAATGAACAATAAATCACGAATGAACTAATAAATGAATTCAGTGGGGTTGCAGAATACAAAATAGATAGACAAATATTGGTAGCATTTCTATACACCAAAGACTGACTGACTAAAAAAGGAATCAGAAAGACAATCCCATTTACAACAGCCACATGCACACATACGTAGCTAGAAATAAGTTTTATAAAGGATGTAAAAAATGTCTTCAGGGAAAACCACAAAGTGTAGATGAAAAGAATTGAAAAGAGCACCAAGAAATGGAAAGACAACATATATTCATAGACTGGAAGAATTATTATTCTCAAAATGACCATATTAACTAAGGCAATCTCTAGATCCAAAAATACCAATGACATTTTTCACAACAATAAAAAATAATCCTGAAATTAATATGAAACCAAAAAGATTCCAAACAGGCAAAGTAATCCTGAGCTAAAAGAACAAACCTGGAAGCAGCACACTACCTGACTTCAAAATATACTACAAAGCTATAGTAACCAAAACAGAATGGTACCAGTATAAAAACAGACATATGTACCAAATAAAATACCAATGCTATTTTCTCATCTTTGGCGTATAGTAGATATTCAAAACTGTTTTTGAATGAATAAATGAACAGTAACGACATTTCCCAGATGTGATATGTATATGTAAAATGAGTTAAAGTGGTACATGCGTGAATTGTGACTATTTTCTTAGTTATGTTAGCATATTCAACATATTGGAAAAACATAACTAGTATGTCAAGCCTATGAGATATTGTTTAGGATGAAGCCAAACAATGAAAAGAGTGAGTCCATGTTTAAAAAAAATAAAGGTGGGATGCAAACATAATATTTATGCCAGTATGTGAATAATCAATGTTGAAAAATGCTAACTTGTGTGACTCTTCTGCTGAAAGGCATCCCTTACCTTGAGGATAACATCCAAGCCCTTGAGTGGAACTCGCAAGTCCTCTCTTATCTGATCCAAACTACCTAGTCAGCTTTACCCTTTGCTCTTCCCATTCCATTCCCCAACTGTCCAACCTACACAACATGTGAAACTCCTCACTCTTCCCCAGCTGTCCTTCTTCTACACACCCTGCACATGCAGTTCCCTGCCAGAAATACCCCCTTGCCAATGCTTCCCTATTAAACAGGGGAACTCCTATTCAGCCTCAAAACCCTACTCAGATGTCAATGTCGCAAGTGTAGTGTGTTAAATTAGAGATGCCATAGATGAGAGCAAGCTGGATTCCTAGAGAGGTCCAGCATCAGGCAATATTTAATTAAGCCCACCATGACCAGCTGAGAGATCTTCCCTCATACAGACCCCCACATTCAATTTTTGCAGATCTCTCAGAGATAACTGCATTCAGAAGGAATGACCCACCTCAACTCAACAGAATTTAATGATAACCAGAATTTGACATCAGATACCTATATGTTATAATTAAGGTTCTTTTCTTCACGGTGTATCTGGTGCTACCCTTTATGAGGACAAAGCACTGGCTTCTCCTTGAAAACCCCATACCTTGTATCACAGCATAGGCTCTGGCTATCTCTGCACTAAACCAAAGGCTCAGGGGCTCTGCAAGTATCAGAACTTAGAATCAACATTTCACAACTAGAATGCCACTATTTTTCTTTTGCTAATTTTGTTCAGATTGTATAAGAAACTTGATCATATAAAAAATGAAGGTATAAAAAATCATAAGCAGAAAAAGAAATCACTCATAATCCCACTTCCTGGGGGCAAAAATTGCTAATTCTTTGGCACATTTCCCCTCAGTCTTTTTTTCACCCTTCTCAACCCTTGTATTCTACTTTGCTCACTTACCATTACTCTTCTGTGTCGTTAAAAATTCTTTTCAAACATTAATTGCATGAATTAACCATACCTCAACCACCAGCTATCTTGGCTGTTTCCAGGTTTTTTATTACACATAATGCTGCAATAAACATTTTTGTGCATAAATCCCTGTCTGCATTTTAGTTTCTTTCCCTAAGACTGCTATCTATGAAATCATTGGTTCATAAGTTACGGATATTTTAATACCAAACTAGGAATACTCCTGCCTCTTGACTTCTATTTCAGGGCTCTTTCCACTTCAATGAATTATTACTCTCCTTTGTCCAAATCCATATGAAAAAAAAAAAATCTTGAGAGGTTTCTTTTCTTAGTCTAGCACAGTACCCTCAGCAGCACACAGTCGAAGCCTTTGCATTCTAGAAAGTCTATTTAGAATCTTCCAGAATATACTTCCTGAGACTTTCTTGTCTGGAAACCCAAGTGTCCACACTATTGGTTTCTGCCTGGATTGTACCTGCCTCACCCCTTTGCATTAATACATTGGTGGGAATGTCTATTTATTTTTTCAGGTAAAATCCTGCAGGCAAACTGGCAGTCAGGTCCGAGACTGTGATGTTTTTAGGGCTGCTCGAATATTCTGAAACCTTTACTCCCTACTTTCCACTGACTCCATTGGAAAAGAGCTCATTGTTAACAGACAACAACAGATAATTACCATAAGAACCTGGGTCATCTCAAAGGAGTAGGGCGCTGGCCCCGTATGCCGGAGGTGGCGGGTTCAAACCCAACCCTGGCCAAAAACTGCAAAAAAAAAAGAACCTGGGTCATATGGTAGCATAATTCAGCTTATTCAGCACCAACATTATGCAAGGTACAACAAACACGCCCTCTGTCAGCATACACACTAAATGGGCAGCACCTTTTTTGCACAGGTAGGTGCAGTCTACTGCACAGCAAGCATTGGTGCTCCACCCTCCCTGGCCTCTCAACAGGCCACCTCCCAGCTGGAGCAATCTGCACAGGTAGATGGGCCCCCTGATATCATCTCTCATGCTTGGGTTGTTGATGTGATTCTCCATATTTAAGAACCTCCTCTCAATAGTCCTTTGATGCAAATGACAGTATGCTCCTCAGAGATCTCTGGGCAGCAAAGGACAACTGGATATAGAAGAAGGAAATAAAAGGGCAAAGGAGACAGAAAGAAGGTTCTTCTGCCAGAAGGTTCTCTGCCAGAGAGGAGGCTGATGGGATGGTGGCAGCAGGTGTAGCTGTGATTCACCTCACTCCCTGGGCTTTACATGACACTAGTCTGGCAGTCAACCCCCAGGACCCCCCACACCCCCAGCAATGGCAACTCTTTGACTGATGGTTTTCCTTGATGTTCAAACGCTGCTATGTCCATGTGGACATCAGGTCCGAAGTGCTGGAGAATTAATACTCCTTCTCCAGCAGCCCTTAACAATGAGGGACAAGGTCTAGTGCAAAAGTAGCCCAGTTGTCTGGTCTCCCCCAGCTCCCAGAGCTCCCCCGCAGGAGGAATTTCAGTTACCCTGTTAACACACCCTTTACTGGCCTCTTCCTTTCCTTCTTCTACTTCCTCAGTCCTTTATCAGTGTTTCCTGGGTTTACCTCACACTTCTTGTTCTCAAATTGTTGTCCCAACATATGGCAGCAGATGAAACAGCTGCTCTAAATCAGTGACATTCAAAATTCTTTTCAGGCAGCACCTGTAGCACAGTGGTTACGGCGCCGGCCACATACACTGAGGTTGGTACGTTCAAACCTGGCCTGGACCAGCTAAAAACAACAATGACAACCACAACAAAAAAATAGCCAGGCATTGTGGCGGGCACCCATAGTCCCAGCTACTTGAGAGGCTAAGACAAGAGAATCACTTGAGCCTAAGAGTTTGAGGTTGCTGTGAGCTGTGACACCATAGCACTGTACCCAGGGCAACATCTTGAGACTCTGTCTTACAAAAAAAAAAAAAAAAAAACTTCTTTTCAAACATTAATCACATTTATTAGCTATGGAAAAGTCTTTAAATTAGAGAGGAATGGGCGGAGCTAAAGTACCTCATTGGGATAAGGAAGGCCAAGGATGAAAAAAATGCCTCAGAGTTTCCATTACCCTGGAGAAGATGGACTGAATAGAGAACTGACCAGCTTGCCACACTGAGACAATGTTGTTAAATACCATACATTTTGATTAAAAGTCTTTCTAGCATAATTCTGTTGCAGAAGCTCTTAAGAGATTTGTACTGGAGAAAAATCACCTGGTTTAGAGTAATACATGGTTCCATGTTAAAAAACAAATGTATCTTCCATGAAGCAGGATAATTAAACACTTCTTATTTAAGCTCTTTGGGCATTAGCAACAGATGACATAGACAGGACGGGTAGTCAATATCTTTGTTATCACAGTGACGTTTAAAATTAGGATAGAGTCAATAAATAAATAAAGTTGGGATTCTCTTGGAAGATGTAAGACCTGCAGTTCTGACAAACAGTAAGAATGTAGTGACCCTGGATGAGTCCTCACAAATGGCAGAAATCTAAAAAGAAAGCAGAGATGGGCCCAGAATTTTGCAGCCAGAGGCCAGAGGGTCATACTGAGGCTTCAGGCAGGTGAACAGAGCTGTGGCTCTGTGGCTGTAGCTGGTCAGATGCCCCTCCTGTCTTCCTGGCTCCTGACCCTCTCTTCCATGTGTAATGGCTCTCTGAGTCCTGGAGGTTGGGCTGAGGTGCCATGCTTGCAATCAGTAAGCTCATTACTCTGGAAAATGGTTTCTTCTCCCTTCTGCTCCTTTTCAGATTTCATTTGCATTTCCCCAGACCTGTTTTCATTTCCATCAGCCTGGGCTGGTGATGGGTGTGGGCTGGGGCTGCCTCATAGCCAACTTCCCCCCCTGCCCATGATATTGCCTCTGGTTGGGCCTGTTTGGGCTTGCTTTGGCAGCACAATCCAGAGTGTCATTCAGGCAATTAAATAAGGTATTTTATTTTATTCAAGGGGGCTGTATCATGCTACTTGATGGGAACTGGGGCAAAAAAATGTCCCTCGAAAATGGCATCCCATCTGTAGCCCGATGCGAAAGGATCACAGAATTAGCTTTTCTTTAACACTATTATATTCTTTCAATAGGGTGTAAAGTTTTAGGAGATGAACTTTCATGCTCCATGTCACGGGAGCAGATTGGTTTTGCATGTGTGACAGAGCAGGCCCCAAGACTCCAGCCGTGGGGGCACAGTGTAGAAACACAGAATTCTTAAGTGAGTCAAATGTCTTTCCAAGACCTGTATCTGTTTAAAAACTTTTCCTGGCTTCCCTGTGTCTGTTTTCCCTAACTTGTTCACTTTTTTAATGCTCTAAACGTGCAGAAGGACATTGGGTGGCTACTCCTCTGTTCTTGTCTAGAAGTCCACTTCTTTATTAAAGTGGGAGTAGGACTGTTAGTCTGTGTGTGTTCAGGGTCAACTCTGCATGTGGATCATTCCAAGGCATTTTCTCTTTCCCCCAGTTCCTCAGGAATGATTCTTGTGTTGCTTTAGCCCCATTTACCTGGACACTGAGGTCCCAGAACTTCTTGTTCCTGAACACAGTTGTGTTCAGGTTCCCAGCAACTATGAGGTCATGACTGGAACACAGAGGCCTTTATATGTCATCCTAACTCTTGGGTTGCAAAATTAATTTCCAGACTTAACGCTTAGGGAGTTTGATGTGGAGGGTGGCTGGAACATGGAAAAAGCCAGAGTACAATATCTAGAGTGGTATTTGTTCAACCTTCTGAAAAGTAGAACATCAAACAATAATTTATTTGTAAAACAGAATTACCAAATTTTCTCTCCAAAACAAATATCAGATAAAATAACCAATCAAACAAAAAAATGCCAGTGGTATTTAGGGTGAACAATATTAAGTAATCAACTTAGGTATCAAGAATAACAAGGAGGAAACATTCCAACTGGTCTTAAAAGAAGAAATTCTGGTACTACACAAAATCAGTTATCATGCATAAAAGGCATAAGAGTTTTCTTTCCAAAGAATTACATAGCCTTTCCTGCTATGGCTAACATTGTGTTTCCAAAAGGCCTTGAAATTCAAATATACTTATATTCATATGAAGCAAACCTCTCAAACAAATAATAGCAAGAGAGTCTAGCTGTGAGTGTGACTCTACTGTGGTGCAAGCATGTATTACAGAGAACATTGTTGGAGAAATTCTGGACACCCAGAATTTGGCAGCACTAATGGGAGGTGAAAAGACGTCAGACAAGTTATTGAAAAGATTTTCAGACATAGGAAAAGGACAGAAAATGGTAAACTAAAATGGTAATTTTTCTTTACCTTATGTTTTTCCCTTGTTTTCCTTAATGCAGAGGGAGTACAGTAGAATTCTTGGGCATATCATGCATGTGTCAAATTAATGCCACTGCCTCACTGTCTGGTTGGTCTCTGGGGACTGTTAGATGATCTCTGGAGACTGTCTTCTATGCTCTGGATATCTGAGAGCCCTTCCTTTCCCCCATTGCCCTGGATGCACCCCCCGAAGTGGCCTAACTGATCACATTTGTCAATTGTCAACCCACCAATAAGAAACACTGTTGAGACCTCATTCAAGGAAAAGTATTGGGAGGGATGGAAAGACATTTAAAGAGTGTGCTCCCACATTTAAGGACTTCATAATAAATTTGAGGAGATAACACAAAGCCATTTGGAAAATTAAATATGAAAAAAAATCATAACAAGCTTGAAATGCTAGGATAAAGAGTATCAAAAAGGGATGGACAGAATACTCCTGTCTCCTCACCAACCGGAGTAACCAACCATAGGAATGAATAGTGCAGTATCAACAATGTAAAAGCCAGATGGCCCCTCGATTCAGAAGACTCATCTTCAAGTTTAAATTTGGCCCTGTCTCATCACTTACTGATTTCCTCCTAGTTATTAATCCTCCTAGTTATTAATATCTATGAGCTTGTGTTTCTTTGGGTACAAAATGAGTTTATATTATCCATCTCATAGGATTATTGAGGCTTACTCAAGTAATATACACAAAATTCATAGAGATTGCACACAATATATTTTTAAGAGACATTATTCACCTTCTTCCTTTTGCCCACATGCCGTCTTCAGATCTTTAGGGCCACAGAATTAAGAGTCCTGCAAATCAACAGGCAAGAGTCTGGCTACCAGAAATTTTGTAATTTCTTCTAGTCCTGAGATGGAAAATTTTGATTTAAAAAAATTTCCATTGAATTTTTTTCAGTGAAACCAACCTTTCATCCACTCTAACCTTACACTCACTATTTACACACCTTCAGCTGAGTTCAGGACATGTGACCCAAGAAGTGAAGTAGGCACATAGGCCCGATCATGGGGATCTAGCCTTAAAGGACCGTAGGATGGGGCAGCAGAGGACAGCAATCCATTCTATGTTCTTCCCAGAGCAGCAGGCTCACAGCAATCCTTCCTTGGCCTGTCTCTGCCCACAGCCGCAGATTTGACCTCTGTAAGTTAGTACAGCCCACAGAACCACTCCTGACCTTCCTCTCTATCTACTCTCTTATGCACATTCTAGCCAGCAGTTTCCTTAGTCTTGACTCTCCTGTCTGAACACATTCCTCTATGAAGATGTTCTGAGCTCCAACTGAACCCCAGCTAATGGATAACGGTGGTCCTCAATGACAAATGGGCCAAGGTGGTAAGCTGTGTGTATAATCTGGAATGTGTAACCTGCCCTCTATTTCTTCCTGTCCATTTGTGAAAATTGGCCACTCTCCCAGGTTGAGTACAGGGAACTGGAAATGATGGTATGCACCAGGCTGAGTGGGGAAAGGAAGCCAGTGTGTAGTTGGTGAATCAGACACACCAAAAGCACTGGACAGAGCATTGAAACTTCTTCCCATGGCCTGTATGACCTGCCCAGCCGCCCCTCCACATGACCTGCTCCTACCTCTCTTCCTTCACCGCCAGCCACTCTGCCGTCCTTCTGTCTCTAACTACCTTCCTCTCATTCGCTGATCAGTGCTCTTACTTCTGGTTTGTTCTCCCTGGAATTCACTTCCCCTAGCCTTTATCATAGTTGACTTCTTGTCATTCAAGTCTCAGTTCAAATGCCATGCCTCTTCAAAGAGGACTTTCATGGCTACTTCATTGAATGTTCCCCACCCGTCCTGTCAACTTCTGAACCAGTAACCAGCTCCATTTCCATCATAGCACTTATCCCTCTGATAGATCTTATTTGTAGCATACCTATTTAATATCTGTCTTCCCTATTACAATGTTATCACAATGAGGGCTGGAACGTGTATGCCTCATTCACTCCTGTGGTCTCAGTACCCAGAAGAGTGACAGGCCACATTATCTGGAGGGACAATTCACATGGTTCTAGAAGCTCAGCTAGCTCCATTCTGAACTGGTTGACACTGAAGGATGAATCAAGCAGCCAGAAGGACAGCAAAGATCTCAAATGGAGCAATGAGCAATAAAGAGATAGACAGGCAAATGTTACCCAAGGAATTTTACCTGTTGGCAACAAGCTTTCAGCCACCTGCCTATTTACACATCTACAGCTGAGGTTAGGCACGTGTGACTTAGCAAAATAAACATCCTGACCCTAGGCTCAGGGTCTTGAATAGACCAGGCAGGGCAATGGGACTCCCACTCTGAGATAAGGATTACAGTAGTCTCAGACTATGAAAAGATGAAATCAACAAGGAAATCAATCACAACTAAGAAACAAGGTTGAATCTTGGAATAGATAAACCTACCTAGAAGAGGAAAAGGAAGATTAATTTTAGGCAAGACAACTCACCAGCAGTCAACATGAAAATACAGGTTTCCAGATCTCATAGAAAGTGGTTTAATTAATGGTGTGATGTAAAACCTCATCAGTTTTGACTCAGAACAAGGAAGTGTGACTTAATCCTTAACCCTATCAAAAGGGGTGCAGGGGCTGAGGTGGGGTATGAGAGATCAGGACCCCTTAGGCAGTGAGGAGCTAGAGAGGTCAGAGCCCCAGAGAGGTGGGAGCTGACAGCTTCTCCTGGCAGCCAGGACTTGCATGAGTTAATCAGCTCACGGTTCTCAGAGGCAGCCGAAGATGAATAGTGTGTGCTGTGATTACTTTTCCTTTTAAACTGTCCTATGTCTCCACGTTACAGGCAACACTTCTGGAGTAAGTAAATCATGCCCAGCATTCATCTCACACATGCAGACAAATATGAAATCAACATTTCTCCGTGGTAAACAAGATCCCACTATTCATCTGCAGCGGGTGGGCAGCCTGAATGTCATTCCCTTTCTCTTTGGGAATAAAAGCCTCAGAAGAAGGACCTGGTTCTTTTCAGGGGCTCAGATTAGGCATGGTTGGGGCAACTACCCACAACAGAAACAGACCATTATGAAATTGGATCAGCTATGTCAATTCTGCCTAGTATGAGCAAGTTCAGGTGGCAGACTTTCCATATCAGAACTGCAGTGGAGCTTTACTCAACTTTGCAAGAGCAGAATTAGCTGAGATGGACTATGTTATGTGTGTATTAAAAACGGTGTGTATTTCCCTAAATAGAAAACAGAAGCACACATAATTTTCATGTGCTTTTAATTTAATTCACCCATATACAGGTTTCTCAGCTCTTCTAGCCTATACATTTGCATGGTAATAGAGTCAGATATTTCAGTGGACCTGGCCCCCTCCTATGGGCCCCCTTACATCTTACTTATTCCCCAGAGTCCCTAGGGGTGTCTGAGCAAGACTCAAAGTATGTCCTTTCTCACTAGGCCTGGCCCTGGCTCTGCATGACCTCCCACCCCACCCCGGCATCCCATGGTTCTCCCACGCCCTGCAGGGACTAACATTGTGCAGAGCGACAGGGGCTGTAGGAATGACTAGAGGCCAAAGCTGCCCAGTGCGTTGTTTTGTTGTGGAGAGTGCTTCTTCCCCTCTTTGGTACTTTGGGAGGGTATTAATTGTAATAATGTCAGTGGTGAATTACTGAACACTGGTTACTATGTGCCAGGTATTATTCTAAGTGCTTTGCATGTGATTCATTGAATTCTCATAACCAAAAGGAAAATGCATTTTTACTAATGGGGAGACTGAGGAAGAAAGAAGGTAATCTGCCTAAGTCGGCTTTTTAACATAATATTCTATAACATTTTAGTGACATAGCTGGGTTTTTCTTACTCATACGCCCATGCACACATACACACACATGAAAAGAAAGACCCCCTTCAGGAATAATTAATATTTATAATCACACATATGCATACAAATGCACACACAAAAATACATAGAGAAATGGCATCATACTACCCAAAAGGCTTTTAATGCAATGTTCTCACTTCATGTTCTATGGGCATGGTATTACGTAATGAATATAGATCTATCATCTGTTTAAACTACTGCATAATTTTCCATGTGTAAAGAGACCATAAAATATTAAATAAATATCTTTTTTTTTTTTAAGCAGTTTTTGGCCGGGGCTGGGTTTGAACCCATCACCTCCAGCATTTGGGGCCAGCGCCCTACTCATTTGAGCCACAGGCACCGCTCATAAATATCTTATTTTTGAACAATATGATTTTCTAATGATTTTATTCTGCTAATGCTGAAAGGAACTTCTTTGAGTTGCATCTCCAGTTGTTTGTCCTATCATTTCCCTAAAATTCAATTCCATACATTGACTTACTATATTTAAGGATATATACATTTTTAATTTTCATAATCTATTGCCGAACTACTCCCTAGAAAGTTTGTACCAACCCGAGTTTACACCGAGGTATATAAGAGTGTCTGTTTACTTATGCCCTAGCCAACATTGGCTACTATTTTAATATTTTTCATCATTTTCAACCCAATAGGTAAGAAATAGTCTCATTGATGTTTTGATGATGTTGTCTTCCTAGCTAGTGAGGTTTAGCATTTTTTAAGTGCAAAAAATATAGACGGATATATTATTGTATGAATTTCCTAGTCTGTCTTCAGACCATTTTCCATGCGAGTAACATTTTTATCTTACTGATTTGTATGACCCCCTAAAAGATTAAGGAAGCGAAACCTTTGCTTATAGTATTTCTTGCAAATAACTTTTATAGTTTGTCTTTTACTGTGTTTATGGTATTTGCGTACATCAGTTGACCAGGGTTTATTTTTGCTATTCACAAGTTACAAAATTTTATCAAGTCAAAGGCATTATTAGTTTTTTCCTCTAAGCCATAGAGCCTTTACATTCTAAGTCCTTCACCACCACAGGATTACACAAATACTTATTCATGTACTCTGGTACTTTACTTGTTTCTTTTTTTCAATTAAAAACTTTGAAACACCCAGTTTATTTTTGTATAAGTTATGATTGTAACCCTTGAACTTGTTTTTTCAAATGCCAATGTACTTACCACCAATCATAGTTTATCAGATAATCCATTTAATAAACAGTTTCTTCTTCCCCTAATAGTTTAACTGCCACCATTAATATATATCAAATTATGATATATACTTACCTCAGTTTCTGGATTTTCTTTTAAGTTTTATGGGTCTGATTACCTTGGTACCATGTCACAGTAATAATTTTTTTTCAAATACGGCAATTCAATCTCGTTACTCATTTTTCTGCATCTTCTCATGACTATTCTAACATAATTATTCTTGTAAATGAACTTTAGAATCATTTGGTCAAGTTCCAAACAAAAATCTCATCAAATTTTAATTGGGATTGCATTAAATTTATAAATTAATTTGAGGAGAAATGACATCTTTAAAATATTGAACCTTCTAATCCAGGAACATGGGATGTCTCCTAATTTATTAACATCTTTTTTGTCCTTAACTTAAATTTGTAAGACAGTTTTGTTGTATTTCGTGTTAAGATTAGTCCTTGTTATTTTATATTTTTGTTGTACTTAATATGATTATTTTTTCTTTATGTATTTCTAAGTAGCTATTTCTACTGTATCGAGAAGCTACTGATTTTTAAGTTAATTTGGTAACTGGATAATTTGTCAAATTCTTGTATTAGTTTTATTGTTTTTCAAGTGGTTCTCATGTTTTTTCTAAGTAGACAATCTTAATCAACAATAAATTATATTAATTTTATCGTCTCCTTCCTAATATTTACTGGACTTAATTTTGGCTAAATGATTGTTTTGAAACGTATGCTTTAATATGGGGAAATGTTGGGAGCAGGGGAAGTTTTGAAAAAATCCTATTAAAATGTTTCAAATAAAATGTAAAATCCTCACTTTCTTTTTAAAGTAAATATTACCTGTAACAGACTTAGCTGACCATTAAACTTTACCTAACTCTTGCTCTAATTATTGGGGATTTACTTCATACTGCATTTCATTTTTTATTTATTTTAAAATTTTAACGATGAAAAGGATAAAGAGATTGAGATTAAGGTGGTTTACATTATGGACTCTGAGGCCAGATAACCTAGATTCAGATCCTGCTCCTGTTGCTTATTAATCATTATTAATTGGGGCTAATTATTTCACCTATATGTGGTTGTGGTTCTCAGATCTGGAAAATGAGAGAAATAACATAGATTGATCACTACTAATACAACTCCAGTATCTGATACTTTCCAAGTGCTGACATGATGCCATGAGTAGAAAATTCCATACCCAAAAATGTCATAAAAAATTACTTTCATGCTATGTGTATAAGGTGTATACAAATGTAAATAAATTTTGTGTTTAGACTTGGGTCTTATCCTCAAGATATCTCATTATATATATGCAAACATGTCAAAATAAAAAAAAATTAATTTGAAACACTCCCAAGCATTTGAAATGAGGCCATCTCAGCACATCTTTGTCTATTCCTGCTGCACCTGAGAATGGGTAATTTATAAAGAACAGAAATTTATTTCTCATAGTCCTGGGGGTTAGAAATTTAAGGTCAAGGCCCCAGCAGGTTCAGTGTCTGGTGAGGCCTTGGTCTCTGCTTCCAGAATGGCACCTTGTGTCCTTTGGACGGAACCAGCTGGGTCCTCACATGCAGGAAGGGATAGAAGGGCAGGCAGAGGACCTACCTAGTGGGCTCCAGCCTTTGATACGGCCGCCATGATCTCATTCATGAGGGCTGTGCCTCACCTCCTAAAGACCCCATCTCTTAATACTATCACACTGGGGTCAAAATTCCAACATAGAAAATTTGGAGGGACACATAGATTTAAACCATAGCAATGTTCACATCAGAAAACATGAAATAAAGTCAACTCCAACTTCAGAATCTTTGATGATTAATGAATATTTTCACTGAAGTGTCATGGGGAGACAAAGCGGTAAAACATTCCTGAAATACACTTAAAATTCCTCCACTTTTTCTAAGGTTCTCCTGCATTTTTCATTACTCCTCTGTCTTCCAACCTTTCCTTGCCACCTCCAAAATAAGTGATATTTTTGTTTTAATTTTATAACAGTAAATATTCTGAGACAACTGTGAGAAGCTTAATTATGTTCCATCCAATCTGAAATTAAAATTTTATTATAACCCACATCATTTTCCAACCCTCATCCTCCCTGTCCTAAATCTCCTCCCTCTGATATTTAACACACAGCCAGTCTGAGAAGATTAACTCCTCCAATGCCTAAAAACAGAAATGAAATCATTTTCTACTTTTCAAATTGTAAGCAATATGTCCCCATATTAAACAACCCAGTATATTTATATTCTGAATGTTATGCTTGGATACAACAAATAAAATTCTTGCAAACAATGGAAAATGTAGACCATTTATGTGAATTATCAGAGAAAGAGAAGACCGTTCCAAATTATTGCTGGTTCTTTCTGAGATGAGCAGGAGTACTGCTGGTTATACAAGGTTTTCTTTCCATTAGATTCTAGTGACCTAGGTATTTCTATGCCAAAACATCAATGGTTTGGTTTTTTGGGTCACATTGAAAAAATCCCTTACACAGATAGGGAAGGTATATGGCTGCATATTTTCCTGTCTTTTCAGATTGCATTGTTCAGTTACAGGATGATGTTTAATCACAGGGGTGATAGGTAATAGTGAGTGTAGTGTCACAACCCTGTTAAGAATGTCTAATGTTTCCTTAATGAGCACTGTGCTAGATGCCACCTCTTGGTTTCAGATAAAATTTTCTTTTATATATAAAAGAGCTAATTTTCCCTACTATGGCAAAATTTTTAAAGCAGAAATAAGTGTTGAATTTTATTATTTGCTTCTTTAGTAACTATTGATATGATAATATTGCTTTGAATTATTGACATGAATATGAGCCAACATTAATTGACTTTGCTATTCTCAAGCATCCTTAAATTCCCAATTAAAATTTACCTGGTCTGGCTCAGCACCCATAGCACAGTGGTTATGGTGTCAGCCACATACACTGAGCCTGGAGGGTTCCAACCCAGCTTAGGCCAGCTAAACAACAATGACAACTGCAACAAAAAATAGCCAGGTGTTATAGTGGGCACCTATTGTCCCAGCTACTTGGGAGGCTGAGGCAAGAGAATTGCTTAAGCCCAAGAGTTTGAGGTTGCTATGAGCTGTGACAGCACAGCACTCTACCGAGGGTAACATAGTGAGACTCTGTCTCAATAAATAAATAAAATATACCTGGTCATTCATTAACTGATTAAATACATATTGAAAGGCAAAGTGCCTTAGTCTGTTTTGGCTATTATAACAAAATACCTCAGTCTAGGTGTCTTATAAACAACAAAATTTATTTCTCACAGTTTTAGAAGCTGGAAAGTCCAAGATCGATGTGCTGGCAGATTAGGTGTCTGGTGAGGGGCTGTTTCCTGATGTGTACATAGCTTTCTCTTGCAATGACCTCACATGGCAGAAGAGATGAGGAGTTACCCTGGGACTCTTTCATAAGGGCACTAATCCTGTTCGTGAGGACCTTGCCCTCATGACCTAATTACCTTCCAAAAGGCACAACCTCCAAATACCCTCACATTGAGGATTAAGTTTCCACATCTGAATTTGGTGAAGGAAATCAATTTTCAGCCTTTGGCTAGGATCAAATGGGATGGAGGAAAGCACAAATATTCAGTCTATCGTGCCAAGTTTTATTATGTTTTAAATGCCAATGCATTCATTTTGTTAGTGCTTTATGGGATTTTGCATCTGTATTCATAAATATAATTGTTCTTTAGAGTTGTGGAGTTATATACTTGCAGCTTATGTACTATTTTTGTTAAATTTTGTTATCAAGTTTATGTTAGCTTTATAAAATGAATTGAGAGGTTTTCTGTCTCAGTGCTCTGGAAAAATGTAATAAATTTCCAATATTCTGTTTTCAAGTATGAAAATACAATGTTCATGTTAGATAAAATCCAAGAGACCTCTAAGACTCTCCTAAGGGACAAAGTGGGTACTTGGCCTTGGTGCTGTCTTGAGCAATTGCTCCAACTGGGAAGGAAGGCAAGGGTGCCTCTTCTTGGTGCTGCCCCACTTTAATCCTGCCCTGAGTAGCTGCCACACCTGGTGAAGGAGGAACCCCTGGGAATCTGCAAAAGAATTCAGGGAGTCCCTCAGCCCACCAGGCAGCCAAGGCACAGTAAGATTTGCAAAGTGACATAGAGTAACCTAAGGCTAATTATCATGTCATTAACTGTCTATCAAAGTGGTACTATGGTGACGTGTCTCAACCATGAGGAAAGACCAATTCAGGCAATATAAAATAGGACCCCAGACCATTACCAGAGCCTTTTGGTTACAATAAGGGGCCCATTCATTGTCTGTGGCTAACATATCTTGTTCAGGAAACCTGTGTCTTGCTTTTGCTCTGTTAACCCATCTTTCTCCTTCTCAATAACCTTTGTTTTACACTTGCCTCACTTTTGGTGGGTCTGGTCATTCTTCAGCCAAGAGCACACCAAGAATGGAGAACTCAAGACAACTTCCTGAAACTGGATGTTTAGAACACAGAAATATTTGATTATTCTAAATTTGATGGACTTCCTCCAAGAGTCTTTATTTCTATTATGGTGATTTCAACCATATTTTTAAGAAACATTATTTTTAAGAAACATTTTACATTTACAGAAAAATTGCTAAGACAGTACACAGAGTTCTCATATACCCCACACTGAGTTTCCCTTTATTATCAACATTTTTCATCTGTATAATACATTTGTTACTATTAATTAGGCAACAGCATACATTATTATGAACTTCATTAAGTCCATATTGCCTTCAAATTTTCCTGATTTTTACCTGCCAGGGTCTGAATGTGCCCCAGAATTCATGTGTTATAATTTAATCACCAACATAATGAAGGTGATTAGGTCATGAGGATACCACCCTCATGACTCAAATTTGCATTTATTAAAGGTCTTGGGGAAGTGAGTCTGGCCTTTTTTGGCCTTCAGCTTTTTGCCATATGTGACAGAGCTCATCCCCTCCGGAGGATGCACTAACAGGTACCGTGTTAGAGGCAGAGTCAGGGCCCTCACCTGACACTGAACCTGCCAGTAGCTTGATCTTGGACTTCTCAGCTACTAGAACTGTGAGAAATAATTTTCTGTTCTTTAAAATGACCCAATATGTGGTATTTTGTTACCATGGTACTAATGAATTAATGTCCTTTTCTCTTCCAAAATCCCATTCCAAGCATCATACTAAATTTAGTCATTATATCTGCTTAGGCTCCTCTTGGCTATGACAGTATCTCAGAATTTCCTTGATGACTTTGGCAGTTCAAATGACAGTCAGGATTTTGTAGAATAATCCTCTATCAGGATTTGTTGTGTTTTTCTGATAATTAGACTGGGGTTAAAGGTTCTTGGAGGAACACCCCAGAGGGCAAAGAACAATTTTGATCATATCAGGAATATACAATATCAACATAAACTACTAGTGTTGCTATTAACTGTGATCACTAATAATGATGTGAACGACTGAGGACACCATCTTGTCAACTAGAGTTCAATGCTATAGACAAGTTCCTTGGCCTTTATTTTAGTCTTATAGTTTCCACTCATTTCCAAAACTAGTTAGATCAGCACCTTTTCTCCCTTATGCCTTCCCATGAGATTGTTTCATGTGCAAATGATGCTCAAAAATGTACATACATTTTAAGAAAGGAAAAAACTGTATTAAAATGACAATACCCAATATATGCCAATAACAAAAGATGAATACAAGTCACGTTGAGCACCCCTTGTAGTTGCAGAAGTCAAATGTGACTTGAATATTACAAATTTAATACAGTTTTTCCCTTTCTCAAAAAGCATATATGATGATTTTTGGCACCCTTTGTATTTATAAATCAGATTCTTTCATCACATTCTGCATCCCATCTTGGGTATTTCAGATCATTTAAATATTTTTTTAATGTGCGTGCATTAAGATTTACTCTTTGGGCTATCAAGTTCTACAGGTTTCAATAAATGTATAGTTTTAAGTATTCACAATTATAGTATCAAACAGAATAGTTTCACCATCCTCGTATATCTCCTATGCTTCCCCTGTTCAATCCTAACCTCTTCTCCCTCCTCTTAGCAAACTCTGAACTTTTGACCAACAGTATCTATCGCTTTTCTTTTTCCAGAATGTCACATAATTGGAATAACGTAGTCCATAGGCTTTTCGGACTGGCTTCTTTCACTTAGCAATAGACTTTTAGAATTTACCCTTTTCTTTTCATGGCTTCAGTGCATTTGTTTATTTTCCTGAATAATATCCACAATTTGGTATTCATGCACCAACTGAATGTTATTTTGGTTACTTCCAGTTTGGGGTGATGATGAATAAAGCTATTATAAATATGAGTGGCAGATTTTCAGATGGACATAAGTTTTCTTTTTGTCTTTGTTTTGTTTGTTTGTTTTTAAGACAAGGTCTTTCTCTTTTGCCCATGCTAGAGTGCAGTGGGGTCATTATAGCTCACTGAAACCTCTGATATCTGGGACTCAGGTGATCCTCTTGCCTCAGCCTCCCAAGTAGCTGAGACTACAAGTGCATGCCACCATGTACACTAATGACATGGGCTTTGAAATTAATTAAGTGAACACCTAGGAGCGTAGCTACTGAATAGTCTTATAAGGCTATGTTTTGCTCTATAAATTGTCTTCCAAATTGACTGTACCATTTTGCATTCTCACAAGCAACGAATAAAGGTTCCTGTTGTTCCATGTCCCAAGCTAGCAAATGGTATTGTATTTTTGAATTTTAGTCATTTTAATATAATTATCGTAGTATGTCATTGCTTTAATTTGCAATTCACTAAGGATAAATAGTGCTGAACATCTTTGCATATGTCTGTTTGCCTCCCGTGTATCTTCTTTTGTGATGTTTCTGTTGACCATGAATTCCCTCAGTTTTTGTTTGCTTGAGAAAGTCTTATATTTCTCCTTCTCTTTTGAAGGAGTTTTACTATCTATAGCACTCCAGATTCATGCTTTTTTCTTTCAACATGTTAAATATTTCACAGCATTCCCAGAGTTATACTGGGATCATGTGGTGATCCTTTATACTGGACCATCTTGGGATGCCTAAAACGCAGCTCCCACGAGTTTTCTCCCTTTCAAACTAGTCCATACTCGGCCTCCAGCAATCCACCAAAATTACCCTTTTACTGTTCCTACCCGTTGTTGACTCCAGCAGCTTCTGTTTCAGGTGAGCTGATCTCAGCTGTGATTCTCTGGATTCACCTATTTCTCCGGATCTCAGGGCAGCAGTTTCCCCTGAAACTTTATTCCCTGATGGATCTAAGAGAAGTTGGTGACTCAATTTGTCCCATTTTTTTTTTTTTTTTTTAAGGATGGGTGTAGTATCTTCCAAGCTCGTTTACATGTCAGAAGTAAAACCAGTCTCTACTTTGTTTTATAAACTCTTCTTGGGTCAATTTTCTTATCAAGATATCTAAATTTTTTTTCCATAGAGATGTAAGGGGAGTCATTAGTTATTTAAAACTCTACCCACTTTCTCATTCCTATGTGAAGTATTTTTATTTTCTATCCTTTTTCCTTTGATTTGCATTGCCAGGGGGATATCCATATTATTGAACAGAAAAAAAAAAAAAAAACTTGTTGACTTTGTTGACTGTTTTCTTCTTTCCTATTCATTTAGTTTCTTATTTTATATTCCTTCAGCTTTTCTTAGGTTTTATTTGTCACTTAGCTGTTCTCTCTCCTTAAGTTGGATGCAAAGCTTGTTTGATTTCTTTCATCGTTGTCTAAAAATATATAAAACCATTTACTCCCCTCTCTATTACTGAATTCCATAAGTTTTCATACTTTTTATTGCAATAATATTATTACTTTTAAAATAGTTTGTCATTTAAGGTTTAACTTCCCCTTTGACAAAGAACTTATTTGAGAGAAGGGGTTTTTGTCTTCCATTTCCAAGTCAATCTGAGTTTTTCCCCTTTACCTTTTCTGTTCCTATCTAATTTTATTGCACTGCATTGTTAGATTGTACAATGTATAGTTTCAAATGCAGAAAAATTTGTTGAGTTTTTTTTTTTTTTATGGCCTAGGATATATACGTTTTTGTAAAAATGCCACCAACTTTGGAAAGTAATGCTTTTTCTGTTTATAGTACCTACAACTTTCCATTTAGATCATTTACAGCAAGGTATTCAACTTACTTTTTGTTTTATTCATTTGCTAATTATTTGTGCTGCGAAACAATGAGATGTCTTTAAATCTGTCAATACAGTTGTACTTCACTTGTACAATCTCTTCCTAATCCTAACAGCTTTTAAAGATATTTTAATACTCTGTTATTTAGTAGATTAACCTTAGTAATTATGATAATTTCATTTTGATTGTATTGTCTAATCAATATGAAGTAACATTCTTCTTTCCTTACGCGTTGTTACATGAATTTTAATTTGAGTTCTGTTAGTACTACAGACATTTCTGCTTTATTTTTTTTGCATATCTTCAGCGTATCCACCGCTGTGAACCCTTCTAGATCAACTTAGTTTCAGAGCATCTCCTATAAACAGTACATAAATAGCTTTGTAAATTTTGCATATATTTGTCTTTCAAAATTTTCTGTTGATTAGGAAAATATCCACTCTATTGTATTTTGATAATGATTATATGAGGTTTTCTTCCTTAAATCATGTTGAACTTTTATTTCTCTATCACTGTGAAACACAAAAGCATTATTTATTAATTCCCTTATCCCATCCTCACCCATAAGCCTTAGTAACCACAATGAGAGGGATTAGATCCGTAGTTTCTTCCACAAGGCCTGGCACATATATAAAGAACGATTTCTTTCAGCAATGAGGCATGCGTGCTTTTATTTGCTATTTTTCCATTATATTACACATGTTTGTGACAGAATATTGGCTTCTAAATCCAGATGCTAAAAATGCACCTCTATAATACATTATTAAAATCAGCATTACACTTTATATTTACCTTTTACAAGTATTAAAATGCTAACATTATTTTTGAGAGGATACCATATTTATCATCCATTTCTTTTTTTTTTATTACATTTTCCCCCATAAATAAGAACATCATTTTTCTTAATTTCTCAGACAGGTCGAAAATTGCTTGAGTTTTTTCTTTTTCCTTATTTTTTTTTTTCTTAATAAAGATGTGGTTGTTTTACTTTCTGAATCATTTTTCCTGCCCTTGTAGATTGACAGTTTTTCTGGCTAGGAAACTTTTGATCACAGCAATTTCCTTTCAAAATTATGTAGTCATTGCTCCATTGTCCTCCGGCATTTAAAATTACAGAACAAAGAGACTGTTCTGCTGCCAGCCTATTTTTATTTTTAATATAAAAGTTTTGTTTTTTGGCTCTTCAATTATTTATAAAATTGTTCAATTGGCCCTTTTTTTTTCCACTTCAGGCATAATGACAATTTGAAGAGCCAACTCGTTCTATGAGACTTGTAACTTAAAACAAAACAAAATTAGAAACCCCCAGCTCTCTTCCATATACATTTCCAAAAAGGAATCACTTTCAACTTTAACTTTTTTAGCTGATGTTTTAAAAGGCACTTTTATAATTCTAAAAAGCATGCTTATACGACTATTTGAATTCTCCACACAGTTTAACCAATCTTTATTTTAGCTTCTTCCTAGCACCATCCAACCAGCTCCCATGTACAGGGACTACAGATTCCTGGCATGTTCTGGGATGGGGATTGTGTTCTTGGCTTTTCTTGCTGGCAGTGTAGGAGCCTGCATTCCTCCGTCTGCTGCGTGAGTTATTCTCCTCCATCGACTTCTCAGTTTTCCAAATTTTTTTTTGCTACTGTCATTCTCACTACTTTTCACTGCCATTGTCAATTACTGTCTTTAAACATTTTTTGACTCTCAGTTTAGAGAGATTTCAAGAGGAAACGAAACTAAAGCTGTGTGTTTAATCTGCTATTTGTGGCGAGAAATCCTAAGAATTTTTTTTATTAACCCTTGAAATTCAAATGTGTTACCAGCATAACCTTAAAAACACATCTCCTTTTATCACTTTTACCTGCATGCTTGATCAGGGATTTGGTTCTACAAGTCTAAATTTTTCCTTTGTCCAGGGAAGCCTTCTTTTTTTTTTTTTTTTTTTTTTGAAAAGGCGCCTCAAGCTGTCCCCCTGGGTAGAGTGTTGTGGCATCACAGCTCACAGCAACCTCCAACTCCTGGGCTCAAGCGAGTCTACTGTCTCTGCCTCCCAAGTAGCTGGGACCACAGGCGCCTGCCACAATGCCCGGCTATTTTTTGGTTGCAGCCATCATTGTTGTTTGGCGGGCCCGGGCTTCAAACCCGCCACCTTAGGTGTATGTGGCTGGCGCCTTAGCTGTTGAGCCACAGGCGCCGAGCCAAGCCTTCTGTTTTTATATGATTTTTTCATATGCTTCATTTCACTTTTTGAAATCCTATTATAAATGGATTAGATCTCCTAGATCCAGTCATCATTTCTCTCGTCTTTTTGCTCATCATTTTCATCTAATTTCTTCTGAATTCTGGAATAATTTCTCTAGTCAATGCCCACTTAATTTTCTGCAATATTTAGTCAACTATCCACTACTTCATTGTGCTTTTGAATGTTTCATAACTATATTTTTCATCTAGACTTTCTTTTTTGATCTAAGATGATCCTTTTTTGATAGAGGCATTATCCTCTTAAATCTTAATAAGAACATGGATTATGGTATTTTAAAGTTCTCTCTTGGTTGATGGAATACATCTCTTTCATAAGGGAATATTAGTTCTGATTCTTAAGAATGATCTTATATTTGGATCAGTGAATATTTTTATATGCCTTTACTATTTCTCCAACCTATTAACTTTTGGGAAAGTGATATATATTTAGGAATAGTATCCTCTTTCCTTTTTTTTTTTTTTTTGAGGTTTTTTTTTTTTTTTTTTGGCCAGGGTTGGGTTTGAACCCACCACCTCCAGCATATGGGGTCGGCACCCTATTCCTTTGAGCCATAGGCACCGCCCAGGAATAGTATCCTGTTTAGAAGCTACTGGGAAAGAGGAAAATGCACAAAATCTCAGGGCACTACATTACAGGTAAAAGCAAAACCGCGATGGGGAACAGAATGCAAGAATGGGCATGGCTCAGGTTACATCATAACTTTCAGAAAAAACCACTCTAGGCTAGCCCTAGACCTGACTGCTCTTGAATATGGCTGCCATTATGGTGCACTTAATTGAATACCTTCTCTTCTTCATAATGCAGCATTAGGCCCTGTCCTTTGATGTTTTCTTTTAAAGTTTAACTCTTTCAAGCATTGATGCAAATTCTCAGCTTTCATGTTGAAACCACTTGTGGTGAGAATAAGATGAAGTTAGTGAGGCTAGGACCAACATAGCTGGTCGGGTCAGTTTAGGTCCTAAGGTCTGGTCTGGTCAGTTTAGGACTTTTATCTCATGTCTCCCATTTTCGTTGTTTTGTAAACTCAGTTTTTACCTAGATGGATATCTTGAGTAGTTTAAGACAATTGATTTAGGAGATTAACTTTTGAATTAGAAATGTTTTGGGTATGAGTTATATCAATTATTGTTCATTATGAGTCATGGGATATGGTGATTGCTGTTATTTAAAGGTAAGTGTTAATTACTGTTGTTTAAGATAAGGGTTCATTCAATTCTTGCTTTTAACTTTTATATATAAAACTGTGAATTTGGAAATAGAGAAATAGAACAGTCTTGGAGAGGCTACTCTCACTGTTCTCCAGAATCATTGGCCTTCTGACAAAGTTTGGTGGCCCTATCCCTGTCTCTGCATATTGACTGACAGTGACAGGCAGCCAGACCCTCTTTGTCTGGTAACAATGTTAATTTTTCCAACACAACTGCTGTGGTTTGAATGTGTCTTCTCTAAAATTCTGGTTTTGCTAATGTGATAGAATTAAGACATAGGGCCTTTAAGATGTTACTAGACCATGAGAACACCTCCCTAGTGCATGGGACTAAGGCTCTTATAAAAGAGGTTTTACACAGCCAGCATTGGACTCTTGCCTTCTGCCTTCTGCCATATGAGGACACTACATTCCCTCCCTCTGGAGTATTCAGCATCAAGGTGCCATCTTGGAAGCAGAGAGTAGCCCTTACCAGACTCTGAGCCTACCTTGATTTAAGACTTCCCAGTCTCCCGAACTCTGAGAAATAAATTTCTGTTCTTCATAAATTACGTACTCTTAGGTATTTTTTATAGCAGCACAAATGGACTAAGATAACAATTCAAGGCAACAACTGTCTCCTATTAAATTACTGATATTTATACTGTTATTAGTCCCAACAACAACTACAATATTTTAATAAGCAAATGTGCAAGTCACTTCAATTTTTCCAGTTTCATTCCAGAAAAAAAGAGAATATCTTATCATCTGAAATAGATGGTTACTGTCTTATTGGATTGTTTAAAAAACAAAGGTCAAAGCTATTTACCCCCCCAAGAAAGTTAAATCAACCAAAAGCCATATTGGTCTGATAATTCCTTATAAACACTGAACCTTTCCTTTGTTATTGTTTATTGTTGCTCAGAAATTAACTTTGTGTGTGTGTCTCTCTCTGGTGATCACATAGCCAAAGTACACAAACTCTTTTCTTAAACCCTTAAGACTAGACATATTCGGAATTCCACTTTAAAAACATGGGGTGGGGAGTTTATATACGCTATGTTACATGAGCAAACACATAAAAATGTGTGAGTGCTCACTAAATGATATGAATAAAGATGAGCAGCTTCCCCCAGGTAAATCAGGTTTGTCCGCAAAGAAACTCGGAAAAACTTCATTTTCAGAGCTTTTATGGTAAAAAGAATAAGGATTTTTCCCTTCCATGGTTTAGTTTCCTCAGTTAAAATATAGTGACAAAATTTGACCTGGGTTTCTGGAATTACAAAACAAAAACAACAGCAACAACAACAACAAAAAAGACAGCAGTATCTTGCAGCAAAAGATTGACATTAAAATGATATCTCCTAGAAGATACCGTAGGAAAAAATCAAGATGACCTTGGATTCAGTAATAACTTTTTTGTTACAACACTAAAAGCAGGCACCATAAAAAAATAATAATAAGCTGGACTTTTTAAAATTAAAAACTTCTGGTTTGCAGAAGAAAAACTGTCAAGAAGACGTGAAGACAAGCAGCAGGGTGGGGAGAGGAATATTTGCAAACCATGTATCTGATAAAGGACTTTCAAGTATGTGAAAGAACTCTTAAAATTTAACAATAAGAAAACAAACAACCTGATTAAAAACTGGGCTAAAGACCTCAATAGACAGCTCATCAAGGAAGATATATGGATGGCAAATATGGATATGATAATGTGTTTCAGTGTGGTGGTGGCTGTAATCACAGGGCTTGGGGAGACCAACGTGGGAGGATCTCTTGAGGCCAGGAGCTTCAGACCAGCCTGGGCAACATAGTAAGACCCAGTCTTTAAAAAAAATTTTTTTAATTAGCTAGAGGTGATGGTGCACACTTACAGCTCCAGCTACTTGGGAGGCTGAGGTGGGAGGATTTCTTTAGCCCAGGAGTTCAAGATTATAGAGAGTTCTCATTGTACCATTGCACTGCAGCCTAGGTAAAAGAGCAAGAGCTTGTGTTTTAAAAAGAAATGCTCCATATCATATGTAAATAGGGAAATGCAAATTAGAAAAATGATAGGCTACCACTACATACCTACAAGAATTGCCATTTACAACTCTCTTTAAAAGTGCTCTAAACTTTCTCTTTGTTCTTCCTAAATAAAATTTCTCTTTGTTACCCTGAAACCTGTGTAGGTTACTTTTGCTCTCCATTAAGGTGACCAGATGTCCCGCTTTTGGCGGGACAGTCCTGGTTTTTAACAATTTGTCCCATGTTCCACCATTTTAAAAAAGTCCCGATTTTTGGAAAGAATGCAGGACAAGCTAGGGAACTGTGGGAGAATGGGAAGCTGCTGAAAAGGTAAATGTAACTCCATTTGGGAATGAAGAGGTTACTGTAACTTCATTTGGAAATGAAAAGGCTAATGTAAACTCCCTACTCCCCTCTTGGGCAAGGTTGCCCAGGTGGAATCGGTATCAGGAGACTGGCTCCCTCCCTTGCTTCTAGGCAAGGACAATTAGCTCAGAAGGAGCCAAACTGTATGGAACAAACAAGTAGCCCCTCCCTCTCTAGAGTAAGGTAACCAGACATCTCGCTTTTGGCGGGACAGTCCCGATTTTTAACAATTTGTCCCGCGTCCCTGCTTTTTAAAAAAGTCCTGATTTTTGGAAAGAATGCACGACAAGCTAGGGAACATGGGAGAACAGGAAGGGAATATACGTTTTCGGCTGCCATGTGGCTATTTTACCAGGATATGAGTTTTATATTATTTTTGTTAATTTTATAATGTTAAACTTTAATAATAACAAGTAATTGTTGAGAACTGATTATCAAGGTCTGCTTATCAAAGTTTGCATTGTTGTCAGGCCCCGCCCCCCTCAATTGCTTCCCGCTTTACCAATGTTAAAATCTGGTCACCTTACTCTCTATCCACACTGCCTGTGCTGCTCCAGTTTAATTTTCAGTTTCCATTCATTTTTGCTTTTAATTACTACCATGCCTCCCTTGAACTTTCTAGCTCAGTTGAGTAATCAAACACGGTCAACTGGATTTGGAGAATCATGACCCTGACCCTAACAGAGATCAATGATAGTCTTCCTACAGAGGATTTTTAGGGCAATGAAACCACTCTCCAATACTATAATGGTACATACATGTCATACATTTGTCAAAACCCACAAAGTGTACACCACCAAGAGTGAACCCAAAGGTAAACTAGGAACTTAGGGTGATAATGTGTCAATGTAAATATATCAGTTACATATACTGTACATATATTGTACATATATTGTACAATAGTACAATAGAAATGTACTATTTTGGTGGGTGACTTTGATAGAGGAGTGATCGTGCATGCGTGAGCACCAGATTGTACAAGAAATCGCTGATGCTCAGTTTTCCTGTGAAGTTTAAATTGCTCTGAAAACAAAGTCTATAAACACTCTCCCCCTAAAAAATTATATTTGAATTGACTGTTTATTGCCAGAAGCTTAGTGTCAAAATGACAATTCTAAGAACATGGGACATTCTGATAGTGTTATTGAAAAGAGTTTGATCTCCTTGGATCAACAAATGTGTTGCTAAGTGAGACTGGAGCACACAAGAGACGCCTGTTCGAGTCTACAGGGATTTCGTTATGCTTCACCTTGTCTCTTCTTCAAGGCTTCCAAAATAATCCTCATTGTTAACAGTTCTAGCTATTAGGCCTGCAGGAGAGCTTGGTTCAATTTGCATTATAATTCGCTGCCATCCCTAGGGAATGTTTCCCAACAATCCTCATTAAAGCTGTTATTTACAGGTCAGATGGTAGAGAAATGATTACACATATTTAAGAACCCAAAATGCAGATTGTCAAATTATTCCTGGAGGAGGAGGAAAGTTGGAAGGAAGAAAGGAAAGAAGGAAGGAAAGTAGAAAGAGGAGGAGGGAGGGAGATTTTATAATGTCATTTATTCCTTTCTACAAATGAGAAAACAGAGCACCAGAAAACTGAAGGTTAAATTCAGGGGCTGGATTTCTGAGCTCAGGTGCCAAGTCCTGAGCCTGCAGCTTGCCCCCTCTTCTTTCTTCTCTCCTTCCACAGGTATTCCCCTCCATTTTTTCTAAAGGGGTTGGCAGAATTAGGGCAGTAAAGGGTCTTGTTCTTGGGATGTCCCATCGGTTCCTCTTCAAATAAACTTTCAGAAGTAAACTGAGTGACTCAAGGCTTCAGCTTGCAGAAATGAGGAGTTTCAATCTAGTCCTTCCATTTTACATGACTGCAGAGAGCCCCAGTAACTCCTACCATCTCCAGCACTCACCCCTCAAAGTTAGGAGTCCTCGGAAACCTAACTTGTGGGAAGAATGAAGAAATTAGAATTCAAAAAGGAATTCATCAGTGCGCTCTTATAGTCTAATTTGGCCCAGGCCAGGCGAGAGAAGCCCTCTGACCAGAGCAGCAGGGTATGCCCCAGCTGTGTGTAACAATCATGGGGTGCTCAGTTTCTCTTCTTCCTGTTCTGTCCTTATCTGGTCTCAAGTTCTACCAACTTCAAAATGTAGCTCCTGGACCTCTGAACTTAGAGCCTGCACCCTGCACTGTGGTTCATGGTGTTTGCGTCTCAGCTCTTCTCTGTGGGCTACGCCTTAGACCAGCTGTCCTTAACCTTTTTGGCTACAGGGACAGGTTTCATGGAAAACAATTTTGACATGAAGCGGGTGATGGAACAGGAGCTGGAGCTCAGAGCTCAGGCAGTGATGCTACCTGGCCAGGTTCCTAACAGGCCACAGACTGGCCTGGTCTGCGGCCCAGGGGTTTGGGGACCACAGCCTTAGACCATCTGACTCTTCCTTCCTGTACCCCATTCCTGCCTATCAGAGGTTTGGGGACCACAGCCTTAGACCATCTGACTCTTCCTTCTCAGGGTCCTTTGTCCTCCATTCCTGCCTATCAGAGGCAGAGCTAGCAGAGAACAGAAGAGGCAGGTGTTCCCTGGAGCACATTCTCCAAAGGCAGATCCTTTCCAACATCCTGCCATAAGGAAAGATGGGAAGAGGCTGTGCAACTGCCCTCACCTCACCCAGCAGGACGGAAGGCCTGGGGTGCTTCCCCTGGAGCCCAGTGCTCCTGGCACCCACGTCTACCAGTGACAAGGAAATCCAGTCCCTTTCCTCCAAGTTACACCTGCTCTTAGAAGGAGAAGGAGAGGGCAAGAGGGTGCTCTTCCTGCTATGGCTACAAAACAGAGCCGGATGCCTTCCCCTCCCCCAGGGAGAGCAACTCTAAGAGGCGCCCTCACACCTGCCTGCATTTTAATTAATATCATCCCACTATCTATCAACAGCAAGTCAACATGCTTCACACCAGGGGAGAAAAACAATCCTCGCCTTGTCAGCCCTGCCTCTCGGGGAGCAGCTGAGGGTCTCAACCCCCCCGACTCTGCCACCTCCTCTTCCCCCGGGTTGTTGACAGGGTGCAGTGTGCCACAGAGATGACTTTGGCATCAGAAGGTGGCAGCATGGGAACGTGGCAGAATGGGTTGGAGCGACCACGGGCCGGCACAGACACTCTGTACCAGCTCTGGGCTCAGGACTTTCCAATCCTGGGAGCAATGCTCTGTGAGAATTTTCATCCCCAGCTTCACAGAGGGGGATCTTGGGTTTAGAGACACGCAGGGACACCATGAGGTCACACTGCTAGTACAGGGCAGGGCTGGGCTCACAAATGCAGATCCCGCTGGTAAATCCCTCAGGGATTTTCCTGCCCAACTTTTCCATAGTCGCACCCTTGGGACATTGCGCAAGGCCTGGGGTACTTCGGAGTGTTCTCCCTGATGGTCAAAGGCTTGCACTGCAAGATGAGATGAGCTCTATCCAGTAGATGGAGACAGGAGGTGGAAATAGGCAAGACGCAAACGTGGGCATGCTTCATTCTGGTCTGCAGACAAGAGCTATAGAGCAGGTAGCCCAGATCCTCCCAGGCTGCCCTGGGTTCAAATGTACCAAATCTCTGAGCCACTTTGCTCATCTATAAATGGGCAGTGAGACGATGCAATGACATAATGTATGGAAAACCCAGTGTGGAACTTGGCTCATGACAAACACTCAATGAACTATAGATATGAACTAGTTCTAACCTGACTTAATTATCTTATCATTCATCTTTTCCACAAGCATAAGAACTTTGTCAAGTGCTTCCCTAAAGTCCAGAGTTTCTTGCTTCCTGGTATTTTTGCCGTCTTCCAGCCTAGGAAGCAGTGAAGGAAGCCCATTAGCTACATGCTTAGTAGCTAATTCTTGGGGAACACTCACCAAGTTTTAGGGATTCCTTTCTCCCTCCCAGGTGCTCACAAAGCCTGTGATTTGAAGAGGAGGACAGGAAACAAATACTGACACATGAAGTACTTCCCATGCCTGGAAGAAAGGCCCTCACTCCGGCTCCTCTTTCCTAGGCCTGGCATCCTCCCCTCCTTCTCTCAGTGAACCCTTAGGTTCTGGAAAATTTCCATCTGCCTTTAAATCTGGCTCCTATCATCCCTCTTAAAGAAAACCCCTCTCAGCTGGGTCCTCAGCTACTTAGTAACAATTGTCCAATTTCCAGCCTCTCTTCCCTTTATCACAGAAGCGCCTGAGCAGGTGGTCCTCCTCAGCGCCTCTCCTCCTCATGGGATAATGCCTTCCTTTGTGCTCAGCCTGGCAGGAGAGGCCCTTGTGGGGATGCTGCTGCCTGCAGGCTCCAGGGATTGAGTCCTTGCCAGCCTTGGGATTTCTCTCCTGGGTGATTCCAATGGAGGTGCCTGGTCCTTCCCAAAGGACATGACCCAGGGAAGTAAGTCTTAAAGGGACCCCCCCCCCCAGATGAGACAGAAGCTGAAGATAGCAGTGGGGCAGGGGGGAGGAAAACCAGACTCTGAGCCAGGGCATCAAAAGTCAGGGAAGCAGAATTCAGCTGTGCCCTGGAGAACATCCCTAGGTTTCCTGATCCAAGTAAAGGCGGCCACCTTTTTCTTCAAACAAGTGGAACTTAACCCCTGTTATCCCATGACCTTTGTAGAGAGAATTCTAGTTTCCTGAATTTTACAATGCTCCTTCTTCTTCTCTTAGACTTTTTTTTTTTTCCTTTACTGGATATTATTTGATCTTGCTTCCTTGGAAATAGCTTCTCGGTTCAAAGGTATAAAAATTCTTCCTAGAGTGGGGAAGCTATCACAGTGCCAAGAGAGCTCTGCGTCAGAGCCCAGGATCTGCAAGAACAAGGGCTGTTTAGTGGATGCAGGAAAGGCAGCAGAATAAGGGTAGATAAAAAGGTAGTAAAAGTAATGGAAACAAAACCAAAAACCCTTCTCTTTCCACTTAAACCAAGAGGCCTCCCCAATATGGATGGTGGTGGTAGGAATGACGGCGGGAATGGGCCTGGAACGTGTCTGTCAGGGAGATACTGAGGAGGGTGGAGACAAGGAAGGTGGTGACAATGGTCGTATTGAGGATGGCAGCGACGGTGAAGCTGGTGATATTGAAGTTCCTGAGAGTGGGGAAGGTGGCGGAATACTCTTCTCAGTACATATCTAATCAAGTCCCACCCATTTCACTGCCTACTGGAAAGAATAGGGATTTGGAAATCAGAATTTCTACTACTCTTGTAACCTTGTAAATCTTAACCTTTTTGGTCCTCAATTTACTCATCTATAAAGTGTGTAAATTATAGTAGGTGAATTGAACTGGTCCCGCCACTTCTTAAATTGTAGCATCTCAGGATCTCCACCTTAGTTCTAGCCCTGCTTTCTCCCAAATACTAGGCTAAAAATTTCCTATTTCTCTGTCTTTTAATCTCTAAACCATCCTTTTGGTCATGAACACTAACTACTATGTTTACTGCGGTGTTTTGGTCTTGTCATTGGGTTCCCATATGGACTATTTTTGGTTCAGTGCCTGGAACAATATCTACATATTATAAACATCCAATACATACTCAATATTTCCTAGGGATGAAGATTAACTCAACTAACAATTCCTGAACAATTCTACATTCCAGGCCCTGACCTGGGTCCTGGGAATAAAAAGATTTAAAGGCACATTTTCTGACTGTGAGTCCCTCCTCATAGAAGCAGCAGAAACCATCAAGTAAAGCACGATATCATGATGCTCATGTGAACAAAACAAAGTGCCTGCTGAGGGGGGGACCCAGGTCACATACAAAATAGGATGGGATGTTTTCAAGTAAACCTTGAAAGATGATCCTTGTCTTTCCTTGACCAGGAGAAAAAAGGCATTTAGGCAAAGAGAATTGAAATGCCGTGCATACAGACTGACAGTATCTACCCAGGGAATAGTGATTGGGAGTGAAGCCTGCAGCCTCACTGTGAAGAGAGTTGACCTTCATCCTCTGAGTTCTATGGAAGGGCTTGGGACGGGAGTTTCTAGCATTCCCCAAGAGGCCTTATGATGACAGGGGAGAGAATACACTGCCATTCAGTGAGATGGAGGCAGGAGGGTGGGACAGGAAAACCTCATGTGTCCAGGCTTGTGATGAGACCTGACAAGAGGCAGCAGGAATACATGGGGCAGAGAGCAAAACTTAAGGGGGCCTTAGGAGCAGGAATCTATAAAGAAGACAGTGACTTATTGGCTCTAGAGCAGTGGTTCTCAACCTTCCTAATGCCACGGCCTTTTAATACAGTTCCTGTGGGTCGTGACCCACAGGTTGAGAACTGCTGAAGGGTGAGGGGTAGGGAGGAATTTGAAATGTTTCTAAAATTTCTTACTAAGGTTCTATTAGAAAGGGTAAAGGGAAATGGGTTGATGACGTTGAGTAGATGAAGACCTGACTATTTGTCTTTCAGTCTTTGATCTTAACGTAGTAGACATTTGGAAAGTGAACTTCTGTCTCCCTTTGTCCCTCTTTTGCCCTGATCTCAGTAGCTTTTAAGATTCTACTGACCAGAGCTCTGCAGAGGCCAAGAAGATGTCAGGAAAGAAAAAGGAAAGGGGACTTCATTGCTCCAAAAAGTAATTGGTTTCATTTCCCAACCTCCAAATGCCTCTGTCCCAACAAGACTTATAACCAATTTCCCTGCAAAGGCTCCCAAAGAGGTCTGAGCTTGATGAAGTTGAGTAGTGGGCTTTTTTTTTTTTCTTTCCCTCTTTTTTTTTTTTTTTTTTTTTTTGGACTAAAAGCAATTTCCATTTTATGCCTTTTGTCTCTTCATCCAAGCAAATGCCGGTGGGATCTGGCAACCTGAGTTCAATAGCCAGTCCTTTTGGTCTTTCAAAGGCTATGAATGTAATAAGAGCACTCAACCCTTCTGAAGATATGCAAATCCGTGCATTTAAAAGATTTACATTCATCCTTCACAGGCCCTGAAATATAAATATGAAATACCCAGAACCTTGTCACTTCAGTAATAATTAAGCTGATGGCCTATTATGTTCGATTGCAAATCAATATAGTATCTTTTGGTGCCACTTGAGTTCTTGAGGGTTGGCGCAGGGCCAGCTCCAGTTATACAATTGAATTGCTGCAGCTGCCTGGGAAACTTCGCTGTCGTTCCCATTTAGGAAGAATAGGCGGGTAACAATGGTGACCAGCCTCCCTGCAGTAATTGTGTACGAGGACACATTTCCAATGGGGTTTTTGTTCAGCAGGTGCTGTTATTTTAGTTTAATTTGAATTCTGAAATATGGAGGAGAGAAGGAGACCAATCTTAACAGCATCTAACCTACAGCTGTTCGAAAGAGGCCAGCACACAGCATATGTTGCTTAGATGGAAATCATAATTGCTCATTCTCCCTGGGATGTTGGCCCACCAACGTGGAGCCTCTGAAATTAGCCGGCATTTTTCCGGCATTTTCCTCGGTGGCGAGGCCTCTGCAGAGCTTGGGAAGAACGATTCTAGAGCGGCTCGACCCCCAGGAGGCTTTTGCTGCTGTGATGTCTCCTCCTCCTTCTCCTTCCTTACCTCTTTCTCCGTCTTGGTCAGCTGAGATGAATTCCAGGCGCTGCACAGAACGCATTCTGGGTTGGTTTCCTCATTCGAAGCCGCCATGGGGAGGAATGGGGAAATAGGCACTGGGGAGGGCTGGCAGCAGCCTCAGTGCCAGACTGTCCTGAGGACAGAGGGACCCACACGCCTAGATCAAGGCCAGGGCTGGGGTGGGCAAGAAGGAAGCTCAAATACAATAGTGTTAATACGGACACACTGACCTAGATAAGAAATAACATCCCCACGGCATGCTCCTGTGGCTCTTTCCCAGGCTCTGGGTTTTTATGTGCATCCTCACAGCACTCCCAGGAAGAGGGGTAGTACTACTCTGTTTTGTAGAGAAGGAAGCTGAGGCGTGGAGAAGTTAAAAGACAAATCCAGAGCTAAAACCTGCTGGGATTGGAATGGAAGTCTTCCAATAAAATTCCGTGCCCTTTCCCTCCACCAGCTGCCTCTTGTTTCTGTTCCGGTGACTTCCTTCACTCCCTGGTTGGTAAGATGTTCCCAAGAGATCTGCTTCCTTCAGTCTCCAAGGCTGCGATACTGAACTAAGCCTGCAGACTGGATTCCCACGCTCTCTGTCCTGGAAACTGATGTTTAAATGGTTTGGGGGCTGGACTTAGGAAAAGCAGAGGGCTGAGGCACACTAAACGCCCAGCCTCCTTT
>NW_003852396.1:44464507-44481247 GCF_000181295.1 Otolemur garnettii
TTCTTTTTTCCTTCCAGCCCATATTGTAGGGCAAGCACTGGACTAGACACTGCAAAGGCGACAAAGAGAAATTCCTGGTTCTCAGCAAGCCTAGTCCAGCTGGTACAAAATAGACGATCCAGCCTGACCATTGCCATATAGTTGGAACGTACAAAGTGCACAGGTCCCAGCACAGACAAAATCCTCGAGAAGGTCAACACTGAGGTGGATCACGAAGGATGGGCAAAACCCTGGAGTAGAGAAACACCCAGTGCTTATAGGGAACAAGGGGGTTAATGGCTTGGGAGAGGACTGATGTAGCCAGGACCCTTGGTGGCATCATGTTCAGGGGCAGCAGCACTGGATTGAACATTTGGTAGAAGGTGGGACCTAAAGAGGAGGAAGAAGGTATGAAGCAGGGATCTGTCCTGGCTAGATGTCAGTCCCCAGCTCGTCCTGCGTGTGGCTAGAGCAGCGCGTTAGCTGGGACGCTGCCTCCATCAGAGCTGGGGCAGTTCCTAGAGCTCAGCCATCTGCGGCTCACGGTGCCTCTGCTCTCCATAAAGAATGCTTCGTCTTGGCTTTTGTGTTGGAGGCTATCACTTCCTCAGTCTCACCTCAGCATCATTCTGCAGTGTTCCTGCTGAGGGATAAAGAGTGACCCTCAAAGCCATACCAGGGTCAAACTCTGCTCTAAACCCCTGTGTATATCACAGACCTGCACCCCGGGATTCCAGAGTGGTTACCAACCCCACGGTTAGGTGCACGGCTGTGGAGGCAGACAGACGTGGGTCTTAGAAACAGGACTAGAGAGGAGGTGTCTGATGGTGTTTGGGACACTGACCTGGAGGTCAGACGGGGGCTGGAGCCTCATTTTGTCACTTCTACCTGTATAGCTGTCACTCCATGTCTCATCCAGAAATGGGAGACATTATAATTGTTAGGGCTACTGTGATGTTTAAGTCAACTAACACATTCACTTTAATTTTTTATTTATTTTTCAATTTTTATTCTTATACAGTATTTGCACATATTTACGAAGCACATATGATATTTTGATACAGGGGTATTTAGGATATTCACCACCCTAAATGCTTATCGTTTTCTTTGAATTGGGAACATTTCAAATCTCTTCTGGCTATTTTGAAATATACAATAGATTGTTGTTAACTACAGCCATCCCACTGTGCTTCCAAACACTAGTATTCCTCCCATTTAACTGTTTGATCGTACCCCTTAACCGACCTCTCTTCATTCCCCACCATCCACAGCACAGAGCTTGACGTTTTCAGCCCAGTTTTAGCTGCTTGTAGTAGTCACAGCAGTAGCAGGAAAGTTGTCGTCAGGATGTAGTACTAGTAGTAATGGAGACTGAGTGACCATAGTGGTGATGGCGATGCTGGTGGGTATGGGACTAGTTATGCAGTGGCACTGCTAGTAGCAGCAATACTAGTAGTGGTAATAGTGGTAATGGTAGTAATATTAGGAGGCTCCTCCACTCATTATCTTGGGGAAGTTTCTCTACCTCATCTTAACCAAAGCCTGGGGCAAATGCTGTCTTTTTCACAGCTGTGATGATGTTAACAATCCAATTCCACAGACACACTGAGCACTCTGGACATAGAGAAAGTGCCTATAGCCCCAAGTCTGTTGCACAGAATTTCACTGAACATCAGCTAAGTTTAAATTTGCAACCCCTCACAGGTTAAATAACCAGGTATTTTCCTTTGTGCTTCTTTCTTGCAGACAAAGCAGAGGCCTTAGAGCAGCAGCAAGCCAGGCTGCTATAGTGGGAGCTGTGTAGTGTACATCAGGGGCAGGCAGGGCTCCTAGTCCTCTTTCCCCATTAGTTCCCGAGGGCCTAGCACCATGCGTGGAACAACAGGTGTTTAGGTGAGCAGCATGCTTGCTAACTGAGTATTTGCCACAGGCAGAAGAAATGAATGATGCTCTGCTGCCTAAGAAAAACCCCAGAGATCCTAGAAGGCTCTCACCCGCAGAGAAGGTTATAACACTTAGTCTTTGGCTAGGACAGGAAAGAAAGAAACTCCTCCCCTGGGGAGAAGAAGGGGGGCTGAGGGCTGGCTTAGAGGGAAGAGCTTGGGGGCTCCCTTGTGAACATGGGAGAATCTGTTGTGTAACAACTCCTCTGTCTCCATATTTTGACTCTAAGCAAGCCAGACAAACTCAGGATATCCGTGGGTGGGAATTTATTTTGGCAGCTCAAGCGAGGAAGGGAAGCCAAGAGCCTGGGGCTATTCAGTTAAACACCACATGTTAATCTCAATCTATTTTGCATAATCCCAGCAAACATTTTGATTTCAGGAAAGTGTAATCCAAGAACAACCAGCTTCTGTAAGAGGCTTCTTTTTGGCACAGCTTAGTAATAAAGGAGGATGTAAGTGGATCTGGGCGGGAAACCATTCGTCCAGGGCAGGTATGGTCAGATGTGGAAGTCCATTCTACCCACCAAATTATGACATTATGGGAGGAGGGACTCTTGACCTGACAACAGCTGGGTATAGGGTACCCAACTACTCTGCCTCTGTGAATCTGCAAGTGTGGTGCTATAGTTGAAATGTGTTCCCAATCCCCCAATATAACAGTTTTGGGAGGTAGGACCTAATGGAAGCTATTTAAGCCCTGAGGGCAGAGCCCCTGATGAATGGATCAATGTTGCTGTAAAAAGGGCTTGTGACAGTGGGCTTCCTCTCTGCTCTTCTCCATGTGAAGACATGGAGTTTGTCTCTCATTTCCCCTTCCACGTTCCAGCATTGAGGACATGGTATGAAGGCCAACACGAGATGCTGGCACCTTGATTTTGAACTTGCTGGTGTCCAGAACTATGAAAAGCAAAGTTCTGTTCTTTATAAATTACCCAGACTCAGGTATTCTGTTATAGTAGCACAAAACAAGCTAAGATCACGGGAGTTGGAACATATTGGAAAAAAAAAAAGGAGAAAAGTGAAGTGGCTTCCAGGAAAATAGTGAAGACGCCCTGCATGAGTACTTGCCCTGCTAGGCTCCGAGCCCGGGTCATCAAGCTGCGACTACTGAGAGCAAGTGTGTACTCTAGGAACACACAGCCAGCTCCAGTCCCGGACCATGCCCCAAAGGTGATCCCTGGTGGCTCTGGGAAGAAGCTCCCGGGGTGCTGGCCTTCTGCTGATTGGTGTCTACCATGCGTGCCCATCCTTCACCCCACTTCTCCTCTTTACAGTTAGCAAATCATGAAAGGATCTGTAATTCTGGTCCAGGGAGGATTACTGGCCAATAGGCACATTATGTCCTTAGGATAGACATATATATCTCCCAGTGATAGCATGTTCACATCAGAATGATTTTAACTACCACATAACATTTCCTTCTATTCCCCCCACTACAGGGGCACACGCTTCCTTTCTGCTCCTTCCCACCCTTCATTCCATTCAATAGAGGGGAAAGCCCAGTTGCACGGTGGGGGAAGGGCTTTGTCAAAGGATTCACACGTTAGCATCAGACAGAGCTGGGTTCTGACTTAGAGCTTCCTGCTCCAGATCCGCTACTCTTTATGCTCTACACGGCGCCTCCCACACTCAGACTCTCTTCTTTCTTAATATTTAGGAAGCATGGCACTTCCAAATCATCTGCATTTTCTCCAGGATGATTTTTACTTGTAACTAGTAGGCTGGGAGTAATGTTAGCCCCTGAGATAAATCATTATGGGTCCAACAGGAAGGGGTTGCTATTTCTACAAGCTCAAAGAAAATGAGGGAATCAGATTAAAAAGTGTATATGCATGTGTGTGTGTGCGTGTGTGTGTAGTAAAGCGTAAATATGTATGTAAAGTATATATAGGTATATATAAAATATATGCAGGAAATTATAGTTGTATAGGTATGACTTGTAATAGATATGATTTATGATATTTTATACAGGGTGACCATAAAGTTCATGTGCAATTTAAATAGTTGTAACTATTATTATAGTTTTCCTATTTTATTTTAATAGTTGTAACTATTAAAACAGTGGTAACAACTATTTAATTTGCCCATGAACCTTCTGGCCACCCTGTATATGTAATGTTAACTTCTTGCTTATTTGATATGGGTTTGTGAGTATAGAGTGAAAATCCTGAAATGAAATTCTGATTCTACCACTTACAAGATTAATGACTTGTGTATAGTCAATTTCTCCCCACTTTAATTTCCTTATGTTTAAATGAGGGATAATAATCCCCACTTCCTTGGGTTGTGGTAAGGGTCACATAAAATCATGCACTGTATCAAAAATGCTTTTGGCTTTAGCCAGAAATATATTCTCACACAAAAAGATAGCCTGGAGGCAGGCAGCTGCTAGTGTTAGCCCAGCAGTTCAACGCATTGTGAGCTGATGCCTTAGCAGTTCTCTTCTGATCTCCTTCGTGGTTGCATTATAGTTGCTGAAGCTCCTTCCATCATAGCTGTAATCCAGTAGGGGGGTTAGAAGTGGTAAGGGCAGAGCCCTCTTTGATTGTGAGGACTGGTTCTTAGTAGCCAGTTGGCTTGTGTCACCCAGGAACAAGGCAGTGCTGATGGCAGAGGGACAGTCAAACAAGGCTGAGGGGAACAAGTGAGAACGGAGCACTCTGGTGCTGGGAGGCAGAGTGGAGTGTAGGACCTTGGACATCAGGAGATTTTTTTCTTTTTGCAGTTTTGGCTGGGGCTGGATTTGAATCCACCACCTCTGGTACATAGGGCCAGTGCCCTACTACTTGAGCCAAAGGCACCACCCAGACATCAGAATAAAAGGAAGACCAGCTCCCACCCCTGTTGCCTCCCCCTCATCCCCCCACTACTCTTCTCCTGTTAGGCCACAGACCTATTGCTTGGTCTTTTCTGGTGACTTTCTTAGTCTCCGCCCTTGTCCCTCTCACGTGAACTATGGGGATAGCTTGGCTCTGGGCCCCTTGACCACAGCCCCTCCTCTTCCAACCAAGTGGTGTCCTGATAGTGTGGGAGAAGTTATCACCTGTAGGAACAGGAGAGCTGAGCTCTCAGCTGACTCCTCTTCACAGCCATGTGACTGTGCCTCTTTGAGTCTTAGGTAAGGCATCTGTGAAATGGGAACAGAATCCCATGACTGGAGCACTGCTGTCAGGACTGAGATTACCAGTGTTTATGAAAGGGGCATCATGGGTCTCAAGAACTAATTTGGTGGGGGGTTTGAGTGAGGAAGGGACAAAGGATTGAATAGGTGGGCTTCAGGTCTCTTGCTGATGCTTTAAAAAGAGCAGCTCTTCATATACCTTTGTTATGTGTTGGGCTCCTGAAGAAATATGCATGTGATAAAAAAATGTTTTCCTGCAAAAAAATAAGTAAACCACCAATTTATGGGGAGTACATAGTATACACATATATTAGGCATTGAGTAAATAGTTCTCACTTCTCCCTGACCTCTTTTTCAAAAAAATGACAATTGCCATTTCCAATGGCTTTTGCTACATGCACTTTTAAAAGTTAAAAAAAAAAAAATACACTAAATGCTTGCCACTTGCATCTAATTATGAGAATGGCTGGTCCAGTGATTCTGTGTGTGGAGATCACAACTCCGGTGCTTATCTCTTAATCCATCAGTTCCAGATGGCCATCTAGGGACTCGTTTTTCTTTGGTGTGACTTCTTTCTGCAGCCAAAATTTCCTGGACCTGCCTGAACTCCCCTCTCTACACAGCTCCCCTTTCACTTAGCTGCCCTGATAAACGGCCAACAAGGTCTGGTTTCAGCAATGGGCACTTTTTGCTAGAAAACAATTAAAGTGACCAAAACCTGCTGAGATCTAATAAATATTCACTCACCCGCCTGAACAGATGCCAGTTACAGCAGAAGAAAAATATAGTGTCTGGAGTCAGGGAATTCGCTCTGGTCTAGAGCTTCCAGCACAGGTGTCAAAAGAAATGCAATGAACTAAAGATAATCTAGGTACAGAAAGGGCATCGGGGAACAGAGAAAGATGGGGTGCGGATGAAGTTGATACCAGAGATTTCCATGTGGATTGGACCTATTTTTAGCAGAGTTGATGACTGGGATGTGTAAGATCCTTGTTAAGGGTATATGGTACATCTTTGGTCCTTTTCCAGTCCCCAAAACAAAACCCGAAGATTCAGGTACACTTATCAGGGAAGGCTCAGAGTGGGAGTGCTGAAGAAGCTATCGGGATGCATGACTCATACCTCTGTGATGAGGAACTTTGGCTCCTGTAGGAGGGAGGACAGGTCTAGGTGATGTCCAGGAAGATTTACTTGGGGCAATGGGTGAAGCACAAGGATTCTGCAATTGCCAAGGGAAATCACCTCTGCCTGGAGGGAATTACAGAAACTTCATGGCAGAAGTGGCATTTAAAATGAGTCCTAGGATATTGAGGTGGGATAAGGGCCCTTAAGGAAGAGCGTATTAAGTCTCAGAAGGGAGAGGCTGTGGGCTGTGTGCTCAAGGACAGACTGAGGTTCTGTAAAATCCTGTAGTCTGGAGGTGGAACACGGGTGCCAGTCCAAACCCCCACCTGTTCTCAAGGAAACTGAAGCTCAGAGAAGGGAAGCATTGTGTGCAAATTCACACAGCTTCTTGTGAGTTTCCGAGTCATAGCTCAGCAACAAATGAAGCATCAGCATCATACAAGATGAGCTCTGGTTAATCACTAATGAACCGAAAGAAATTCTTGAGCTCGGAGGAGACACCCTGCTGGCTGCAGGTGACAAGAGAAGCCTTCCCAGAGAAGGCACAAAGAGAGTTTCTTAAGGAGTTGGGTAGAAGGGAAGAATCAGGGAAAGGCAACTGCTCTCTGTAGGACCCCAGCCTTGGGTCAGGCACCATATATACCTAATTGATAGACCCAGCATTGGGTCAGGCACCATATATACCTAATTGATAAAGAGATGAATTGCAATTATTCTTTTGGATGACTGATTATGTACTAGGCATTTTATTTACATTATCACTTATCTTAAAAATGATCCCACCAGGTAGGAAAAATTCAAGGGGCTGACCCAATCCACCTGCTGTCAGGAATTGGGAGCCAGGAAATAAAAATGATCTGCTTCATAGACCACATGGATTTTATTAATTTGGGGTCTTTCTGTTTGTTTACCTAAAAATAATTACAATCCTATTTTACATATGAGAAAATAGGCTGAGAGTAGTTAAGTAACTTGCCCAAGGGTGTGGTAGGTTCTAACTAAAGGCAGAGCCTTTGCCAGATAACACATTCTTTCCCCACTGTGGATTGGGCTAGACCTAATGCAGGGGTCCTCAAACTTTTTAAACAGGGGGCCAGTTCACTGTCCCTCAGACCGTTAGAGGGCCTGACTACAGGCCCCAGGACAAGTAGCCTGCTAAGCAGGACAGGCAGCAGCGGCACAAACACCCGGTGAATGAGATAAATGTCCTAGGCGGGCCGCATGTGGCCCGTGGGCTGTAGTTTGAGGACACCTGACCTAATGAGAAGAGACAAAGTGAGAATATAAAGATGTGGAGGCTGGGACAGCATCCACCTGTGGCATGTGGAGGCCCCTGCCTACACACCCTCCAGCAGACTCTGAGTGCGTGTGATGGGTGAACACCTTGATCTGGCTCCACCTCCTGTTCTAAATGCAAGGTCTTCTCAGGCCAAACTCCTCCATCCTTTACTGTCCTTACATTGTGCTTTGGGATTTTGAAATTCTCTAGTTTGGCTCTCTCAATTGGCTCTTGGACACCATTTTGTACTGTGGTTCCCTAATCTCTGGGCAGGTTATTTCATCTCTTTGTGCCTCAGTTTCCTCCTCTGTTAAATGAGATCACCCATCTCCACTCCAAGGATTGTGAGCAATGACTCAAACCATGTTAATTAAGAGTTTAGAACAATGTCTGGCAGGGCTTTGGCTCTCTGTACATAGCTGTCTAGCAGTACTTTTATCGGGAGATGGCATGGTTGTTAATGTGACCATGTGTATCTCCCCCAGTCACTCAATCCCCAGTCCTCAGGATCCACTAGAATTGAGCCACCTGGCCAGCATCCTCTGCTGCGTTTTCTCTGCTGATGCGGGCTTGCCACATGACTCCTTTGTGCTATGTGGCAGGAAGGACTGAGCTAGAAAGATGGGGGTGGGATAGGGTGTACCTGGGTAGGGCAGCCAGGAGTTTCTTGGCAATCATTCATGGAAGTAATGGGGAGTCCTGGGGTATGAGACAGCAGGTAAAGCAGCTGTCACCCCATGGTCAACCAAGTCTCCCAAGGGGAACCAGTTTTCAAGAAGAAAATGAAGTCTCTCTCCTCTCCAGTCTCTCCTCATTTTTACCTCACCCTCCTTTGCCAACTCTGGGCTCCAGCTGGTCTGGGAGGCAGCTCACCTCTGCCTGGTCATTAACAGTTCATTTGCTTAAATACCCATCATCATTACTGCCAATGGCTCCTCAGGGCACCATTGCATCCCAGGAACTGCAGCAGACATCCTCCTCTGACTGATGGCCCCACACTCGGCCCTGCCACCTGCTAATGACTCCTGGGCTGACAGCCCAGCTGGGGGGCAGCAGGATGTGGAACATTGAAGGAGGTCTGTGTTTCTCCTTGTGAGTCCCTCTGACCCTCACAGTCCTGGAAAGGACGTGGCCCTGAGACTACCAATGGCCCAAATCCTCCAACGAAGAGGATCCAGAAGGCTTCCTCAGGGCCAGCTCTCTAAAAACTCATTTCCTGAGAGCTCATCTCTGCACAGGTCCAGGGTATCTTGGTCTTTCTTTTGCTTGCAGGAACCTTCTCTTGAATATGCTGGGGGACCTGAGACTCAGGAGGAAGAAGTCTGCCTGACTCAGCCACCACATCACACCAGCCTATGTAGAAAGACTCTGCTTTCTCGTCTCCACACCTCTGGTCAGGTGGGATTGTGCCCACTTTGCAGATGAGGAATCTGAGGCTCACCACATTTGAATGAGCTTCCCCAGTTCACACAACCAGGGTGTGGCAGCTTCAGTTTTCAAACTCAATGTGTTCTGAACCCAAAGATCATGCTTGCTCCTTTGCCCCCACTGACCAGAGAGAGGGAGACCTGAGCACTCCACAAAACTGAGGAATCAACACCAATGGACCAACTGAGCAGCTGTCCTATCTTATGAAAGCATTTACTGTCAAAAATGTTACTTAATTGTGGAGACATATTATGTTTTTGTTTATTTGAGGGGAATTCCACCAATTTTCCCTTTCCCTGACTTGCTGACCTCTACCCTCTTCTGCTGTCTGCATTATCTCAGAGGATGCTGTTTCCATTTATTCCAGGAGAAGGGGACTGCTCTTAGTAACAACAATGTCTAAGTTTTCTTTCTTTTTTTTTTTTTTAACAAAATTAAAAGTTAAAGTTTTACATGGGGTTAAGTCATTGAATCTGTATGATGAAGCTATAAAATGGGTCTTGTTATTATATTCATTTATGAGGGGATTGAGGACAGAGAGACTAAATAACTTGCTCAAGGTCGCCACAGTTACTAAGTTAGAATCTGTAAAGGGTGCGGTGAGAGGGCTGTTTCTTTAAGGGCATCACTCCTATGCCCCTGTCATGGTCTGACCCTCTTAAACCAGCTGTGGTGTAACCCAGCAGTTCTCAACCTGTGGGTTGAGACCTACAGGAACTGTGTTAAAGGGCCGTGGCATTAGGAAGCTTGAGAACCACTGGTTTAACCTATCATATTGGAAGTCAAGGATGAGGTTAGTGTGGAGTGAAGCAGGTTGGAAAGGCCTGAAGCCTGGACATGTTTTGGGGCCAGCCAGGTGCTGGTCGGGAGAAGATGTCTCCCAGGACAAGCAGGAGCAGTGTCCAAGCTGACTGCCAGCAGCAGGTGGTAGCAGGGCAGGGTGCAGGTTCTAGGACAGGTCTGACACCTGCTGAAAGTTCTGTTCAGCCAGGTGGCCAGAAGTCAGGCTTGAGGGAGGCCTTAATACTGTGCCCAGAACCAGAAATGCATTTGGAGGGAGTGTCCTAGGCTCCTAGGATGAATTTCTAGTGTGGCCCTCAAACCAAGAAGAAGGAATCACCCCTTCTCTAGCTCCCTGGCGTGTTGCCCCCGTCCTTGTTGTCACATTTATTTCTTTGTCTAAGTTGCAAAGCTAACCATTTTATTCCTCAGCTTAGTATCTTTTAGTGGCCCTATATGGTCACAGGATAAATCCCAGATTCCCTACAATGATTTACATAGTATTCCACAATCCAGTCCTAGACTGCACCTCAAGTCGCATCAGTCACCTCCCCCTTGTCATCTTGTTTCGTTCACACAACAAGTTTCCCCTTATCTTCTTATACCAGGTGTAGAGGATTCCCTTTGCTTGGAAATTATTCCCACTTCTCCCGGCTCAGCCCCACCACTTGCATTCACTCCTACTCCCTGTTGCCTAGAGAACTATTTATTTTTTGGCTCAGACATTACTACTTCTGGGAGCCATTCTCAGCCAGACTCACCACAATCCTAATGGCCAGGGCACATGACATGCCCTTGCTGTGTTTCCTCTTAGCAACCAGTATTTCCCCTGTCGTACACTTGCCCACTGGATTTTGATTACTGGTCTGCAATAGACCTTGCACTCTCAGCTCTGTTGAGGGTAGGCACGCAGTCTGTCACTTTCATTACTACATGGCCGGTATCTGACACAGAGTACATGGTTAATCCATGTGAGGAGTGTAGTGCTTGTGAGACTGTTTCTTTTCCAGAATGACTCAAAGACTATATCTGAGTCATCATTAGGAATCAAGACCTTCCCTCAGGGTAAGCCCAAAGGGACAGAAGTACAAGGTCAGACAATTAAGTTCACAAACTTGTCCTAGAAAAAGTGCTACATATCTCATTGCTGAATATCACTACTGTCATCTTTTACTCCCCTTGGGAAGCTGTGCACCAATGACAGTGCCTCGTGCACCCTTCAGAGAACACTGACTTGACAGAAAATAACACCAGGATCAACACTTGCTCCCAGGCTGGAGTGAAATGGTCAGTAAGTCAGGCCAAGGTAATGGGAATGGGAACTAGTTGGTGACAGGCCCTGAGATTAGTGTCAGGCTGCAACCAATGTGGCCAGGCTAAGTCTCCTCAAGTCCCCAGTGATAGCTACCTGAAGTGCCACAGTTGAGGACAGACTGACTCTTGAGCCTTATTTGGAGTTTATCTATAGTTGGTATCACATGTCCCATTTTATGCAAAAACTAGTTCTATGGGAGTGGGAATGAGGTTGCCTGGGTCCCAAAGAGGGACCAAAGAGGAAGAGGTCCACTGCAAGAGAGAGCAACTGGAATGAAAACAGGGAATCGACATGGCAAGTCATAGCCTAAAATAGTGGGTGACCAATGGCCACACGCCTCTCTTGGCTTTCTCAGGATGACACTGGACTTGAGGCACTTGTAGCAGGAAAGCTCCCTGAGAAGGCCTAGTACTAGGAGAGGTCCACAACATGGTGTATCTCCTTCAGGAGTCTTCCCTGAGCCAGGCAAGTCGAATTTGCTGATGCAACTGAGTGGAAGTCCAAGGTCAAGTTCTGGCTCAATTTTTGGCCTAAGTGAATCTGATAAGCCACATTCCACCTTTGAACTTAAATTTCTTTCTCCGCAGAATGGGGAAGATGGGTCTAAGATCTGTAATTACCTAACTCACTTAGTCTGGCATCAAAGACCCACCCAATTTTATCCAGTCTTATCTACTCAACAGTATCAAATACTAATCTGTAGCAACTGACAGTATACAGCCTTCAGTCAGATTCCTGGGCCCCTGAACTTGCTACTTGCTAGAAGTGGGACCTGGGGAAATATTCTCAACTTCCCTGTGACTAGTTGTCTCCATCTGTAAAATGGGAATAGAATTTTTATGCCAAGGGGATAGCATTCGTCATCAGGCTCTTCAGAGTGTTATGTGAGACAGTGCAGGAAAAGGTTGGCACATGATATGTGCTTTATGAATGTAGTGATATTATTGCTCCGTCAGAATCCTACAGTTTTTGTGAACATACCCAATTGATTTTTACTCATGTTCGTTTACTGTTGCTCTTCTCTCCCTCTTCTTCTCTCTCTTCAAACCCAACCCATCCCCCAAGGGTGGTGTATTAGTCAGCATTCTCCATGCAGAACTGTTTGGTTGATGGATTGATTATAATAAATTGGCCCACATGATTGGAGCTAGCAAGTCCCAAGATCTGCAGGTTGAGTCAGACAGGCTGAAAACCCAGGTAAGATAGTGGTGTGGCTCTAGTCTGAAGGCTGGCCGACTTGAGACCCAGAAAGAGCTGACGTTTCAGTTCAAGTCCTAATGTAGGAAAAAGCCAATGCCCCAGGCTTGGTCAGAGAGATAGGCAGGCAGGGAGAATTCTTTCACCCTGGGGAGGATCAGCCTTTTTGCTCTATCCAGGCCTTCATCTGATTGGATGATATCTGCCCACAACTAAGGAGGGCGATCTGCTTGACTCAGTCTACTGATTCAAATGCTAATCTCATTCATAAAAACCTTGACAGAAACTTGTTCCAGAATAATGTTTGACCTAATGTCTGGGCATACTCTGGCTCAATCAAGTTGACAGGTAAAATTATCTATTGCAGATAGCTCAATCTCCTCCCTCAGAGGCCCACCAGGGATCCTGAACTCTTCTTTCTCTGAACTACTACAGGAATTTTTTGGTTTCCTGTTTGTTTGGCAATTGGCAGCATAAAGAGGTTGCATTATTGAAGAGCCATTTATTGAACATCTACTGTATGCCAGCCACGGGGTGGTAGCCATTATTATTCCAATTTTTTTAAGATGAGGAATCAGAAGCTTAGAGAGTTTAGGAAACTTACCTACATTACACTTTGTAAATGGGGCATCCGGGGTCCAAATCTATTTGAAATCTGTTTGATTTCAAACTCATGCTCTTTCTAGCACACAGAGCTATTTTCTGAACTATTATTTAAATAATCCATGAATGTATGTTTTCTCTTTCTCATTGGATTGTAAGCTGCTAAAAGGGAGGAATTTATACTTTTCTGGATCTTTCTTGAGCTTGGCATGGTGTCTAATGCTTAGTAAAATGGAGATGTACCTCATTGTGAGTTTTTAAACAAAAGTGTGGCTATGGCGAGCAACTGTCATTTGAGTTTGGGGTAGGGGATTTTGAGCTGGTCTTAAGACTGTATAGCTTATTTTTCACTGCTACCATGCACCATGCCTTTGGTTTTCAGCTGGAGTGGGCCCATTTCCAAGGAGGATGGAAGCCACCAACTTTGAAGTCTCCACGTGGCACTTGTCATTTCTCCTGTTTCTATCTTCTCCCGCTCCTCAGCTCCCTCTTGGGACCACTCTCGTCCTTTGGCTGTGTCTCCATCTTTCCCCATTCCAGAGTCATCCTAATTGGGGCATGAAATACTTAACCAACATTTTCCCTGTTCATCCCCCATAGAAATGTTCAGCTGCCTTGGTCCAGATGTCTCCCAGCTCCTAAGTTGAGTCCCCGACTGAACTTGGAAGCGCTACGTGCCTTCATAGCCCATGAAATGGCTCTGCCTTCCTATTCTAAAATTTGCCTTTTCTGCTATATCATGGTTTGGGTGGGATTCTGTTACCACAGCTAAGAGATCCCTATCCCAAAACTCAAAAAAGTAGTCAAATTCTACATCATTACAGAACTTTTGAAAATAATGTGAAAGTAAGAATAACACTTGTTTTCTTTTTATTAAAAGCATCACAAGAATGGGGAAGCAAGAATACAATGTACTCTATTCTAATATGAAAGCAGTGGATGAGCTAATACAAAGGGCAGGTAGGGGAATGAGCGAGTAGGGAGAGGGGAGAAGGAAGAATTATACCCCATAAGCAGACATTCCCCATTTCTGCCCCCACCCCCATTCAGCCCTGGCAACCACAAATATGCTTTCTGTCTCTATAGATTTATCTATTCTGGATATTTCATATAAATGGAATTATAAATTATAAAAAAAAAGCATCACAGAAGATGTAACAATTTTTCTTAATTTTCAAAATAAAACTGCCACATTTTTCCCCAAAGACATTGCAAATAGGTCAGTAGGACTGGAACAGAGTGAGTAAGGTGAACTAGAAGAGCAAGGGACAGCGGCCACAGGTAGCTGGTAGAGAAGAGAGTGACATGAAGAGGTGACAGATTACATAGGGTTTTGTAGGGAGTGAGTTTTGACTTTATTTTTTTTATCCTGAAGTTTTAAAAAGACATTTATATCTGTTCTGAATTTTTAAAACAATACCTATTTGTCATTTATTCTGAATGAGATGGAAAGTCATTTGGGATATTTGAGCAGAGAAGTAAAGTGATCTGAGTATCCTTTTAACAAAATCCCTCTGGCTGCTGTGTTGTTAATTGGCTGCCAGGGCAAGGTAGGAGCAGGGAAACCAGGTAGGAGGCCACTGCAATACTCTAGAAAAGGAGTGGTGGCAGCCCAGGTGGTTGAAGCAGATGTGGGAAAAGTGATTGGATGTGTGCACACAATCCAATGTGTGCACAGACTGGGCTGTCTGCACTCTAGGATGGCAGAGGGGTGAACTCTGAGATTCCCAAAGACCTGTGCCAAACAGAAACCGCTACAACTTCATAAACTGAGAACTCATAACAGAAGGTCCCACTGGAGATGGGACATAAGTATTTGTAGATATGAAAAGAGTTGAAAAGGTTCATAAGAAACCTAGGGACCTTGGGAGGAAATGATTAAGAGCTGCATGTGTGGATGGGCATATCATGAAAAGATGCAATGGGTACCAGAATGTGGGGTGGGCAACGCACGCAGAACTGGCCTGGCTGGCCCCTTGGCAGACTTGTGCCTTGGGGAAGTGGCCACGTGAATGAATTTAAAGATGGGAGCGCAGGCTGAGAAGATCTCAGATGGTAGCTGAGGAGATCTTAGAGGGCCATCTTCCCTGGCTTTGAAAAAACCACTGTGACCTGGGAAGAGTCTGCTGTAGCCTTCTTGGCAGACCCTGCGGCAGGATGCTCAGCCCTGCGATTTCTTGCTCAACAAGCAACAAGTACACAGCCCAGGCAGAGAAGGGATGGGCAGCAGAGAGTGGATGTCTGTTCGGATCACCCATGTCCACCCAGACATAAGACCTCCAGGTTTATACCTCCCTTAATGTGGAAGGGCTAACACAGATCATGAAACAAATCTCACTCTCCATCCCACAGAGTGCAATGAGGTGGCAGAGCTGTCAGAGAAGACTTGGCAGAGTGCATCCTCCTACTTGGCACGATATAATTTACACCACCTCTACAAACTTTTCCTAACTCTTTCCTAAAAATAGTGTTTCGATTAGAAACTGACACAACTTCTGTCAAGGAAGGTGTGAACAGCCGCGAAATGCTCCATAAAGGAAGGAGCAGGTGAGACCCCGGTAGATCATGAAATGCCAAATGATATACTATAATGTATGGTAATTGGTTATTATTAAAATAGTCTATTGCTTATCACACAGTAGCTAAATGGCCTTTCAGTTGCTCTGTAATTACCCAGTGATGGGTGATCTGTTTTCTTCTTTGGGAGCTGGGTACTAAGGTATCAGAGCAGCATCTGTCACAACACAGGAAGAGAGCCCGGAAAGGGGAGGGTTTCTGCCAAGGTGGGGCTGAGTCAGGTTCTTTCAGAAATCCCTGGCAGCACCAAATGCTCTGAGGGTTTCAGAGAGCAAAGAATAAACTTCTGTTTCTGCAGGTCTTTCCTTGCCTCAAGTCGATCCTCATCTGTCCTTGAAACCACCTCTTTATAAGTTTTCCAAGGGTTTTGCTGCTGGTGGAGGCAAAACACATTTGTGTGGGGTGAAGTGGGGGCAGGGGATGACAGTCCCAGCCTCTGTGCCTTCATGGAGGCCATGTGGGCTTTGCAGGAGGTAGCTAATGCTGAGTTCTCTGAAAGAGGTAGGTGAGATTCAGTGATCTCAGGGACACTAGATCAGAGCCCCAGGGAGAGTGAGGGAGCAGTGGAATCTGAGATGAAGATTCAGATGAGGAAGGAGAGGAGGGCAAGGCCATGGTGATCCAAGAAATGGAAGGTCCACAGTTATCATGGACCTGCTTTCTCATTTCTCAGATGGGAATGGGGGACCCAGAAAGGGAGTAACTTGTCCCAAGCTGCAAGCTTTGGTGATGCCCAGAGCTTGGATGAGAGTTCTGATCTTCTGAACCTATCTGGAAAAGACCAAACTGAGCATGTTGCCAATAGATTTGTGCTAAGGCTGGAGGAAACAGGAAAGAGGAGGAGCCAAAGCCCTGATTCCTCTTCTCTGTCCCCTCATTGTGCCCCAGCAGGACTCATCCCAGCCCTGGGCCATGGTTATAGGAGGGACAGTTCTGGGGAAAGAACATGATAGTCCAACACCCAGCTGGCGGTAGGATACAAAGGAAGTTCCTGTGACTTCTAGGTTGGTTTGTCTCTTCCTGAATGGGTAACAAGAGCTATGCTTGGAGTGGAGTCCGGCCTGGGCAAATGAAATGCACATAGACCATCAGAACACTCAAAAAAAGCCTCTGTTGCATCATACTTGTGGCTTTCTTTCATGTGCAATGACTCCAAGATGGCAAACTAGTGACATCTCAGCCACTCTCAGTGGGACCCACCTCTTGCCAGATTGTCCCACCCTGAAAGGGCACAGGAGATAGCAAGAGACTCTGGGAGCCAAGGATCCACTCCAACACTCAAGCACAGAGACCAGGACAATTAAGGAGAAAGAGGAACAAGAGGAGAAAGGAGGGGAAGGAAGTAAATGAAGAAAACACACATAACATGAGGAGGAACTAAAAAAAAAAA
>NW_003852396.1:44481272-44556063 GCF_000181295.1 Otolemur garnettii
AATCCCCAAATCCCCAAATCCCCAAAGAGATGATGAAGCAGCTACCATAGAGGATCCCACCTATAAAAAAGTTGTGGAAATGACAGAAAGGGAATTTAGAGTGTGGATGGCAAAAACGATGAAGGGATTCAAAGGGAAAGTGGAAAACACCAAAAGGAAATCCAAAAATGGACCCAAGAAATGAATGAAAGACATGATGCAATTAGAAGTGATCTATCAGAGCTTAAGGAATTGAAGGAATCATTCCGGGAACTTAAAGATGCAGCAGGAAGTATTAGTAACAGATTAGACCATGGAGAAGAAAGAATCTCAGACACAGAGGGTAAGGCTTTTGAGCTAACTCAGCCATTTAAAGAGGCAGAAAGGAGAAGAGTACAGGCAGAGCAATCACTTAGAGAATTATGGGACTTTATAAAGCATCCACGTATATGAATTATAGATATCCCTGAGGGAGCAGAAGAGCAATCCAAAGGCATGGAAGTCGTACTGGAGGATATAGTAACTAAAAATTTTCCAAGCATCACCAAAGATTCTGACACAGTCCTTTTAGATCAGCAGTTCTCAACCTGTGGGTCATGACCCCTTTGGACTGTATTAAAGGTTCATGGCATTAGGAAGGTTGAAAATCACTGTTTTGGATGGATATCAAAGCCCAGTTTGTTTTAATACAAATAGAGCATCTCCTGAATACATTGTAATGAACCTGGACAAGGTCAAAGTGAAAGAGAAAATTCTGCAAGCAGCCAGGAGTAAGCACCAATTGACCTACAGACATAGAGCATCAGGGTGACAGCAGACTTTCCAGCTGAACATTTTCAAGCCAGAAGACAATGGTCATCTACTTTTAACCTTCTTAAACAAAAGAAATTTCAGCCCAGGATTCTATATCCTGCTAAACTAAGTTTCATATTCAACAGAGAAATCAAACCTTTTTTCAACCCAACCTTATCCAAAGCCTCACATATTTTAGATTTGTAATGAGTGTTTGTTGAATGAATTTATGAATAAACAAATTAGATGTACAAATGTGATGTTTGGCATCACAACAATCCATTTCTATTCCTGTTGTTCTTGAGCTTCAAAATCTGACCTGTGTCACTTAATCATTGGGGGAGCCCTGCTGAATAATTTCCAGAAGAACAGAGATGTACCTCCATGGCACTCTGTGTTTGCTGCATTCCCATGGTGAATTGGGTCCCTTGAGGAATCTCTTCCCCAAGACACAGTTTTTTTCACCACTACATCTCCAGTAACTAGTACCTTCCTGGAAGGGATGTCAAGAAAACATCTGTTGAATGATTGGGTGTTCAAAATCATACACACAGACACACACACACACATTTTAAACAGAAAACATAAATAGAAGATTTGCTTTATTATTGTTGTTATAATTGTTATGATTTTGGCTGCAAAACTTTGATTTTCCATTCCCACCAGATACCAGGTTTTGGAGAATTTCCTTTTCTCCTATTTGCAATCGTTGTGGCATGGTGAATCTAGATGCCTACTTCCCACCATGGAAGCCAAAGGGGTCCCTGGGAGCTTCTCTGCCAGACATGGGGCAGATATATGGCCAAGTTTGGCCAGTTGATTCTCACTTTGAGGAGTCTGATTTCTGAGCAAAGAATACAAAGATGAAAGAGGTGGTCATAATTCGTTTATCCCTGCAGCTCGCTGATCCAACTATTGCTATGAAAATATACCTGTAGTTCCTAATTCTGCATGATTTGGTTCCAGCCCATTTCTGAGCCAGGTTCTCCAACTTTCCCATTGATTCATTAGGCTCCTGTTATCCTTCCAATAAATTCCCTTATGTTTATGTAGGCCAGAGTTGATTTTGTTGCTCTGAACAAGACTGATATAATCACAAATTTATTTCCATGCATGAATGTGTGCTCAGCAGAGGGCCAGGTCCTTCTGTGGAATAAATGAATTATGTCCAGTGGATCCTTGCTTATGGCTGCCCCTCAGACATGTTCATTGAAAATACTTATTTTTCACAAATATCATTGAAGCTTGAGGTTGAAAGCAAATTTAGTTTTTTTTCTCTTGGCATCTCTCTTATTGGGAGGAACGAAATACGGGTTCTGGAACCTGCCAAAGGCATTTGGGTAGACATTTCAACTCTGAGGTGCCTGGGTCCTGCCAACTTAGACAGCCTCTTCTGCTTTTGTTAAAGGAAGAGTGCCAGGCTGCTGAAATAGACCCACCTGTGGTGAACACATCCCCCAGTGGGGGTCTTGGTGATAGGGAAGGTGGTGCCTAAAGGAGGTGGTGCACACATCTGAGCACCCCCAGGAAAAGGAAAGGAAGCTGAACATAGACACTTTCCTTAAGGCAGAGCCACATGCCTTCCTAGCCAAGCACTGACAATAAAGGAATTTGGAAACATACCTCTTCCAAGAGAGCATTTGCCCTGGCCTCCACTAGGGGTGTGGTGTGGTGTGGTGACTGCTATTAATATTAACAGAATATCCAGGGAAAGACTTTTTTTGTTTTGTTTATTTTTAAAACATGAAATACGTTGGATGGGAGCATCCTAACCTCTCTGTAGAAAAGATGAGAACCAAACCAAATGGGTGTAGAGGCAGCATTGCTGATGGGGCTAGCGGGGCCATTGCACTACACAGCATAACCTCCAGGACCCAGGCTGGGATTGGGGTTTTAAGTGCTACATGACCACCAGGACTCTGGGTGGACATTGCCTCTCAATGCCCCTGAAGGGCATTACTGAAAGCCAGTTGTTCAGGAAAAGACAAGTTTGCCAGGGGCAGTGGGAAGAAATTATTTCATTCAGCGTTCCATAACCCTATGGAGTACTAAGAAGAGTTATCCCACTCTGTGCCATAAAGTTTCTATGTCAGCTCATTAAATATAAGTCTGCCAGGTATGTGTCCATCTCCCCATTCAACAGAGGTAGAAGCCAAGGTCCAGAAGGGTTAAATGACTTGTCCAAAGTCATAATTGACAAGCAGAGAAGCTTAAATTGGAGGATTTGTCCTGTGATTCCAGAGCCTCTACTCTTTATGATCTACCATGCTGATCCCCTGTACTCTTGTGATTTGGGGAAAGTCATTTTTGTTTCTGGACCTCCCTTCCCTCCCTGGTACACTGAAGAGATTGACTCAATCATCTCTTCTATCCCTCCCCCACTCCAGTTATGTTTCCTTAATCCTGAAGATCCAGGACCATCATGCTCATAAAAGACAAAGCCACCACCTCTGGTTTGGTTCAAGCACCACAGGGAAAGCCTTTCACTTCCAGGTGGGCTAGAGAAGATGGAAAAATCAAGCCCTTGAAATCTTAAGAAACTTGTTCACAGTTAAGAGAGATGTTAAGTGGCAAGACTGGGGATTAAATCCTTAGTGGTTTCCCCGGTTCATGCTCAGTACTAAAAGATACAGGGAACCTGTGAAGAGCAGGAAGGCCCGACCCTCCCAGGTCATAAAGGAAGGGAGTGGAGTTGAGAAAGATGCAGCAGGACACAAGACTTTGCTGGTGTGGGACCTTAGGGTGGCTTTGACAGTGGAGCAGGTTGAGAATAATGCCACCACTTCTCTGTATTTCTAAGCTAACAGCTCCAGCTCAGCTTGTGTCAGGGTAACCTGAACAAGAGCTAATTTTGTGTAGCTCTTACCATGGGCCAAGCATGTATATACCTAACAGCCCTGAGGTTTGCTATGTGTGAGCTCTTTTAATCCTCGCAGCAGCCCCCCCACCCCCCGAGCCAGTTACAGTCCTAAGCCCCATTGTAGATGGGGAGACCCAGGTGCAGAGAGGTTAAGTGGCTTGCCAAGTGTCTTCCAGCTGAATCAGCAGCTGTCCAGCTCCAGAGTTTGCGGCAGAGCCACTCTGCAGGCTGTCTAGGGAAGGGAGAGGGACAGGAACCTGGATCCAAGTGCAGGATACATCATGTCTTAGATGGGGACTCCTCTGAGTCTCAGTTTCCTGGGAACTATGTCCCTCCAAGGGGTATGTAGGGATGAGGTGAAATGACTAAAGGGAATGGCAGCCCAGGTGCATTTGAGGTAAAAGAAAAACTTTCTCCCAGCCTCCAATTCCTTCCTCTAACCCCCAATGTACTCTCCTCCTTCAGGAATCTTTGGATTTCAATCTCTATCTCCATTCTCAGGAGGAAAACACCTTTCTTAGGCCAGGTGCAGTGGCTCGCGCATGTAATCCCAGCACTCTGGGAGGCCAAGGTGGGTGGATTGCTTGAGCTCAGGAGTTTGAGTCCAGAAAAAGAGCCAGGCACTGTGGTGGGCACCCATAGCCCCAGCTACTTGGGAGGCTCAGGCTAGAGGATCACTTGAGCCCAAGAGTTTGAGGTTGCTGTGAGCTATGATGCCATGGCACTCTACCCAGGTAACAAAATAAGACTCTGTCTGAAAAAAAAAAAAATTTCTTTCTGCAACTATTGGTATAGAGCTGTGTGAAGCATTCCAATCTAAATTTTGTTTCCCCAGGGGAATCTGACTGACACTTTCTTCCCTCACTCAGCTCAAAGACACTGAGAACGTTGAGCAAACATCTGAGAATTTTGCATGTTGCCATGTCTTTTAAAGAGCATCACTAAAATGTAGTGGAGACTCCAATGCTTAGAATAGGCCTCTGCAACTTGTAATTGAATAGAAGTTTGAGGGGAAAATAGCTTAGATAATGTTGTGTTTAAAAATTACAGTATGTATTAGTTGCACCTGAGAGTCTCCATTTTCATTTTAAAAAGTGGTGTCCTCACAAGTAGAGTAAAAGAGAAAACAGAAAAGAAGTCAATAATTTTCCAAACCAACTGAAGTATAAGGCACAGTCTGTTCCCAGATAGAGAAGGGGGCCAGCCAGAGTTTCCAAAGGAGGGACACATCCCTGCTTTGCCTCGTGCTCAGAGGAAGAGATCGTACTGCCATCATTCTTACTTTGTATACTACCGAGGCCCAGAGAAAGGGAAGATTCATCCAGACTGTACCTATACCCAGTTGTGCAATGAGGCCTTTCAGCCAAATGATTTTTAAGTCCTTCCAGCTCTAATGTCTCCCATTTTACAGACGAGAAAATTAAGGCCCAGGAAAGTAGGTTCCCAGAATCCTCCTAACTGTATAAACTTGAGCTAGTGTCTGCGGAAGTTGAGATGCCCTGGGCTTGAAGTTCTGCTTATTGGCCATGGCATGAACACCCTGGTCACTCAGGAAAAATGGCCACAGGCCATCCTAAAATCCACCTGTGCCCACCATCTGCTGCTAGCACTGAGGACCTCCCATTTCTCCTGCTTGTCTACAGCATATTCATAGCTATCTGGCTGACTCTCAAGTCCATGGTGAGACATGTGGGTACCAGATGTGCACAGCATTGCATCCAGCTGTGCTTTTGTCAGCTACAGGAGGCACAATATGCCAGTTTCTACCATCGAACATCTGGAGAACAGGGCCCCCAGGACAAGAAACTCCTAGACAAGGCGTCCATCTGGGTAAAAAACGCAATGCCTCCAACAATCATCATGAGCCTAAAAAGCTGGAAACAGAATTCTGGCTAACACATTTGAGGAATAATTACTGAGTGCTTACTCTGTGAGAGGTGCCATGGGAGATATTGGAAAACTGGTAGGAATAAGACAGAAGAAAGTGCCCCACTGCAAAGGAAGGAGGAAACTAGGATCCCCAAAGCAACCAGGATAATCCTTTAGGAAAGTCAATCAGGTCATACAATTGCCCATCAAAGTCAAAGCCACAATCCCCACCATGGGCTTACATGAACTTTCCTTCCTCTACCTTCCCAATCCTAACTCCTAACACTCTCCTTCTTGCCCAATCCACTCCAGTTGCACTGGCTTCTTCAAGTTCCTAGCACACACTAAGCCTCAGGGCCTTTGCACTCGCTATTTTCACTAGCATCAGGCACACAGCAGGAACTTTTAGTTCGGAGTTCCTTTTCTTTTCCTTTGGTCCCTTCCCTTCACAGCCCCACCAAATTTCTCCATTTTCAGGAGCTAGTCATTATAGGTAATCAAAGAAGAAATAAGGTGCATTATGCCCTTAGCTCCTGCACTGCTCCATCCTACCCTCCGTGCTATGCTGTGTGCTTATACTCTCCCCAGCTTTAGACCCAGTGTTCAATAGAAAACAGGCCGACATGAGCTGGCCTGGAATGCCCCATCAGCACTGATGACTAGTTCTTCCCTGTCCCTGAAGGAGTGGGCCAATTTCCAGACACATCCCAGGCAGCAGGCCTGCTCTGTGACACTGTCAAGAAGTGAGGAGCCTCAGGAAAAGTCACAGACATAAACAAGATAAAGCCTATGACCTTCCAGGACATTGGGCTTGTGGACCAGAGAACTGTCAGTGGTCCAGTCTCTGTTCTGATAAGGGAGGGCAAAGCATTCTGGGAGATGTATTTGTCTCCAAACCCTTGAGGAGGGCAAAGGCTGAGCATCCTTGAGAATTTGGCAGGGAGAGAGAAGGAAGGATGCTGGTGGGGGACTCTCTCCAGGGCATTGAGCCAGCCTCACAACTCTTGTTGTCCCTTCAGCTCAAACTTGGGGCAAGAAATTCAGGCTAACTCAGCAAGTATTTGCCTGGCATCTCCTGCCTGGCACTGTCAGGAGAAGGATACTAGAGATGGGAGAGGTGGAATCCCTGGTCACTGGGGCTCACAAAGCCTGAGGGGCCGTGGATATCAATCACCTATGTGGAAAATGAGAGGGAAACAAAGGGCAAGCTTTTGGGCTCTGAGCAAGAAGATGGTCATTCTGTCTGAGGCCATGGAACCCAGGACTATTTATTTCATGGAGAACCAGGTCCCTAAGTAGGCTGTAAGGACTGGTATGGTTTGACAGGTGGAAATGTTGGGGGAGAACCATCTAGAGATTTGTGTGTTCAAAAGCACAGAGGAAGGCAATTGCAGGTAGGTTTAAGTTCATCTTGAGGCCCCTGTAGGGTTGCAGTGGAAGATGAATCTGGACAGACAGGTACAGGCTGGACTAGAAGAGGCCTTGACCCCTCGAGGTGGGGAGAGTGTCAGTCAACCATAGAAGCAGTAGGACCTGGGGCTGACTGGATGGCAGAGCAGTAGTGGGATCAGGTGTGCTTTGCTGGAAGAAGGAGCTATGGAAGGGGAGCAGGCAGTGGAAGGTCTGTGATATTCCAAGTCAAGTTGATGAGGTCTGGGTTAGGCAGAAGCCATGGGGTTGCCAAGAGAAGTTGTTGATTTTTTTCTTTCTTCTAGTCTGAGACAGTCATTAGCAGTGGCAGGACACCCTGAGTGTACTGAGCACTCAGAATGGGTCCTGAGCCAGAAAGAGTGACCAGGTATAAGTCCATATCCGCCCCCTTGTCAGACAGAGGCTACCAGAAAACCCTGGAGCACAGCCAGATAAAAGTCTAGATTCTAGAATGCCCTGGATGATCCTTTAAAAACATACATATAAACATGTTCTTATCCTCCTTAAAACCCTGCAAGATCCTCATGTCACTTTCAGAATAAAGCCCAACCTTTTTGACTTGGCACTTAAAGCTTCATCAAACCTCTGCCTACTACTTTCATCCCATTCCTATGGTGTAGGACAGGGGTCTCAAAACTTGTCCATACATTCAAGTCACCTGGAGGTCTTTTAGAAATTATAAACACAGACTATAAGTTAAATATTTAACTATAAGTTAAATCACCATCTCTGGGATGGGATACTCAGGTGATCCCACAAAGCCTAAGAACAAAGTATAGGGTCTACCCTCTAAGCCAGAGGTTCTCAACCTGTGGGTCATGACCCACAGGACCTGTATTAAAGGGTCGCAGCATTAGGAAGGTTAAGAACCATTGCCCTAAGCACTACTAGCCGACTGTTTCCTTCACAGACTACTTCAAAATCTCAGTAGCTTACATCAAACATTTATTATCACACTCACATAAATACAGATTGACTGTGACTTGGCAAGTAAATACTGGTGGCAGCTCTGAGTCAGGCTTCAGGATCAGCTGGGTTTGATTCCAGACTGCATGTTACATTCATGAGGTTCCACCAACCGTTCACCTTCCTGGGAGCAATATCTTCCCTGTAGCAAGTTCCCAAGGTGATGACCACCTGCAAGGGCCCCTTGGGATCTTGGTTTTTACCTGTCATCCCTCAGTTCCATTCACAGCCCATTGGCCAAAGCAAGTCCCATGGTCAAGGCCAACTGCAATGTGGCAGGGAAACAGGCTGTGCCCACGCTCCTGCTCTACGAGTCACATGGCAGGAGGGCGTGAGGAATTGAGGGACGTAAAATAATAATCTACTTCACAGATGATTTTGTGACCTTGAATCCCAGTTTCTTGACCTGTTGAATGGGAAGATTGCCCTAGATGGCCTTCCTGTTCCATAAATGCCCACGTACATCACCACCGCACCCAGCTCTTCTCATTCACACAGACCCTCACACGTATATGCCCTGCCATCTGCTTGTGTCCACGCTATACGTTTTAATTTGTAATTTTCAAAATGCTTCACAAACTCGCATAGATCACATATCTCTGCAGATACAGATACGGGCATACATAATCCTATGTGTACCATGTAAACATTAATTACTTTTCAAACATGCATGTTCGTGTGGACGTATCCCGCATATACACCAATGCACACAGAGACACCTGTATGCCTACGTGTACTCAGCCAGACTCATACCCCGTGTAGTCTGAGACATGTTTAGTTACAAACACACCTTCCCCCACACTCGCTCACCCTCCCTCTCGCTTACTCACACACACACAGTCCATACCTCTGTGCGCACAGCTGTTTAATCAGAATCAGGGCCTGCTGATGAGGCTGTTGTCTGGCGCCCAGCGAGCGGCATTAACTCTTCCCTGTCCCATAAAGGCTGGCTGTGCTGCATGACCTCCATCTGCAGATCCCAGGGAACAAAGGGACCACAGAGGAGACAGGTGGAGCTGCCTAATCTGCAGTCCTGGGGCTCACTGATGAGACAGGACAGCACTTTGGACCCTCTCATTTCACTCCTACTTTCTCCTCCCAGCCCCACCCCTCATGTCCAAGGTGTCTTAAGTAGGAAAACAAAAAATTATCATTCAAACCAAGACGGTTCTGAGGGTGAAAGGGACATTATTAACAATTACTCTGAAACAACAGAACTACCGGAAAGAGCCACGGGCAAATAGCAATGACCCGGTCCCCCACTCAGGAGAGACCAGATCTCTTGGGATTGACCCAGCTTCGGTTTCAGCTCAACTCAGGGATGGTCCAAGTTGAAAACAAAACGTTAAGGTAGAACCTCTTCATTCACTCATTTTGTACTTGAAGGCCCAGAGAGAAGCTGAGACTTGCCTAGGGATAAAGCAGGGTTTAAACCTTCCTGATCCAAGGCCTCACTGGTCTTAGAGTAGTTGTGGGACCCAGATGTGAGGCTGTTGAGTTGGCAAGAGAGTGCTCACGGGGCAGTACTGGAGAAAGCGAGCAGGGGCCACAGTGGGACAGGGCTTCAGCTGATGTCACAGGCAGCCCTGGAGCTGGGATCGTCCTTCCAAGTTGCTCCAAATGAGCTCTGTGCCTGTAGGGAGGAGATGTGACCTTGGGTGTGCAGCCCGCAGAAGCTGAAGGGCAAAATCCCCAGGGAACGTCTAAGACAGGATAACTGTACTTTGGTCCTCAGGGGAAAGGAGCAGCACTCATCAGTGCCACCACCTGCCGCAGCCCCGCCACCCTGGGGAGCTAGCAGGGAGCAGCAGTTGGTACCTACGACTCATTTCACCAGCTCCACAGAGGATTTGGGGAATACATTTCTGGGGAGGAGGCGGCCCAGCTGAGGCTGCTCCTGAAACGGAACCGCAGCGTTTCTCCACGGGGCCGTCTGGGCCGCTCTGCTGCTGCGTTTTCTGTACCCATCAGAAGTCACTGGGGCTGTCCCCTCTTGGATCCTTGTGCATTTCATGCTGAGGAAAAAGGGAGAGTTTGGGAGGCCTTAGCTTCCGAAGTAAGCAAAGTAGATTCTTAAAACAATACCTTATCCTATCTTCTAGTCCCAGAGATTTTCCCGTTGAACTCGGGGAGCAGGCGCAGCCAGAGGAGAGCCGAAGGGGAGCCCGTGAGTGCTGGCTAAGAGGCCATCGGCGGCAAGTCCACTTTGCAGCTGAAGAGAGGGACCTAAAGGCGAAACTTCAGCCTTCCCACATGACAGCGGGACACGGTCCCCGTGGGCTTTGCAGTCCAGCAATCCTGACTTCCTAGCTCAGCTCTGCTGCCTCCCTACAGGGACACCGTGCGCGCACTTCCAAGTGTCAAAAGAGAAACGTTCAACAAATTAAATTTAACAAAGTTTAATTGAGCAAAAAATGATTCCCAAATCAGGTAGCCCTCAGAGTCAGAAAACGGAAGTGAGGTAGAGAAACGGCTTTCTTGGTGAGAGCTCCTGGTCTGCCCATGTGGACGTGGTCTGATTAGTTGACAGCTTATGCCTGGCTAAAGTTCAGCTGCTGTGACTGGCCGAGCTTAGCTCCTCATAACAAAAATGTGCACTCCTAAACTAGACTTTAAGACGGTTAAGTTAGGTTGCAGTTCATTGTGTAGGGACTGGAGTCCAGAGTCATCCTCAGTCCGAATTTAGTTTAGTTTAACACCACCGAAGTTGAGGATAACTCTACACAATAGAACCTTGTGAGGATTCAATGAGGTAACCTGAAATAGAAAGGGGGTGCATCGCTCTGCTGGGCATGCAGCATCCAACCCTCCCCTGTCCCTTCCACAAACCTGCGAGACAGGAGCCCACAGCCCCATTTCTACAGATGAGTATGCTGCTTCGGAGTCCGGAACTGAGATCAGCCCAATATTGTAGAATTCCAAAGTTCTTGCTCTTTATAGCATTCTTGGCAGATTAGTTCTGACATGGGGACATTTGTTACTCTAATTAGGCTAAAATTAAAAAACAACTTGGCTTTTTTTTTTTTTTTTTTGGCCTGGAGCAGAATTTGGCATTTTATCATGTTTCCATCACATTGGGTGCAGCCATTGAAAAGAGCAAAAGCCTCCTTCTTAAAAGCCCAAGAATTTGAGTGCCAATAAAATGACAGGAGAGGTTTTTCCATTCACACACATATCTGCGTGCGTGTACACACACACACACACGCACGCACATGCTCTCAAACTTTTTTTCCTGAGGACCCTGCAGAATTGTTTTTCACAAAAGTGGATTAACAGTACAGGGCTGTTCTGGAGAGCAGATCAGATGAATTGTCAAGTTTCGGGTGGAGGCCACTCTCACTTTCCCAACCATGGTGGAATGCTGGGAGTTATCTGTGGAATGCTGGGAGTCATCCCTGGAATGGTAGGAGTTACTCAGGGGTTATTGACTATGAATGCAACTCCCCAATTGTGTGTAGCACACTTATACGTGCCAGGCTCCGACTAGGGAGTGCACAGACTAGTGGGGAAGGCAGACATAAAAACAGGAAATTACGGGGTGGTGCCTGTGGCTCAAAAGAGTAAGGCGCTTGCCCCATATGCCGGAGGTGGTGGGTTCAAACCCAGCCCTGGCCAAAAACCACAAAAAAAAAGTCATCATAAAAAAAAAAGAAACAGAAAATTACAACATGTAAGTAGTTAAAACACATAAAAATATGAAGTTATAACAAGGAGTCTTAAGAGCAAGCACAGAATCCCCAGACGACTTAGAGGTGATGGGAGCTCTGTTTTGGAGGCTCAAAGATTTGCTAAGAAAAGAATCAACTAATCTAGGCTTTGAAGGATGAATAGGAGTTTTGTGTGTGTGTTTTTTTTTTAAAGAACTACAACTTTTGGTGATTTCTTTTACCATACACAGAGTGGAGAGGAGAAGCAGAGGAAGGAGACTTAGTGTACTGCGCGATGCTGCCTGCCAGGCTGCATTCAACACCTTGCACATTTTAATCCTTGTGTTACCCTGTGACATGGAACTTTCAAAGGGAAGAAACTTAGGATCAAAAAGGGTAAGCTGAGTAATTTACCCAAGTCACAGAGCTAGCAAGTGTTTCTGGCTCCCTGTCTTTTTTATTTGTGGAGTTTATTGGCATTAGAATGATGCTAACTCATTAGAAACACATTTAGAAAATGTTGTTATTCAGAGTCAACCCTATAAAATCCCCTCACCTGTTCACAGCAACTTCAAGTCTCCAAACCACTGTCCTGTGCCCAGGCTTATAACTCGAGCGGGGAGATCCCTTGGCTGACAAATCAGGGGCAGAGCCAAGACTAGAGTCTCAATCTCTTGGCTCCTACCCCAGTGCTCTCTACATGGCACCAAATTGTGCGTATCTTGTCCCTTTCACATCTCTGGTGCTATGACAAAGACCCCTGAAGCTCTGCAGATCCTGGGGGCCTTCTGCATCCTCCTTAACAATAAAAGACCACTTAGAACAGGATTAAAACTGAGCACATTTCATTCTATAAAAGGCTGTGGTTTGAACTTCTTTGGGCCTTGCTACCTAACCCTTTATAGTTTAAGTCCTCTAAGAAATGAGGCTGGGGGCTGAAGAAGTCCCTCCTCAAGAGAATTTTATACAAAATAACGGGGTGTGTGTCTGTGTTCACAAAATGCCTGGTACTTACTAGGTGCTCAGTTCATTTTACTTTCCTTTATCTTCCGGAGAGCCATAAACTACATCCAGGGCACACAGGGTAACCTCACTCCATCTGGGACCTAGACAGCCCTGCAGAAAAAGGGCTTTTATTTTCTTGTGCAGTCACAGAGCATATCCATGGTTTTCAAACTGGTTCAAAGAAGCTCTGAGGTCCTGGGAGGTAGCAGGATGGGGACATCAGTGGTCAGGGATTTGGGCCACACCTAATGCAACAAGAGATTTATATGTTGGGCTTTCAAGTCATATTTTAAGAGAGAGATAATGTACTAGATATAGAAAGTTGCAAAGCTCCGTTGGAGAGTCATACAGAGTTTAATATTGGTGCTTCACATCTCAAACCACGTTGCTTTCTCCCTCCTCTTCCTTCCTTTCTGCTCTTCCTAAGGATAAAAGCCCGGCTCCCACTGTCCTTATCGCCCCAACCCTAACATGAAGACCAGTCACAAGAAAAAAGAGGAGCTAACAAAAGCCCAGAAAAACCCCTGCATGCTTGGAGGGTCAATCTCTAAAGGGTGTCTTTCGTCCCAACCCAGTTGTGAGGTTGTGTTGACTATGTGAGCTTGAGACAAGGAAGGAGGTCATTTGGGGCCTAAGATGATAAGGTGAGACCTGGGAAAGTGTTAAAAATGAGTAAGTGACTGTGGGAGGAAAAGTATCTTCTTGCGGGATGCTCCTCTTTTGTTCTGACACCCAGTGAGATGGAAAATAGACTTTGCAGCCAAGAAGAACTGAGGTCACTATCTGGACCTGCCAGCTGTGCAGGTATGCGTGATCTCTAGCAAGCTATTAGGTCCGCACTTCCTCATCTGCAGAATGGGTATAGCATTTCTCTCCCAGAGTTGGTATATGCATTGTGTGCACATTGTGTGTATGTGTGTATAAAAAGAATATGTGAGATAGTGAATGGAAAACAATCAGTACCTACCAGGTGCCACTGAATAAACATCAGTCTCCTTTTTCCACCCAGCTACCATGTTCTCCAGGCTGTACATGGAACATTGGGTTGTGGCAAGGATTGAATGAAATGATGGAAATCAAATTTCTAGTGTATTTCTTGGCACACAGTAGGTGTTTAATAAGTGTTATCTTCCCTGTATTCACCCCCTCCTCTGCACTTCAACCACTTCCAACCTGATACCTCATGCCTGGGCTACTGACTCAGCTTCCTAATGGGGGTCCCTGTCCCAAAGGCCTGTTCCCATCTCCCTGGGATATGTAATCATCCCAGTCTTCCCTGAAACAAATGGACAAAACAAGAAGGCAAATGGACAAGTTCAACTCGCACGTTCATCAGTTGCAGCAGCATCTGATTTAAATCTCCATTTATGTTTCAGGCAAATACATGAGGCCAGGGTTAAAAGCCCTCCCTTTTTCTTAATAATGATGACCTTGAGCTTAAAGAAATAAGCAGTTTCCTAAGGCTCTTGACCTTGGTGGAGGAATAGTTGAGCTTGGAGATTCCGTTAGGTACATCTGCAGCCAAAGAATCTTATACCACATCACCCAGCTCCCTAACCTGGGCGGGCTGGGCGGGGCACTGAGAGTGGAATGATCTGAATTCATGCATGAGCTCATGGTACTCCAAACTGTTATGTTCCCTGAAAATAAGAAGAGCCCCTTTCCCTACTGGTACATGTCTGCACCCAGGTTTCAGGCCAGTTTCGAACTGGCCTTACGCTATCTGTCCTCTGAATCTTTGCCAGAGCTATGCCCTCCCTGTGTCTAACATGCTCATTGCTCTGTGTTTACCTGGTTAATAATTAAGCTCCAAGATTCCATTCAGTTTTCCCTCACCTCCTCCAGAAAGCCTCCCTAGATGACTCCAGGCAGAATCCAGTGCTCTCTTCTGGGTTTCCAGAGCCCTGAGTCTAAAGCACAATCATGACCCTCCACTTGGTACATACGTTCGATTAGAGACTATCTCCTAACACTGGAGGCTCTTGTGTGTCTCCTCCATCTTCATTTGTCACAGTGTAATTGCGCAGTGGAATGAATGCACTGATGATCACATGCAGGGTGGGAGAAGGGGAGGGAGGGAGAGCATCAGTGCGTGAGTGCAGGGTTTTGTTAGGTTCTGGCTTCAGAGTCCATGAGACAGTTGTTCTTGTAGTTCATCCATTTGTACCTCCCTGGGGGTCAATGCCCCCATGCTTGCAGCATCTCAGCCCTACACCATGAAGTCTGGGTCTGACTCTGAGATTTGGCCTTGGAGCCTGGCTCCAAGTCTCTTTGATAGCTATCTGCCCTGCCACCAACTGCTGCCTCCCCCTCTCCCCCAGGACATGGGCTCTGTCCCAGGCCAAGGAGTTCCACTCTTTTCTCCAACTCCTGATTTCTCCCTCCTATTTACTGCCCTGGCTGGTGGCAGGGGCTAGTCCTGCCCATCAACAGGCCTCTCAGATTATGATTACTATGCCCCATTGCTGTGTGCCACCCACCAACAGGTCAGCCCTCTCGTTATAGCTGGGATAGAGGTACATCCTCACCTGCCAGGCTTTACCCGACAATAGGAGTCCCTGGAGTCAGGTGCCCTGACATATGCATGATTGCACATCCCACAGTCCCTGGAGTCAGGTGCCCTGACATATGCATGATTGCACATCCCACAGTCCCTAGAGTCAGATGCCCTGACATATGCCCAAAATCAGTGTCTAATTCCGTCCTGCCTCCCAATGGGAATTTTCACATGCTTAGCTGAATCCTGAGATAGGAGTGGGGAAGGCAGTCAGGCTTAGAGACCACATCCAGTGAAGCCTGGCCACAGGGGGGCACATGTGGTGAGGGTTCCAGTTTGACCAGGCCATGGAATATGAAAGGTTGTACTTGGTACAAACCTCAGGCTGTGTGCCTTTGGACAACTTATTTTACCTCTCTGTGCCAAAGCGTTTTCGTCTGCACATTGGAGAACAGAACACATAATCCCTACTTCAGAGGGTTGTTGTGAGGGGGAAATTAGATTCTGCATAGCCGCTTCGGTGCTTGGTGCGTGATGAGCCCTCAGTAAACGTGAGCCTTTTCCTACATCGCTGTGACTGTTGTCACGATGGTTGTTGTTGCAGTTGTCATCAGGAAGGGCGGCCTGTGACTCCAGGTACATCTCCTGTGCTTCATCTTTTCCTCAAGTCTTATTAATATTCTGAAGACCGAGTCAGGGAGGCAGGAGCAACACACCAGGCTCAAAATTAATCAAGTTCCCGTCAGCCCAAATGAACTTTTCTCACCGATTCTCAGATCTTCTGCATCTTGCTACTGGGTGCATTTTTCCCACATAATGAAGTTTGGGCAGCGCTGGCTGGCCACTGCCGGCTCCTGCCCAGTCCCCAAGTGTGACCTCCACGCAGTCACAGCTGTTCCCCACCCCCTGGCGTCTGGCTGCCTTCTCATCCAGGGCGATGCAACCCCAGCAGATTAACATGATGTCCTTGTAATTCTACATCCAAGACACATGTCACTTTCCTTCAACACATTTGGAAGGAGGGCAAGTTCTACTCTGTAAGGACCATCACTTATTTTGAACTGGAAGAAAATAATTTATTTGGTCCAAAGTTGTTGTGCTTTTCCATTAAGGGTACATATTTCCCTTTTGTGATGGGAAAGGAGGCCTCTTACATCCCACATCGTTTATCTCCAATGTCATTCCAGCATCGGGGTTTATTCCTCAGTTTATTTCAATAAATGAGACCAACAACTAAGAAAACAGGTTCAAAAAATTAGACACACCAAGGTGAAGGGCAGAGCAGGGTGTGGGTCTCCTGCCTCAAGTGTTCCTATAAAAACCATCAAAATATCCTAAGTGGAAATCGATTTAAATTATTTCTATCATGGAAAGCCATTCTAATACCTGAGCTCTGGCTCTTTATACAGAAATGCTAGTAAAGTTTGCTGTGCCATCCACCCACCAAACCAAGAGCATTTCCCTAGCATTGTTTTTTAGCTCCCAGCCTGGGCTATCTGGTCTGGAACCCTCACCTTCTTAGAGACTGAGATTTTGTCAGTGGCAAACTGAAAATTTCACCACTTCCATGAAACCTTTATATCTCAGGTGAGTGCCGCCCTCCCTCCACTTCTTCCTAACATTTTCTACAGCTGTATGCTCTTCAGGCTATGGAAATCTTGAGTTTGAACACCAAAGAAAACCCCTTCCAGCGTTCAGACATTGCCAGTGTGACTCAGACAGAAGAGAAGTTAAGTAAGTTGCTCAGAGTCATGCAGCTAGTAACTAGTGAAACTGGACTTTGGATCCAGGCTTGCATGACTTTCAAATGATGCCTTTCCCCTAGAAGGCAGGCTTAGTGCTGAGACACTGAGACATATCTGCTTTCCATGAAGCAGCAAACTTTACCAGCTACCATCCGATCCCTGCCATCTGCTTACTTCTGGAGGGCTTCTTCAAATGCCAAGCATCCCACCAGGTGGCCTTAGAGTCCCAAAATATCCGTGACACTCAAGCACTCCCTTGCAAAGAAAAGCTGAGCCCCAACCCCGGTATTGGACAGACCCTATAGGAAGTTGACTTAAAAGCCTTCGAAGTGGGGACGGAGAATGGCAAATCACTCAGGTAGTGGTAGGCTTGCATGGCAGGGAGGGAGCATCCCAGCTCTCACCTCCCGCATGGGCTGGGGTTTGCATTTGTGTTTAATAACAACTTTGATCTCTCTGCCAGCGGCAGCGGTCATTGAGAAATCCTGACATAAAGAAGGTATCTAGGAGATAAAGTTCTGCAAGCGATGATTACTAGCACTTAAGTTCTCTTTTTGTTGAAAGGAAGAATCCCAGATTGAACAGTGCATTGAATGATATGACAAGCAAGTACTTGATCCCTGTCCAGCTGGAGGGGGATTGTACCCATCAGCAGCTTTTTAGCTAAGGATGTCTTTATATTTCCCTTCTTTGTCTGGGCCTCTCTAGTTCCTCCTTTTACTTCATGTCAGCACTATATAGTAGGTATGCCAAGTGGTTTTGAAATTTAAATTACAGTCTCTTTTTCAGATGTTATTGGAAAGAACATGTAATTTATAACCACGTGTTAGGAGTACAGGATGTTCATGGTCCACTGCCAATTTTTCTTTTGTAAAGTTAATAAAACTTTCATAAAACACTTATACACTTGTATATTTCATGGTAAAGATTTTTTTTTTATCTCATAGGCTAATGTAAAGATTTATTAAAACCATTTTTTTGTTAAGAGGAGTGTCAATAGTTTGCAGCTGAGTGTAATTTTGAATCCGTGGAAGATGACGGTCTGATGGAAAATGACAGTAACAGCTTTGTTGATTTAGCACTAAAAATAAAGGAGCCTTTCAAATGAGAGAATGCTCTAATATCCAGAGCGGGCTAGGACGCACTCAGGCCAATGGAGGCAAGCTGGGGGAGCCGGCCACCAGCACTCCAGCCCCTGGCAAGAGCAAAGCAGGGCTGGCTGGAGCCCAGGTGGGAGGGTGAGCAGAACCTCTGGGGTTAGCAGGAAGGAAGGCTCTTGCTGGAGAGGGAGAGAAGGGCCCAGCAGAGTGTCTGGAGCCGGCATTTACCTCTTGTGACAGACAGCTCTGATCGGGATCTGCCTTCCCTCATGGGTACACTTAGCCCTCCTGGCACCCCTCCCTCTCACACACCCCCTCACCACCACCTTTCCTGATCCACATCTACCCCAAACTGGTCCCCATTGGAGGATCATTTCAAGGAACCTCACTTAACTTTTTTCTGGGGTTTTTGTAAACTCCAGCATGATTTTTTTTTTTTTTTTTTTTTTGCAGCTGCTATGGGTGTGCTGTCCTGGGTGGAGTTGAGGATTGGGGTCAGATTCAATGATTTGAAGGAATAAATAGATCTTTCTGAGCTTCTGTTTTCTTCTCCAGGAAATGCAGCGATGTCTCCTACTTCCAGGCCCCTCTCTGAGAGCGGTCTGAGATGAGATGTGTAAACAGACTTTGCAACCCGCAGGCAGGAGACGTTGGGAGCTCTCCATCTTCCAGCCTCGATCCAAGCTCCTTCAGAAAGGATGGTGGGCTGGCGGCATCCTGCTTGCAGGGAGAGCCTCACTCCCTCAAATGTTGGAACAGGCTGAATTTATAAGAGATTGAGAAATTAAAAGCAACTGAAGAGGAAGGGATGATTTTTAACTGTGAGCCCTGGATCTTTGTGTTAGTAAGTCCTATGACCTCTCTTTTATAGATGGGAAAGTGGGACTAGCGTGAAGTAATCAGCTCAAGATCACAAAACTTATGGGGACAATGAGGTTGCAAACTTGAGTCTTGCTAACTTCCCTAGCTCCTTTTTGTCCACTCCAGAATGTTAGAATAACAAATAAGTCTTAGCTCCAGACTAAGTACCATGCTACGCACCGACAAGCATTCTCTCCGGCAGCCCTCACAGCACCTTTGCAATACCACTCTTACCTTCACGTAAGGACAGCAGCCCTGACATGGCTGCACAGTTCAGCGTGAGTGTCCTCCACTTGTCCTGGCTGCCACGGAGGGATCAGGTGTGCTCCTGGTGAATGGCTGCAGGGCTGGGAGCACCTTTGCCGGCAGGCAGTGGGGAGCTTCAAGCTCTGCCTGGCATCTTCTGCTATAGTTGATGGTTGGTCCATGGGTTGACTTAAGAATTAGGTTGCTAAAAAAAAAAAAAAAATTTGGTTGCTAACTGTCTCATTTCTCCCCTCGGACCTCTGCCCCTCTCCTCACCCTGCCCTCCACTTCAGCCCTGCTCCAGCTGGCCGCTCTCCTCTCTTTTTGTCTTCTCTATCCTGGCCAGTCCCTTCTTTGTTCCCTCCTTCTCAACCATGTAGGCAGTCTCAGTATTTCTGAGCATTTCTCCCGGCAACCCTCGCTGGTACCACAGAGCCAAAGGCCAGGCACATTCCTGACTGAGGGGTGCTGCTTTCCTGTGGGAGAACTTTGAGCCGCCTCCCTCAGCCCATGTACTTGACCAACGTCTGTTCTTCCCTGGGGTTCTGCTTAAATGTCACTGCTGCAGACCTTTCATGACCCCTGTGACCAGACCAGGCCATCCCTGTGTATACTTTTACCTCAACTTGTGTTTCCCATTCCTTTTCACAGCTATAATTAGGTAATTCATCGGAAAACTATTTTTTTGCTATCTATGTTGCCTGCAAGACTGGGAACTCTGGGAGGGAAGGGGCCAAATTTGTCTCATTCAATCCTGTTATCCCATGCCCAGCATGATATAGGGTTTATTCTCTAAATAACCTCCCCAGGGGCCAAATGTCCCTTCCCTTCTAGACAAAAGCTGAGATGGCCTCCTGACCTCACGCAGTAGCCCAACTTGGAACTGTGCACGGGTCACCTGTCTGAGTGTCACTGAGTCTTATTTGGGGGGGAGTCTGGTGATCATTTTCACCTTTAGGCTTCTGAGGATGCAGATGCAAACTGCCACGTGGTGAGAGGTGAAGGAGTTAGCCCACAGTCCAGCCTGCTTCCACGTCTCCACACCTCTGAAAAGTGGAGGTACAGGAAGCTCTGGGCCCCTAAGTGAAAATGTAGAAGAGAAATTGGGATGCCAGGACAAGAAGTCCCATAGAAACAAATAGATGATCCTGACACAGTCCCTGTCAATGTCTGCAGGGTAAGACAGTGCACCTGGGACCCATGAAGGCAACCAGGAGCATAGCCTGGCCTGTGTGAGTGGGAGGTCGGTGGATATAGGTGTCCCCTTTGCCAGCTCTGAGGGAGGCCAACCGAGCAAGCCCTGCCTCAATATGCAGCTTTGCTCCTTGCTAGGTGAGGCAAGTGTGGTCCAGCAGAAGTTGCTGCTTCTAGAGCCGGAGGGTGCAGCAGTCCAGTCTTGGCTACTGAGCATTGGCGCTGGAGCCCTGGGTCTTGCACTGAGCGTCCTGAGCAATGCTCTTAGCTCCACCAGACAAAGGCCCCTGTAGTGGGATCATACAGCCCTCCTGGAACTGTCTGTCATAGGGGAACATTGGCAGGGCTGGAAGATCCGTCCCTCCCTAACTATCTAACTGGAGAGAGTTTACGGGTTCCATAGCTTATTAATGTTGTCATCAAGTTACTTAGCACCTCTACATCTCAGGTGTAGTTATTAGCAGGGTTGGTTCCATGGCCAGGTGACCTGTGCATCCCCATGTTCAGAAGGGCCCTGCGCTTGGTCGAATGCTCTGCTCTTTCTGTCTTGAAATTCTCAGTGTTTTCTTTTTAACAAGGGGCTCTTTATTTTCATTTTGCACCAAGCCTTGCAAGTCATGTAGCTGGTTCTTATAATCAAATAAATATTTATTACAAGAGTATTTACCCAGGGTGAGGAACAATGAGATAAGGCAGATATATACCGGGCACTGGTTAAGGGCCCAACATCACGAGACATTATTATTATTGCCTCCTGAGTTATCTGCCAGGTATCTGATACCTCTCCAGACTTCCGGCAGGTGACTGGTGAGAAAGGGCAGCTCTAGACTTCCAAGACAGTCACTGACAGGGCCACTTTAATCTTTGAGTAGGAATCAGACTGAGTGAAGAACCAAGACTTTGGCTGAACTCATACCCATCTCTCCAGGAAGCTCACAGGGTGGGAAGCAGGTGACCTGGATGACAGATTGACCTAGAGTTAAGTTCACACTCTCCCCTCCTTGGTGCCTAATCCCCAGTGGCCATGTAACTCTGCTATTCCCCAGAGTTTACCATTTCTGATGCTGTTTGGTCAGACCAGTTGCTCATCTGTGGTCTCCCATGTCAAAACCAGTCACTGGTTATACTTCCAAGCTAGGTACAGGCAAGATAAGAAACACAGACAACAGAAAAGTTGGCTTCCCTCTTCATTCTCTTCATTCACCCAGGGGCTGAGCTACCATAGACCCATCTCTATCCAGGTCTCTCTGACCGCCCTCTGGTTCTGCCAGCAGGTGCAGTCATGGTCAGTTTTGACACTTGCCTTTACTCTTCCTGTCCCTCCCCATCTCATTCCCCAACCTCTGTCTTAATCCCAATGCTAGAATGCCTTTGTCCACTTGATTCTGAGAACATATCACTGACTCCCACCCCTTTGTGTCCACTAGAGAACCAAACCCCCTTGAAGAAAGGACGCATTTTCTACTATGCTTGACCAAAATCTATTTTTGAACTATCTTTATTCACACCAGCTGGAAGTATAGCACAGCCCCTAGAGTTTTTTGTGTAATCCCAGATATACTTTAATGAAGGGAGAGGCCAGGAGAAGCAGGAGGTTTCTGTGATTATAGGGTATCTGAGGAGCCAGGGAGGCATAGCAGGTATGCACAGAGCACAGCTTTGAAAAAGGGTCTCTGAAATGCAGCCCAGTGCTCTTTCTGCCTGCTGCGTGATGTTGTCTCTATTGAAAGATTCTCCTTCCCCAAACATAGAGTACAACACTCCCATTGAATGCATTGCCAATGATAAACTATGTATGGACAAATAACAACAGTGACAAAACTGCATAGAGAGACAAGGCAGTCTGTGTCGGGGAAGAAAGAGAAAAATAAATGAAATTAACAGTGGGAGACAAAAACAGAGGAAAACCCAGCAATTAGATTAATCATAGACTTCCAGGAAATTGGCCCAAATTTCTTTAAAATCTTGTTGATTGTTATTCAGATTGAAGGGTTCCCTGCAAGATTAGCCAGAGCCCACCAAGCTTGCATACCAATCTGCCTCCCACTTGCCAGCGCTCAGATCCCAGAGCTATGTCCCTGAGACAGTGGATCACCTGTGTAGGGAAGAGGTCCAGCAGACAGAGCTCAGTACTGGGGGTAGGAGGTAGCATTTGTAGTCTAGGCTCTTGGCCAACTCTCTTTGAAATTTTGAACAAATCATTCCTTTCTGGACCTCAGTTTCCACATCTGTTAAATAGGCAATCTACCTGCCTGCCTTGAGTGAGTGGGTTAGGGAGGTCAGAGAGGAGAATGCAAATGTGGAAACCCTTGGATAGGACGGAAGGGCTATGCAAGCATAACATAGCAATTGGAGTATTTTTTAGGGTCAGCGAGAAAGTGGGGTATTTCTCAAGGTTCAAATATGCCCCCTCCAAGCATAGGGGTAGAGAAAACTCCGTGTAGTATGAGCCCTAGTCAGTTGCTACAGAAATGTTCCAAAGCCTTCAGATTCAGTAAAACTTTCAGTATATTTTTATCCAAATATTCCTCCCTCTTTTATGATCTGCATTTAAAAGAAAATTGAATGACCTATCTCTGGATTTATTAATGCTTAAATCATTAGCATCTTGGCTCCAGAATGCTCCTGGGTTGCCAGAGAGATGTCAGAGCTTTCAAATGCCTGGAAGTCGACCCTCACCCAGAGTGAAATAATCCAAGCATAAAATGGTTTGGGTTTGGTTTGAAGGATTGAATGCCTGAGTTCCTCTTAGAACTGTACAAATATGGCCATTTTGGGCTTATAGTTGAAAAAAAAAGTTATTGGCTGTCTACTAGGTGCTAGGCTCTGTGCTAAGTACTTTACATGCATTATTTAACTTAATCCTTACAAGAACCCAATGTGGTAAGTTCTGTTAAAGTTCCTATTTTAAGGATGTAAAAAGCAGGACACCCTTCAAGTATTATGGAAAAGATTTTGACCAATTTTGGCTTCTGTCTTTGAATCATAGGAAAAGAATAAATAATCTGAGGGCTGAAGTGGACCACAACAACCATACAGTATTACATTTCCCAAAATATATCTCTGCTAGATTTACTAGATATTATTAGCATTTGGACATCAAATAAGCTAGAGGGGAAAAAAATAAGTAGGTTTCTTTGCTACAAGACTTCTCAAAGCTTTGAAATGAATGTTCATCGTGACTCAGCATTTTTAAAACTTAATTGGTGATAGGTCTTATTCCAAAGGATCCTAATATTCTTCAGCAAATAATCTTTAAAATGGTGATATAGATCATCACATTGTTTTATAAAGGAAGACACCAAAGCTCAACCGGGGGGGGATGATTTGTCCTCAAGTCCCAGGGTATTAATAGTAGAGATAGCAACTCAGAAGTCCTGAGTCCAGATCTAGGCTGGGTTTCATGTTTCACTACAACAAAGGAAGGTGTGGCAAAAAAGAGCCAGTGTGGACCCTCCACACATTCAAGCCACTAGGACTGTGCACAGATCACAAATCACATATTTTCAGGATCAATCTATCTTATGCTAGAAGAGAAGGTTTTATTTCGAAAAATCCTTTGTGCTTTAAGGAACTGTTTTACTCAGAATTCTCCACAGAAATGGAATCAATAGAATGTGGGAGGGGGGAAAGAGTGAGAGAGATTTTACGGAATTAACTCATGAGATTATGGATTTGGCAGACAAGTTCAAAATCTTCAAGATAGACCAGCAAGCCAGGAAACTGGGAAGCATTGGCGTTGCTCCTGGATGCAGAATTCCTTTTTTCCTAGGGTGACCTCAGTTTGTTTTCCTTTGAAGCCTTCAACTGATTGGATAAGACCCACCCATATTATGGAGGGTAATTTGCTTTACTTATTTAAATATTAATTTCATCTTAAAAGTAACTTCACAGGAATATCCAGGCTGGTGTTTGAACATATATTTAGGTATCGTGGCCTAGCCAAGTTCACAAATAAAATACTATCCCCAGAGCTATGTTCTGTCCTACCCTTACTGTTTCAATGACATCTCTCTACATTTCCATCCTCATCCACAGAATGTGAGAGGCATCCCCAGAAAGCACTCATTACTCTGGGCTTTAAGCCATACCTGCTGAGGTCTCAGTGATACCGTGGAGGTGCCTTGTGAGTTTCCTCAGCTGGATATATTCAAGGACTTCTACCATATTCTCCTCCTTCTATCAGAATAATTCCAGTTCTATCTGTTCTATACAAGTCTTCCATTTAAACTGATGCTAAAATCTGTTGGAAATTCTCTTGGTCTACACAAGAACACTAGTTCCTCCAGTACCTTCCAACTCAAAATGCATTCTCAGGACCAGCAGCATCAGTACCACATAAGAACTGGTTACAAATGCAGAATCTCAGGTCTCACTCTAAATGTATTGAATCAGAATCTGCATTTTAACAAGATCCCAAGTGATGGGTAAACATATTAAGAACTGAGGAACACTGCTCATGACCTCAAACTCTTAGACGAAAGAGTAGCACAGTGCCAGACATATAATAGGAAACTGAGAATTAATTTTCTTCTCAAATGATGATCTGACTTTGGAAACTGATGCCTAGAAGGGTAAGAGGTAACACAATTAATCAGTAGAATATTAATTAAATCTTCTTCGTAGAAAAGAAAATTCTTTGATTAGGTATGTGTTTCTTATAGAGGAATATGCTTCCTCTCTGGAGAACCCAAGTCATGGCTGAAAATTCTTTAGTCTGCAGTCTGAAACCAAGACGTTTCCGTTGAATCATCCAAGTTCTTCATATTTATGGAAGAATTACTTATGAAGAGTTTTGTCTAGCAAGCAAAATCAGTTGGCTAGAATGAGCAGGCTCCCCTGGGAGGTCCCTTGGCATGAATGACAACTGAACTTGCAGGTATATTCAAGCTGAAATAAAATTTCTCCCTTTTGCAAATCTTGAGTCCAGCTGCCCTTTCTGTAAGATGTGAGAAATTCTGAGCAGATGATCAGTCAGGGAGTTAATTTGCTGCTGTGCTAAACTGCTGGCATTGAAACTGTCATAGGGGAGGAGGGGAAGCAAGTGGAGAAATCTTTGATCCTCAGTTCAGCCAGCTTCTTCCAGAAAGTTGAATGGGAGATCAAACATGAACAGCTATGCGGACCCTGGGCTCTGTCCATGGCTACAGGAATCCAATATTACAATACTCATCCACCTTTGACAGAACTCATCCCAGGAAGTCTGCCAAGAAAAAAGCTTGACTAAGAAGGGGCTGAAGCCATGACAAATAAGGTAGAAGGAGAGAGGGTTTCAAATATCCTTGGGTTGTCTTCACAGGAATATTCCTTTTGTGAGTCTCCTCCCTTACACAGCCAGCATTTCTTACAAAATCCAAAAGAGACAAAGATGAAGCTGAATGATCACTTGTATTTCTAGACTCAATGAAAAGTTTAAGGGTCTGGTCATGGTTTTTCTGTGCTTAAGAGTCACACAATGTCAGCCCAGGGGACGGATTTACTATTCCAACATTGCACTGTGTAACATGGGTCACTCCAACACTTCTGTTCGGATTATGTGAGATATTCACCATAAAGAAGCTCACATCTCTATAGCCCTTTGTAGTTGACAGAGCACCTTCATGTTCATTATCTCACTTGTCCTGAGGTGAGATCTGTGTGCTCTGGGATTCAGGACTACTTGCTGGCTGCCTCCTCATTCTGTTTTCACTCTAACAATCTTGGTCCTAAGTGATGCGCAGGACAACTTGATCAGAGTCCAGCAAACCCTACAAGTGGAGTGACAGCTACTACAGATGCAAGATCTCATTACAGTCACTGGAATATAGCCAAGTACATTGATATTTGGCAGAAAGCATGACAGAGAGAGTAGCACCTCTTACAATTTTCTGAGTATCCATGCTAATATCACTGTACCCTGGTACACTCAGACTCACCACATGGAGCAGATACTATGTAAAAGCTCTACCTTGGGACATAATCTGTACTCAGAGACTCGGACCTGAACCAAGCTCTTCAGCCTACCTACCTCTCAAATGTCCTGGATACTTATTCTAAAACTGATTCTTTCTTTCTTTCCTCCCCTGAAAGTACCCACTCTGGCCCTGAGATGTGCCTTTACAACTCTGACCTCTTATCAATGTCAACTACAAGCTAGCTAACCCATACGTCAGTATTATTGTCTTCTCTTTTTTTGCAGTTTTTGGCCAGGGCCGGGTTTGAAACCACCACCTCCAGTATATGGGGCCAGCGCCCTACTCCTTTGAGCCGCAGGTACTGCGCTATTATTCTCTTCTTATTAAGCCTAGCTTAAGGGACACTGTGCACCAAAAGGTGAACATCAGACTTTCCGGGGGAAAAAACACAATTCTGAGAAAACCTCCATAAATCCCAAGTGTGGTATGATTCACTGCAGAGCCACACGAGAAAGGGTGCCACAATCTGGGAAAGGAAAAATTAGCAGAACCTAATGAGTTCTGGAGCTGTTAATTCTGGTAGGCTACCCAGCTCACCCATCATTAGGTGAGTTGATACAACTAATACTTATGGGTAATAAAACATAATCCCTTTTCTCAAAAGGCTTAGCATCTCAAAGAAGACAGCTATTAAACATGCACTTACAGTCCTGGGGGGATGGTTGCTATGATAGAGATTTCTCAAGTGCTATTGGAGCAGGTTGTAGGTAACTACCTCACTGGAAGATGTCAGTGGGCCACTATTCACAGTAGAAGTAGCTAAGGAAATTTACTGGTCTGGAGACGTCCTTGGCATTGATTCACAGACCCTGACCATGTCATGCCAGTTTATAGCACACAATTTTCTCTAGCAGAATTTGAGATTTTATCCTTTTACAATGAGGTTTCTTAGCCCAGCAAGGGCTCCCAAGTCTCCCAAGCCCAGAGCAGCTGCAGGATGACTCACAGAAGGCAATAATCATCCAGCTTCTGAAACAAGTAGTCTTTGCAGCACCAGCCTTGTCAGAGGGCCCATCTGACTTTAAGGTAGAGAAAAGTTTGTTGGTTCTGTCCTCTGATAGAGCACTAACACTCCAGATCTGCCGACTGCAAGCTTTGAGATCTTGGGTAATTCAAACTTTTTTATCTTCATTCCCTCCTCTGTTTAGTGGGTGTTCTAATACCCTTCTCACTATGTTTCTTGTGAAAGTTAAAAGAAAAATGCCTGATACATCACATGACACATGGCTGAAGATTTAAAAAGACTTATTTTTCTTTCTTCTCTTCCCTTTCCTAAATTTGGTAGAGATTCTAGAATGCAGGAGTTGAGGAGAACTCGAGATCATCTGGGTCAAGTTTTTTCATTTTACAGATTTAGAAGCACAGTTTAGAATTAGTCTGATCATCGATCACTGAATTACTCCAAACATAATATTTAGCAACTATTATCTGCTTAAGTTAAATCACTATTAATATACGGGATGTGGCTTAGTTGTCTAATAGTTTTCCCATTCATAAAACAAGGATAATAGTCCAGACTCTGAGGTAATATTTTGAGTTTTCAATCAGATGATATAGGTAAAATATCAATAGTTCTATTAAGTGTCAAGCCTTGTTTAAACCTTCCTTGAGCATGAGGAGGTAGGGGAACCAAAGAACTTGTATTTGTCCCATCTGGCATTTTGAAAATCCAGATTATTTAGAAATGTATGGGGTCTGACAACTAAGTTTATGAACTTGCCACCATGCACTTACGTTGGCAGCACTGTACAAACAACTCAGTCAGGTTTCATAACCTTGGTGTATCAGCATCTCTCCCCTCATGTTGACAAGTGGTGGTGTCTTTCTGAGTGGCATTCATTACTGTTGTTGCAGATTTTGTGCCATCATGAGAATATCAGAGCTTGAATTAGAGTAACGAACAAATGCTTATCAATTTCTTGTTGAACTTGGCAAGAATAGGAGTGAAATTAGGGATGTGTTAGTTCAAGTTTATGGGGACAATTCCATAAAGAAAACAGCAGTATAAAAATTTATCAAATGTTTTTCTGAGGGGAAAGAAAGTGTCACTGATAAAGAGAGGTCAGGGTGGCCAGTGATGAGAAGAACTGACGAAAACATTGAAAAAATTCATCAAGTTGTGTGTCAACATTGTCAGCTGACTGTGAAAAACATAGCAGACCTAGTGAACATTGATAGAGAAACAGGAACATCTTAACTGGAAATTTTAGCCTGAGAAAGGTGTGGTTCTTTCATCATGACAATGCACCAGCTCACAGGGCACTATCTGTGAGGGAGTTTTCATCCAGTAAGCAAATAACTGTATTGGAACACCCTCACTACTCACCTGATCTGACCTGCAATGACTTTTTTCTTTACCAGAAAAAGAAAATATTGAAAGGAAGATATTTTGTTGACATTCAGTACATCAAGAGAATGACAGTCCTAACACCCATTTCAGAAAGAGTTCCAAAAATGCTTGGAAGGGCACATTAGGCACTGGTGTCTGTGCTTAGCTTACCAAGAGGAGTCCTTTGAAGATGATCACAGTGATATTCAATAATGAAGTAGGTAGCATTTTTTCTAGGATGAATTTGTGAACTTAATGGTCAGACCTCATATAGCCGAGAGTGCTAAGAAATTCTGCCATAACCCTTTTGGAACAATAAAAACAGTAAGAGGGAAACTTCCTCATTTGCACCCGGTAGTGAAGGGCTGGATGTCTCAGAACCAAGGAGGGGACTGACAAGTTTCTATCCTTTCTCTCCCTGCTTACCGCAATAGAAAGAGAAAACTGGTAAGAAAGGGCCAGAAGGTTTAGTTTATGCAACTTTGCCTTCTGAGTTTCACGGCAAGAACCTCTTGAGATTCTATTAACAGTTTACATTTTACTTTAACGTGCTCCAGAGAACTAGATCCATAACTGCAAGTAGGAAGGTTTTGTCTGATAGCCTGGAATTCTTATAATTATTATTGTTGGCAAGGGTGTTCGTTTTCATGGCTGGTTGCCTGACATCAGCAGATAGAAAGAAGAGAAGTCTTTAATTTCAACATGTTAATATTATGACTATTTAGTTCTTTTTGTACATCAAATGTTACCCACCACTTAACAAATGTCAAAATAGGAACTAAAGGGGCCAGAAGGACAGCTCTGAATTAAAATCCTGTGTCTGCCACTCAGAAGCCATGTGATCTTAGCCAACGTGTGTGGGCTTCTGTTTTCTTATCTGTTGAAGGAAAGACAGTATCTCAGAAGGGCCTTTAAACGTTTAAATAAAAAACTGTCTTTGACACATTGTGGGGCTAGAAATATATCCTTCCCTTCCCTCTTTCAAAACCAAGCACTCTGGAGTGAGGGTGGTTTGTATCTTGCTTTCTTGACTATCTAAAAATGGAAACTTAACTACCCCTCCATCTTGTAAAATGGGACAATAGCATTTGCCTTATGGGAGTTGATTACCCTGCATAAGGTAAATGGAGTGAATATATACATTTTCACAAGTTATTACAACATGACGTCAGCAGATAGAAAGAAGAGAAGTCTGCTGTTATTAATATATGTAAAGTGCTTCAAATAACTCCTGGCTAACTCTATGTCAGAGTTGGCTATTTGTGTGGTTTCTTTCCTTCTTCCTTTCCTGTCTCTATGGATTTTTTTCTTCTGTCCTAATATGACAGAAGATCTCTTCCTGACAACACAATTCATTTGGAATCATCAATTTTCAGACCATTGATCTCCTCTCAGCATCAAAAGAGTTAAGATCCTTTCAAAACCAAATGCCTGAACCACATGCCGCTCTCTTTCCTTTATAGAGGCTAAGGCCTTGATCATTTCTTAATGTAACTACTTCAGGAAATTTGTTGCGCTAATAATGTTAATATGCCTTATTTCTACACTGCTCACGCCCTGAGCTCTCAATCACTTCAAAACACAGTGATTGAAATTTTTCAAAAGTCTTTGATTTAGAAGTTGTTATGTAGAACACTAGTCAAGTATAAATATGGCAGAGTGATTTAAGGCAGTTGGAGCAATCCAAATGTTTAAGCTTGTTTCAAATAATTATCAATCTTTCTGCTCTACGTTCTCAACACCCCCCTTCATTTGAAGGAGTGGCCCTCGGTGAGGCCTGGAGCAGGCTGTTGAGGGTGCCGAGTGCCTCTCTGTTCTCCACACTATGTCTCCTTGTCATAATCACCTTATTGAATCCTTAATGGCTTATGCTGCTGCTGGTGTCAGACTCAGGTCATAGAGAGAACTGGTCACCCTGGAATCAAATCCCACTCTATGTCTGCATCAAGCCAGGCAGGCTCCTTCCAAGCTATAGCTCTGAGGGTGGGCAGCCAAGGAGACAGTGCCTTCTGATGGTGTCATGTCAGTCAGATCAGATGCCCACCCCAGAGGGCTCTGGTGAACATCTGCTTCAGAAGGACCAGGGGGATGCTCTCCGGGTCTGGCACACCTCCTGTACTCTGCTTCTCATCTGCTCGGCTCTACCTCCTATTTTACTCTAGCATCCCCCATCCTGACCCGTTCTGCTGGGATCTTGAGCAGATTTGCACAGGAGTTACCTGACAGTCCTTTCTTGGCTTAGGTGCACATCACACTCCCATTTCCGGCTAGTGGGCTTCTCTGATGGAAGGTGAGAAGCAACCAGGGGACCTGCTTGGCCATAGAGTATGCAGCTGGAAATTTAGGCAAGCAAGTAATCAAAGGACTATCCTCGAGCAAAGGAAGAGAGAAGACGAGTGAATGTGTTTTCCCTTCAGACTGAGTTGATAATTTCAAGACCCCTTTCCTGAGCCTCCTCAAGGGGCTAAGTTGCTTGCAGCAGTGGCTGGTTCCCAAGCACATTCTTGCAATGGCCTTCTCTCCTATGCTCTGTCAGTCTCTCATCCCACATTCAAGCACTCCCCCTTCCTAAATAAACTCTCTTCACATAAATGCTTTTGCCTCAGACTCTGTTTCCAGGGGAACTCAGGAATTACCTGCACCCAGGAGGATTAGGCTCAGAAAAATCTCAGGCCCAGAAAAACTGACTTAGAAAAACTAGAGCACATGGATTCCTGAGAACAAAGGGAATGAAGCCAGGGACACCTTCACGCAGAAGGACAAGGCGACCCAGTTGCCTGAGCACAGATTGACCATGGGATAAAGAAACCTTAGCACAAAGTGTCTGCTTGACATATTTTTTTCAGAGCCAAAGAATGGGTGGACAGAATTGCTTCAGTGCTTTGAGTTCAGATGACACAGTTTCCACAGAACAAAAGATCAGGGGCCCACGCACAGTAAAACCGATGAACACAATCACCCCAGACAGTGGCTTCAGGTATAGACAGCAGTTGCCTCTGTGTAAATGGCTCAAGGCCCAAGGTTTGCTCAGCATGGAGAACAGAGGCCGGGTGTCTGGGATAGAGATTGGCCAGCCTTGTCCATGCCAACCCCTGGATCCCCACACATGATGACACCAACTATCGCTTCCACTCTGACCTCGGGGGAGCACACGAAGAAAAGCATGGGGTTTTGGCTCACAAGATCAGAGTGAAGGTCCCACTCTGTTCCTTCACTGCCTGTGTGACTTGCAAAATTCACTAGAACCACCTGAGGAACACCTTCCTCCTTCATAAATGGGAAATAATAAATACAAGAGAATGGATATCTAAGTCACCCGCAAAACAGTAAAATAGCAGACACTGAAGTTGATAATGCCATTCTGCATAAAATAGATGTTCCATGGAGACTAATAAAGATTTATCCTTATTATTGTTATTACTGTAATTAATATTAAATAATATATGCATAATTGTAGTTTATGAAGTATTTTTACTTGATCCCATCAAAAACTTGCCTGGCAAGCGGTATCATTACACCTCATTCTGCAGAGGAGGACTCTGTACCTCAGAAAGTGGGACTCTCCCAAGATAGGGGGTGAGTGGCAGACCCGTGGAACAAGCCAGAACTTCTAGGTTTATATCCCATGCTGTGTTCCTACTGTGGCATGCCTGAAAACAGAGTTGGGCACCATGGCTTTCCAGCTTTAATTGAAATGATTCCAGGAGATAATGACTCCGCGTAAGAATTCTGAGCTGATCGCGTTCTGTCTCCCTTTTCCCCAGGGCCATTCCTGGGTAGCACTCACATCACGCTGTCACAAAGAGAAGTTTCTCGGGTCTATATTTAAGTAATAAGACATGACAGGCCATGTATTTCTGGGACATTATGACATGCCTGGGGTGGTGGTGGGGAGGCTGAGGCTGAGGAAATGTCTTTATGTGTCACTGCTTTGGCTATTATACAATATCATGTACAAATGGAGATGGGGCTGACGACTAGTCAAAGAGGCAGACAGCCACTTAGAAGACTGGGTGGCACAGCTGTGACATCACCACCAGCCAATCCCACAGCTCCTCTTTCTTGCCGAATCTCCAAGTGATATGATAATTTGAGACCTAATTTGAGACCAGATTTCCAGTTATGCTCAGGGTTCAGAAATGGCCAAGGACACCCAGGGTGTCCACCTCCAACCTGTGCAGTGTGACCCAAATTGAATTTGGACTTAGTATCTGTAACAGAGGGTTTCTCAGAAAACCCCTACTTGCCATTGGGTAATCGCTAGATTTGCACATCTCAAGGTCTTACGGGTTGGGGTTGTGGTTTTACACTCTATTTGGGGGCAGGCCTTTGCTCTCTGCCAGATTAAATGACTAGCAGGCATTAAAGATTGCTGCCAAGATGATCAGAAACAGACCTCTAGGCTCATCTGCAATGAGATCCCTGAGCTCTGATGTTTCAGCCAAGGTCAGACAAATCCAGGCCACATGCCTGTTCTGTGCAGGGTGTACTCATGTGAGGCTGTGATTACAAATAGTAATATTTTCCAAAGACTTTTCCCTCAGGGGACTGACAATCTGGAAGAAGGTATAAATCCACTATAGAGCAATACAAAACTACTAAAAGCAAGTCATATTTAGCTGTATCTTCAATTCATGGCAAGAGTTGAGGATAATAGTTTCACAGACAATGCTTGCTGAAAGGGTTGAAAGTAACTTAAGAGCCCCAGGTGCTCGAAACCTCCATTTTTGAGGCTGCAAAGAAAAGAACATGAGACTGACTTTCCTTATTTTGTCTGTAAGATTAGAATGAAAATTAATATGTGAATAATGTACTCTAAGCTATAATCCTATATTTCATATCACTTAGTTGTATGAATCCTATATTTCATATCACGTAAGTGATACCACTAAGTGATATGAAATATAGGATGTAATCACACCTCTGACTAGCGGTATCAGGGATAACTCAAAAAGAGAACTCTCTTGATGGTCTGGGGGGTTCATAAACATTTCTATCCTCTTTCCCTACTTCCAACCTCTGTACTATGAAATGACTTGTGCTAGACCCAGCCTGCAAAGAGATTTCATCTAGTAATCCTTGGGTAATGTCTGGCTTCTGTACTAAATTGAGTAGGATTATGAGATTTCATCTGGATCCAGAGTGGGAGTGTCATGATCAGTTAATGATCTCTGCCTTGGACTTAGGAAATAGCAGCATGTGTGCATTTATTTTGTTGTTCTTTATCTGGACCTTCATTTTCTCCCATGTAACAGCTTTCTAATTGGTCTCCATCATCCATTGTCACCCATTCCACTGCATTCTTGCTTCTACCACCGAAGTAGTCTCTTTCCAAAACAAAAATCTGATTTTGACATTCCCCTACTGGAGACATTCAGGGATTTTCTTCTTGTTTCACAAAATGTAGCCATATTTCTCTGCAAGGTCTATGATGCCCACAGTGACTTGATCCCTCCCCTCTCACCCAGGAGCTCCAACCTTACAGTCTAGGAATTCCCAGAGAGCACAGCCAGCTTCCTCCTCAAACATATCCTGAGCAACTTAGGCTGAAAGCTTCTACTCATCCTTACTGAAGATGCATTTATTTTCCCCTCTGTGAAATCTTCCTTATCACCTTCAAGTAGAATTGATCTCTTCTCCCTCCTCCCCATAGCATACTATACAGATATCTATTATAGCATTTGTCCTGTGTAAAAGGTATTTATTTTCTTGTTTACCTCCCTCACTCGACTGTGAACTCTGTAATACAGGAGATCATGTCTTATGTGTACATTTTTGTATTTATTCTAGGCACTGTGCCTGGGATAAATATATGCCTGATAAATATTTGAAGAACAAATAAATGAGATGTGGAATGTACTGAACTGGCCTGCCATACAGATAGCTTTTATTACGGGGCTCCTTCCCCATAAGTCACCAGCTTTAGATCTAATTGGAGCTGGGGTGGGAGGGGGTGGGCGCACAGACCTAAGACAGCCATTCTATAAGTTGGATGGTATCTTATGAACTGTGCTGTGAAGAGGGCTCTGATAAACAGGGTAAATCAACATGTTAGTCATGAACTTCCAAATCAGGTCTTCTCTCTTACATATCTGAACTTAAGATATAGAAAGTCAGTTAATAGCTGGAGTGGAGGCTAAAAGACACAAAGGGAAGGCCATCTTGGTCACCACGAGACACCTGAAGCTGTGAGTAAACAGAAATGAATACGACAAAGGTAAAATTTACACAGAGAGGAAAAACAGGGTGATCCGTTGGTAACAACAAAAGGGTATAAACAATTAGCTCTGGTTCTGGAGAATGGTTTCTACAGCTGTTTTGAACCCTGAATAGCTTTCTGATTTCCATATTATATTCTAGGTATGTTGTTCATTATACAAAAACAACTGAATGTTTCTCCTAAAGATAGTGGGTCTATTTAGGATGGTCTAATTTCAGTTACAAAGTACATGGTTTAATGAATAGGGCAGGTAGGGTTTAAAGTCCAGAGCCCTTTCTATCCAGCAATTGGGCCTCAGCAAACCAATTTTGGTCAAGAATGGAGCCTACTGGCTTTGGCCTCAGGCAAGGCTCACAGCGGCAATAGCAGGGGTCAGGTATTCACAGAGAGGAGCCTGGTGCCCACTCTGGAATCCCAGCTTCTCCACCTGCTGGGCCCAAGCCTCACTCATGCAAACTCCTTAGATGTGTAGTCATTGATTTCTAACCAGAGGTTCTACTGCATCGTCCAATTGGCAGGGAGATGAAAACATTAACCTCAAATAGGTTGAACTGCTATTTGAACTGCTGAAAAACTGTCTTTACGAGATAAAGAGAAGACATGTATTATATGTGTCCTTCTCAAACTTTAATGGGCACACAAATCACTTGCAAACCTTGTTGAAACTCAGATTCTAATTCAGGGGATATGCGATGGCCTGAGATTCCTCACTTCTAACAAGCCTCCGGGTGATGCTGATGTTGGATGCTGCTGGTCTGAGGACCACACTGTGAGTAGCAATCAAAGCTCTTTGTAAACACCAGAGGGGAGAAACAGCCCTTCGGAGGCAGCTGAAGGATAAAGGGTCTAGCTAAAGGACTTTCCACCTGTTCAGAGCTGTGTGGGAAGGAATGTGATGCTTCAGTATCATGAGAGACCAAGCAGAAGTTAGGCAACAATTTGGCAAATGCACATTATAGAGAGAATTTATGCTCTGTGTGGCAGGTAAACTACCACAGTTGATGCCAAAACTTTTTGTTTCTGAACTCCCTAAATATTTTGTCAATTATGTACCTATTTGACCATTCCTAGATTAACATAGAAAATTTTACATCACATGTTCAATACATTTATTTCTTAATAAGAAGATAGGAAATGTTAAATAGTTTAGTACATAAAATGAAATAAAGATTAATTAATTTAAATAAATACTTCATTACATCTAGCAAGTAATCTCCAATGGGCAGGAATATTTTTTGCCTGTGTGTTCAGTGATGTACACCTGACACACAGTAGGTGCTTAATCAGTGTTTGTTGAATGAATGAAAACATACCAAATCTGAAAGTAGACATGTAAAAATTTTATCCATGAGACTTATTATATCTCAGAAAATTCTGTAGCCCCATAATATATCCATTATATTTAAAAAAATTTTTAAGTGTCTTTACTAATTCTGGTTGGGCTTTCCTAAATTCAGTGCATCATAATCTTGGTCAAAATGCCAATGTTTTAATGTTAAGTTTTATGCTTAACAGAATAACAACCAAGGCAAGAAAAGATACAAATTCCTACAAAAGGTAAAATGACCTGAGATAATTTTTTAAATAAGAGTTTTCATCAAGACATCCTTAGGTATCCCATTGTAGCCAGAATTTCTTTGTATCAGGTCCTTCATGGGGGCAGGAGGTTCAAAGAATGAAACCACAGGCCACATAAGTAAGCAAAAGGACAGATTTTATTGAAAGACAAAAGAAATAGGTAAAAGAAAGAAGGGGAACAGAACTTCTGGCAATGGGGGGACAGTGCCCAACTGGGCAACCCATTTGGACCTTCTCTCTAGGAAGTTATCTACTGCTTTTCCTTTCCTATGGGCAGGGGTGGGGGATGGGAATGTATGTCCAGAACATGTCACCATTGGCCAGGAACCTTCAGGTAGCATACAATCCTCAAATGAACAAAGTAATGTGGTCCCTGAAGCCCTTGCCCCAGGCAAAACATTAGAGTCTGTGATCCCCACTCTAGGAAGAACTACTCAGATAAGATACCAACCAATAAGGCTCCTTTTTCACTTGCTGGAGCCCAGAGAATTTGGCCTGGAAAGGGCCTGTTTGTGCTTAGAGATGGGGATCTGTGATGAGACTGTTTCTCAGCTCACCCAGGCCTAGAAAATGTGGGTCCCTGTCCAGCCCTGAATCATGGAACCCTGTACCACCATGGCCTTCTCTCCGAGAAGGTTTGCTTTTGAATACTCATCCTCTTCTTCCATTTACATGTCAGAATATTTGGGGGCCTGCCTTAGGACCCCAAATGCCAACTGCAACTCTGAAATACTGTAAAGTACTTCTTTTCAAGCCTTTTGGATACTGCATTCTACCTGATGTCTATTCTACCTCCAGTGAGCAGACCAATCCCAGGTCTCATACATAAGAACCAGCACTTTGCTACGAGTCCAGGCTCACCCTTCAGTGATGGCTGGTGTCAACAGGGGGCAGTGTTGCCCAGCCCTTCCAGCACTAGTGCCTTCTCATTGTCCTCTGACATGTCTCGAGCTCTTGACCTCCTTTTGGGGCCATTTATTCTTACCCTTGTCATTCGCTCTTCCCTCCTCATTTAGGCCACATTTATAAATAGGCTAAACCTATAGTTGGGATCTGCCTGAGCAGTCCTGTTGCTGCCTCCAACCTGGATTCACGTCCAGCTTCCGTCCTTCCTCCTGTTCACTTTAGAATGCAGACCTGTTGCTCCAGAGCTTCCTGCATGCTCTCCTCCCCTCTAGTCCTAGCTCAGACCCCTGCCTTTTCCAGTCTCCCCAGCCTTCCCAGAGGGCTCCAGAAAGTCACCAGGATTTCCAAGGCACCAGCCTCCTTCCAGTGTAGTCAGAGCACAGACCCAGCCAGCCCATTGCTGCCTTTGTTTTCCTTATTTTCAGCCCATTGCTCTGGACAACAGGGCAGGCTAAGACCCTGATGAAATATTCTTCTGATACAGAGAAGAAAATGGACTAAAAGGGAAAACTTGGCCATACATGAGATATTTTTGATTGCGCTTTGAAATTTTTTTGTGATATACACCATAACTCACCCTAAAGGAAAAGGGTGATGTGCTAGTGTCTGTTTGATAAGCACATAAGATAAGCCCACGGACCATGGGAACCACGAGAAAATGGCACTGTAGGGTTACATGAGCCTTAGACATGTTCTGGACAGAACAAGTGTTGTTGCGGAATGACACAGACCAGAGCTCAAAGCAGATGCTAGCTTGTCCTGTTCTCAGGGGAAAAGCCTGCTGAAAATGGAGCTTTGAGACAGGGTCAAAAGCAGTTATGTTCTTTCTGGCTGGCAGCCCTCATCCTATCCGTGTCTCCACAGAATCTCACTGGGAAAAAGATAGCACCCAGAAAAATTTATGTGACTATATTTAGAATTAATCGTGATTGTTATTTGTCCAAGGAAGCGAATGGATCCAGGAGCAGGAGATGTCTAAACAGAAGTCTAAGTCAGATATTTACCAAATTCATTTTCAGTCCCATTAAAATCTCATCAGAACAAATCCTTTGGGAGATCTAAGACAGTCACCCTGGAAGCATTTGAGGGCCAATGTCGTTTTCTTCCACTGGATGGAGATGAGGGAAGAATAGGGCAAACAGAATCATCAGAGCAGAGCTGATAAGAGGTCATCAAGTTTGACCTCTTGATTTTGGAGAGAGGAAGAGTGGAGCACAGAAAAGAAAGGTGACATGCCCAAGGTCAGACTACCATAAAGTGTGGACATGCCCAAGGTCAGACTACCATAAAGTGTGGACATGCGCAAGGTCAGACTACCATAAAGTGTGGACATGCCCAAGGTCAGACTACCATAAGGCGTGGGGGTTGGGGGGGACCAGGACCAGCATTCAGTTCTCCTGATATCCAACCCAGGCATTTTCCCCTGCACTGAGCCTTGAAGGACAGCCCAGAAATTGACAGGACGCTGCTTCCCTTTGCTGTTGCTCTGGAGCTAGGGAGAAATGGGCCAGGTCCTAAATGCAGCTCTCAGGGAAGTCTCTAGCAGGTTGTCAAGTGCTCCTGCCAGTGCTGAGCTGGCAAAGGAGGATGGGGAGAAGTGCTTAGAAATCCTGAGCACTGAAAGGTGGCCTGTAATTGTAAAATTCCATTTCCTTTCAATTAGCAGCTGATTGCATTTGATGAGCTGCAACATTGTTTCCTCCGTGTAGATTAGGAGTCAGAGCAGTCAATGAGCTGTGAAATTCTCTCCCTGCTGAAACAATAGACAGTGATTAAAGCGCAGCTAATCCGATCATTATAGCTGGAGCCCACTGATCATTAGCTGCTAACCAGATCCCAGAGAGCAGCTCAAGCCCAGCCAAAGCGGCCTGGATGCAGTAGGTAACTGCGTCCAATATAACGCCTCCCTCTTCTCCACACCCAGAAGTCCCTGGTGGACCTAAGGGCTGGGGCGAAAAACAAGACGCCACTCTGGATATGGGGAATGAGACTGCCAAGGGCAGATTGGTGTCAGGGAGAAAGCTTGGACTTGGGGGGCAGATGTAACCTATTTGGAGTCATATCCCACCCTAGGCCTCATCCCCACCCTCCATTTTGTGGTTTAACATGTGAGCCTGGAATAAATTATTTGCCCAAAACCTTTAATAATACCCTCCTTGTGTGGTTGTTCTGGGGATTAATATCGCAGCCTAGGTAAGATCCCCAGCATAATGCTGAAAGTTAGCAATAACACTAGCCAACATTTTTGAGTGTTTGCTACGTGCCCAGCACTGTTCTAAGGGCTTTATGTGGATTAACTTGTCTAATCCTCATAACAGCCCTGATAAAGTATATGCTATTATTATCCTTGTTCTTCCAACGAGGAACACACAAGTTTAGTAACTTGCTCAAGATCACTTAGCCACAAGAGACAGAGCTGGGATTTGAACCAAGCATGCCAGCTCAGGGGTTCTGCTATTAACCATCTCCACTTTGCTGCTTCTCAAAAAATGCTACACTCATTGTCTTTCTTTGCGAGGTACTTTTCAAAGTTTCTGGTGCAGAAGAAGGCTATAAATACAGATCATCAGGCCCAAGCTTGGGAGATTCTGATTCACTAGGTCAGGGACAGGCTCCAGGAACCTGCGTGTTAATAAGCTTCATATGTGGCTCAGGACCTGCCTGGAGAAATGCTCGAGGTTCTGGGGAGCAGAGGCATATCTGTCCAAGACTGCATCCTCCTTTAACTCTGCTGCTTCACCCGGGCCCAGATGCCTGATGCACAGGCAATTGCATGCCCAGAGGCTGAGAAGGAGGCAAAATGCAGAAGCTTTGGAACCACATAGGTCAGGATCTGAAACTCTGTTCCTTCCCTTGCAGGAACGGCCGTATAAATCATCACTCAAAGCAGGATACTTCTGAGAGTAAAAGGAGAATTCATCATTCCCAGACAATGGGCATAAGCTGGGACCATCCCAGGCAAACAGGACACGAGGTCATTGTGGCTGGCCAGTCCACAGCCCTCGGTTCCGGCTATAGTGTTGAGGCCTCTGATGGCAAGGACCTGTGAAATACGATCAGCCCCAGCACAGGACAGCCAGGAAGGGTAGAGAGTAATGTCCTGAAACAGCTCAACCAACACAGATAGGAGGTCCCGAATGTCTTTGCCTCTAGGTCAGATTATAACTCTCCCAAGTGTTCTCCTCTGTCTCACAGAGTTCCACACAGTTCTCCAGCAGGACTAAGCCCCAGTTGCCCACCAAGGTACGTAACTTAGAACCCAACTTGTATTTTCTCCTTTCCCTTCCCTATCTGATAGTCCATATCCTTACTGGTTGTTTGCTGGAATCACCTCACAAAAAGTTACCCCCAAATTCTTTCTTCAGAGTCTTCTTCCAAGCTCAGAAGAGATGCATGATGTCGGGAAAGCACTAGAATCTTGGTTTCTTGATGAGTACAACGGAAGTAACTGGAGAATATACGTAAAGTACGGGGTAAGCACCTGATACATGTGCAAATCTTGTCTCCCCACTACGAACAGTAACAGAGATGGTCCCTGCTCTGACTGGCATCTGGAAGCTTCTTCTCGCTCCTGTCTTGCTGCTGTTGCCTCTTCATTTCCCCAGGTCGTTGCAATCCTCTCCCACGGGGCTCACTGACACCTGCCACTTCTCAGGTGGCTGCCTCTCATTTCACTGTTACAGTGGACCTGCTGTGTGTACCAGGTAGGTGTGAGGCTCTGAGAGATTGTCATCTATTGTTTTAAAGTTTGTTTTGAAAAAATGATTCAGAATTGCTACTTCTGAAGGAGAACAAGCATATACCTTATTTACCAAATGCAGAAATCGAACACTTACCTTGGAGATCTACGCCCATTTCTAAAGTCCTGAGTTGATCATCACTCCCCCTTTCTCTTACCTTTTGTGGCTGCCACGGAGCAAAGTCTGAAGGTAGCTTTCACGGCCACGATGTGATGTAACCATCAGCCTCCCAAAAGGTGTGCCCACACAACTTCTGCTCGGAGGCCTCTCCCTGCAGAGAAAATGGCACAGAAACCCCCCTATGTGTAGTTTGCTCTTCCTCCTCCTCCTCGGCTTCCTTCAAATGAGGCAAGCACGAGGCATGATTGCCTACTCCTTTTAATTTTTTGCCAAGCACAGTTGAACAGCTGATTCCAGTCATTTCTACCTATGGTTTTCTCCTTAAACCTAATTAGTTTCTTTTCAAGTAATTGCAAAGAGTACATTTTCCAGGCCCTTGGAGTAGAGGCTGACAACTAGCTGGCTGGAGTGGGCTCTTATCAATAGCTCACGGAAATTAGACACACAAACATCACACTGGGGTCTTGAGGGCTGCTCTAAGTTGTTTAAAATAATAGCTCATGCAAGTCCCAGGGATCTTTTATGAATGGACCAGGTAATGCAAAGTCTCTGAGATGTGGAGGGCAACAGAACAGTCAGGCTATTCCCTAGGCATCAGCAGGGACTAAGCTCCACAGCAAAGCAAGATCTGCCATGCCCCAGGCACTGTGTTTGGTGCTCTGAGTCGAGGGACAGCAGCTGGAGCAGGCACAAGGGGTGGAGAAGAGGGTGGGAAGGGCTCTCTGTGCAGGTTTACAGACGTGGATAAGGATGTTTACAGGAGGGGCAGAGAGGGACAGGCTGCATGGAATTATCATTGTCCTCATCATTGTCATCCATCCCCTGCACAGTGAATCTGACTGGCCAGTCAGTGCCCCATCGTCCCAGAGCCAACCAAGAGGTCACACCTACAAAGCTCTCAGTTCAGTCTTTGGGACACAATGTGCCCTCCGTCTCCGAGCCGCTGTTGTCCACAGGAGCTGTCTTTAAAATAAAGAGCGTATTTTTCTTTCTCTCCCTTCAACTTTAATGTTGCTGCTGCTTCTGTTGTTGCTGCTGCTTCTGTTGTTGCTGCTGTTGTGGTTGTTTAGGACCTTGGATGAGGAGAGGAGAGTTTTCCTGGCATGCAGGTGACCCCATCAGTCTATGTAAGTCCCTTTAGCTTTGTCTTAGTTCCCCATCGCTGATGTAAATCACCACACATCAAAGGGCTTAAAGCAACACAAATATATTTACTTTCACAGTTCTGTGGATTGCAAGTCCAACCTAGATCTCACTGGGATAAGGTGAAGGTATGGGAGGTTGTGCTCCTTCTGTGCAGGATCTTGGTGAGAACCTGTTTCTTGGCCTTTTTCACCTTTTAGAGACCTCCCCCTTTCTTAAGTGCATGACCCCTTCCTTCAACTTTAAAGCCTGCAACTTCAGGCCTGGTCCCTCTTACACCACCTTCTCTTAAACCATCACATGCTCCTTTGACTGACTCTTCTCCTTTCCACTTTTAAGAATCTTTATGATTATTTTGGACTCGGCCAGATCATCCAGGCTACTCTCCCTGTCTGCTGATTAGTGACCTTAATTCCATCTGCACCATTAATTCTCCCTTATTAGCTAACAAAACAGACTCACAGGTCTGTAATAGAGGTGGCCAACTAGCAAGCTGGAGTGAGCTCTCAACAATAGTTTATGGAAATTAGACACACAAATATCACCCTAGGGCTCTGAGGGTTGCTCTGAATTGTTTAGGTCTCTTTTTTGAATGAACAAGGTAATGAAAAATCTAATTTTCTGGGGACTTGGATGTGGGCATCTTTGGAGGGAATGTCAAATTCTGCCTACCATAATCTCTAATCCTACTCGCACTCCCTGTCCTTCTTGGCATCCACTCTCATATGTATATGCATCTTTCCTGGAAAGTCTGCCATTGGTCTATGCTTTTTATCAACACGTGGTATTGTTCTTTCCTTTTTCATCGGACACTATGTTTCTGAGACCTCCCACACCGTTCTGTACACACTCAGCTTGGTGCTCCCATTATTTCCTTCCTCTCACTTCTCCTCTCCCCCACTGAGGGACTCGGAGATACCTTTATTCCACTCCAAGCACATCATGATAGATATTCTTTTTCAGGTCCCTGTGAACCCATACATGAATTTTTATTTTTCTTTTCTCCCTTTTTTTTAAAGACAGTCTCACTCAGTCACCCTGGGTAGAGTGCCATGGCATTATAGCTCACAGTAACCTCAAAATCTTGGGCTCAAACCATCTTCTTGCTTTAGCCTTCCAGGTAGCTGGGACTACGGGTACCCGCCCAGCTATTTTTAGAGATGGAGTCTCACTTCTGCTCAGCTAGTCTTGAACTCCTGAGCTCAGGCAATCCAGGTGGATCAGGGCCAGGTGCCTCAGCCCCCCAGAGTGCTAGGATTACAGGCAGGAGCCACTACACCTAGAATTTTTCTAGAAAATACACTTAGTCTAGCCTTGCTGGTCACAGGATATATCCCTACTTATTTTCACCAGCTAGTATTCAGTGGTTCTCTCACTGGTTGCACCAGGTGTACCTGCACTGGCAGAGATGGTAACCTTTGTCTACCATGATGGTGAGGGAGTGCCTTTCTCTGTCAAACCTCTTGCACCCAGGAGCAGAACTGAAAGCCCTCTCTGCGTCTCTGTCTCATGTACTTTTGTTTCCAATACGGGCTCCAGAGTCACTAAATAAACTTTCTTCCAGCAAATGTTTGAGTCCCCATCCACTCCTGTCTTCCATGTGCTGGTATTTTACTGGGCTCTGGGCTCTGTCCTGGGAGTCCATTCATTAGCTATGGAAGCTCAGAGTTTTATTTCCATCCCTTCATGTCTGTCTTCATGCCTCTGAACTTTGATTTTATTAATTCAACAAATATCTCTTGGAAGGCAGCTATGCTTACCACTGGACCGCCAAGGTCAGCACTCAACAAATATTTCTTGAGCACTTACTGGCCCAAGTGCACTACTCCCTTCTCCCCACCTCAGACATTGGGGATAGAAAAGGAACAATTGAGGAACTTACATTGGAGTATCCTATCAACTCAACTGCAAAAACTTCACCTGGATTCATCTGCTTCTCCCCAACATCATTGAACAGCTTTTTTCGCCTGGACATTTGCTTTTGCCTCTTATGTAGTCCGTTCATTTCCTCTCTTACCCCAACTAGTTCTTTCTCCACACCGCTGCCAGTAAATCACTCTTCCATATCCTTGACAGTCTATTGCCTGTAGAATAAAGGCCATGCCCCATGGCATTCTGACCTCACTCCATGTTACTCTTTCCTTCATTCTCCATAGTTCAGCTTCATGGGCCTTCTTTCCATTCCTGGAATAGGTGAATCCTCCTCCCACCTTCCAGCTTTTGCAGTAGCTGTTCTCTCTCCCCAGAATGCTCTTTCCTCCAGGCGCCTCAGGGCTGGCTCCTCCCCATCACTCTTATATTAGTCTTATTTCTATTCTCTGGAGAGCACTTATTTATTAGCACTGCTCACTTCTTTATTTTTTAACTAAATCATAACTGTGTACTTTTATGGGGTACAGTGTGCTAATTTGATATACAATGTTAGTGGAGGGCTTACATCCAACTGATTAACACAACCATCACCTCACTTTTGTTGTGGTAAGACATTTATACTTTACTCTCAATAGATTTGAAATATACCATTGCATTGTGCACAATAGGTGAGGTCCCAGCAAATACCCTTTCTCCTCCTGCCCTCCCGCCCTCCTCCTCTTTCCTCCTTCTTCCTTTTTCCATTCTTGAGCTACTTTACTAAAAAGAATATGTTTCAGTTCCATCCAAGTAAACATAAAAGATGGAACGTCTCCATCCTTTTTTATGGCTGCGTAGTATTCCATGGGATAAATATATCACAATTTGTTGATCCATTCATGGGTTGATGGGCATTTGGGCTGCTTCCATAACTTGGCGATGAATGGGCTGCAATAAACATTCTGGTGCAAATGTCTTTGTTGTAAATGATTTTTGATCATCTGGGTACTAACAGGTGTTAGTGTGTGAGCTCCATGAGAGTGATTTTTCTCTCTTGTTCACTACTCTGTCAGTACCTAGTATACAGTCTGAGGTGCTACTCAACATGTTTAGGTTTTTTTATTTTTTGAGGAATAAATGAATTAATAAATGAATGAATGGGACTAAAGCAGTGGTCCTTGATCTTAGCTAACTATTAGAATCACTTGCAGAAAGCTGAGCTCCACACAGACCAATGGAATCAGAGTCTCTGGACACAGGGCACAGGTATTGGAACTTTTTAAGGCATCCCAGACAAATGTATACTTAGAGCTGTGAATCATCTCTTTGAAGATGAGAGCCCATCTCAAGCAGGGCAATTTAGAAACCTTCCTTGGGATTTTACATTCAAACTTTAGGAAGAAAGAACTTTTCTCTTTCTGGTGTTAGTGGAGGTTCTGTAAGCCTCCAACTGCCTACAGCCATGTTAGCTGATGCTCTCCCACCATCCCTAGCTACGTGGATGAAACCAAGTTATAGGAGGAAAGAATAGGACCAACTCACAAAGAATCTGGGCCAATTCAAAGGGAGGGAAGGCATGGCAGGGAGCAGCCAGAAAAGTGCTGACGGTGTTGTGGGAGCCCCTGGAGTCTCTGAGTCTAGCCCCACTTTAATTCTCTTTTCTATTCAACTTGGCAGGGATTAGGTTTCTGTCATTTGCAGCTAAAAGAATTCCAACCAATACTTGATCAAAGGAAATAATTGTGGGTCAAGAAAAGATGATTTAAATGGAACCCAGAAGACAGAATAGTAAGGCAATGCCTTTATCGATAAGTCCATAATTCCAAATATAGCCTCTTGCTAAGTTAGAAATAATCCCTCACATCTCTTATTTCAGTGGTTAGTCTGTTTACAAAGTGTCACAGTTAAGCATTTCCACAGCCACATGAAAAGTATTAGATCACATACTCTTCTTAATAAAGGGAACAAATTTGCGATGAAACTGTGCTGTGCATTCATCACGGGGTGCTGCATATGCCAAGATTTCTGTCCTTAGGGGCTCCTCTCCCAGCCTGGGATACAGAGAGAACTCAGCACAGATGGTCGAATGCTGAGCCCTCCGTGATTTCCCTGTCCACCCTAATTCTAATCACATCACTCCTTCTGAGCATTCAGAAGGATGCTGGAAGGGGAGAAGCTTTCACTTTGGAGGCCCCCATGAATCTCTAAGGTCCCACCTCAGAGAATGGATTAGTAAGATGTTGTCCAAGATGCCAGTCACTGAGGGGCACCAAGAAGGATACTAAAACATTTTGAGAAATGGAAGAGATAAAGATTTAAGGGAACTCTTCCTGAAGACAATACTGTATATGGTTAGAAGGAACAGGCTAAACAGAGCAGGTATGGGCCTGGCGCACACCTTTGAAACTACGTGCCTATATTCCTTAAGCCTTAAAGAATGACAATCTCTGATTCAAAAAATCCAGATGCCAGTAATACTGTATTCCTTGTAATCGTCCTGCATTTGCTCAAAGTTAAACTATATGAAAAAGAGAAATAAATGGTAAATAAATATAATAAATCTCCCAGGAAGATTTCCTGCTGGATCTGAGTTTGCCTGGGGGCACATGGAATCACACAGGAAAAGTGTGTAAACCAGGTCTCTGAGTTGGAAGTAAGAACCAGATATCCTACGAGGATGTTGTCAGCCTTCTGCCATAAACTGCCATTGTGCTCCATGCGTGGAGTGAGCCCTAGCATTAGCCCATGTAAGAAGTCTACCATAGATGATTTCTCAAACTTCTGAGGCTACCCTTTCTCTTTGGTGGTGGGTCAGTGGTTGTGTTGCACAACAGAGAGATGTTAAATTGGATAAGTCATCTGCAGTGAGTAGCAGCAAAACAGGGCCATGTATCTTAGGCTATCTCCAAAACAAAAAAAATAAATTTTTTTAGCCTCTTGGTTTGGGGTAGGATCCCAAAGACCTGTGTTAAACAGCATCCTAAGAATGGTGGGTTTGGTCAGCTGGGGGCTCTCGTTCTTCTAAGGGAAGTATGCAAGTTTGGGGCCAAGCAGAATAGTTCAGTATAGTAGAGGAAAAGCTAATGGTCCCCTAGAAGTCTTCACCATTCACCCCTGTAAATAACTGTAGAATAAATACTTGAAGTCTAGGGTTTTAAAGGAAAGCCAAATCTTGCCTCCCTGAGGAGCCCCATAATTTGTTCTGTCCTGCCCATGGACACTGATCAGCTCCCTCACTTCCTGAGGTCTGGGGTGGGAGGAAAGGGGAAGTGCCTTGTCATCCTTCCCAGGATGAACACAAGGAAGAAAACTACACCACAGCCTGCCTAAATGTCCCTTTTGTTCTTTCATATTTCCTATATTTGAGTCTGAAATTATCCCTTATCCATTAGCACTGCCTTCCTGCAGGATTTCTGAAAAGAAAACAAAAGAAAAAGAAAAGGAGTCATATTTTGTTTTAGCTAAAACCTAGGCAGGATTCTCTACCACCAACCAAAGTTCTAAACCAATCTAGTCCTCTTAACTTGATAAGGTCTCCTAGACCTAAACCCACATCTCTTTTAGGATCTACTAAGTTGGATGAAACTCCCATGGAGCACCAGCCTTCCGGGTTGGAAAGTAGAGATCCGGTAGTTTCATTATCCCACATTAGTAGCACTTCTCTTGCTATAGCACACTCGCCCACCTCCTGGTACCGTATCTTAGGCTCACTCCCTTGTTTAATATTAAATCTCTAATATACACATATGCCTATAAGTCAATATAGATAAATATCTACATACCATAAAAGACATACAATTTTAAAACAGCTAAAATATATGAAATTATTATATTTTTTAATCTTAGGAGTGTGATATTTATTTTCATCTCTTCCCAGTGGGATCTAAATATCCTTCTCTACCTCATTAATATTGGGTTTGGCCCTGCTACTTGCTTTCCAATAGAATGTTAGTGGATGTGACATGAGCAAAGGCCTGAAATATTTTGTGTGTCTGCCGTCACCATGAAGCTGACGTGCCCCAGCTATCTCACTGGTCTAAGGACAACAAGGGACACCAGGAGTAGCCCTCATTCCAACCTACATCTGAAAGCCACACCTGGCTGAGCCCAGGTGAGATCAGCTAATATGTGTACTCAATCTCCAGATGTATAAATAAGGAAAAATGACGACATCTTCAAGCCACATTTTCAGATGGTTTGTTCTCCAGCTTTATTGTGACTATGGCTAAAGGACACAGAGAATTACCAAGTGAGGTTTTTCATGATGAATAGAAATTTCAGGACACATGATTAGTAAGATAATAGCTTGAAAAGGGATTAGGATGGAAACCCACACTTGTTGCCCCTAGGGATCAGAATTGGGAGAGGGAGGAAGGGAACTTTCAGTTTGGCTCTGATTACATCTTTGAATTTTTTTCTAATGCATATGTATTAGATATATGTTCCAATGGCTCAATATTGTAGTGGCCCCATTATCATCGGGTGGTCCAGCCATAAGCAGAGGCCTTCCTCCAACAGACCTTTTGGAGAGATTCAATTTTTAGAAAGTACCTCCAAGTATTTCCATATATTTAGACAAAATCTGCTCCTCTTTCTCCTAATTTAACTTTCCTAAGATCGGCACTATATCTTGTTTTTTATTTTATTTTCATCATGGTCAGGTCTAGTTGATAGTAGGTACATTTAGTGGAACAAAAAAATAAAGGTATAAGTTATATAATTTAACTCTACAATGGTGGACTCTCTGAGCTGCAAGGGAGATCACAGAGCATCCCATTACCCCCAATGCCAAATACTTCACAGACAATAAAAACGAGGCCCCAGAGCGACAACATCTTAGCAGAGGTCCCAGGACTAGGAGATCAGAGCCAGGACTTGGAAGCAATGAGCCAACTTTCAGCCCAGTCTTCTTGTCTTGCTCCCACCTGCTCCCTCATTAGTCCAACTCTAAATACTGATTGGTTCTTGGATCTGGAAGCAGCAAGGTAGCAGGATGTGGTGGCAAGAGCATGGACTTTGGGATCCGACCCATGTGAATTTAGATCCTGGTTTTTGGACTCTATACAAACTGTGCATTGGGAATGTTACTTAACATTTCTAAGTCTCTGTCCTTTCACTTATAAAATGTGATGGCAACAGCTGTCAACCAGGCGTATTGTGAAAGAAAAAATGGGATAAGGTTTATAAAGCACTCAGCTCAGTGCCTGGCAGAGAGTAGGGATCTAATTAAATGTGACTGCCATTCCCTTCTCCGTGGAATACCTCAGTCACTAAAACACTTCTTTATACATCAAGGAATTAACACTGTTATGAGATTAATTCACAGCAATGCACATGAAAACAGTGATTCAGATCATGGCAAAAAACTATAATTAAAGTATCTGGTATTGTTTGATTACAGGGTTGGCTTCACTGACTTTAGCACTTTGTGGGCAGAGAGCAGGCTGTCGAGAAGCAAAGCATGGCTTTATTTTCTGGGAGGTTTCTGACCACTTCCCAGGGCAAGGCGATGATTATTCCTCTGATCTTTGTTTTGCACTGAAGAGTCTGAACCTTAGTTGGGTAGGGTAGAGAGAGGGGTAACTTACATTTACTAAACAACTGATTCTCACTTTGTTTTCCCAGAAATCCCAAAAGGTCAATTCTTATAACTGCATTTGACACCCAAGAAAGCTGAGGCTCTTAAGCAAATTCGGTAAGTTGCTCAGAATGTCATTCCCATCGAGAGATGGAGATAGGGCTTAATTCAAGTCTGTTGTATTCCAAAGGTTGTGTTCGTTTCACAACACAGGCTGTCTCCATAGGCACAAATTTATGGCTAAATATTCAACAGGCACTGTTTTAAATATTTTCATATTACAGCCAAGCCTGCTAGTTAACTGTCCAATCTCATTCTCCCATTTTTTCCTAACTAACATAATGCCAAGTTTTTATTCCGAGTAGCCATATGCCCAGCCACAGATCAACATCACCAGTTTCTGTTGCAGCTAAGGATATTGATGCTTTCGAGAGACATGATTTTATGACCTCTGTCCTTCCAGCTTTCCTTTTACTTGCAGTCTAGAATATGGACTGAGAGTTGGTACGTGGCAGCCATTTTGAACCATGAGGTTTACAAAGTGACCTTAAGGATAGAAGCTATTATTAAAGATGCTACAGCGGAAAGTTTGACGACGTCTTGAGCCCTGGACAACTATGGAGCAGACTTGCCAATGTTGGATTGCCACTTTTTGAATTTCCTTTAGATGAAAGAAAAATAAGAAACATGGTTCTACTTTTTTGTTTTTGTTATTGTAACTGAGTGTAATCCTACATCAACCATTTCTTAAGTGTCCAAAAGTTCTATGTGTTACAAGTCCATGTGTTAGATACTATTTTTATTCCCAGGTTTCTCTTGTAGGAGAGGTAAAACACAGAGAGGTTAAGCAACATGCCCTAGACCACTGAGCTAGGATGTAAAAGAGAACGGATTTGAACTCAATCCAACTTCTGCAACACTCGTGCTCTTAATAATCATATTAGGCTGCCGAGTCGGACTAGACATCAAAGACTAATTTCCCCAAGCTGAAGAACTTTCATGTCTCAGTGGAATTTTCCTTCAGAATCAAACTTTATTTCTGATGGCTTGAGCCCTATTTGCATCTGGCATGAGGTTAGTTTTTCACTTTGTAAGAAATAACATTCTAATGGGTTTTTAAGGGCCCAGAAGACTTGTTAGCCATTCCCTGGCTGCCGCAGGACAAACTCATTAAAAACATCTGAACAAAACCAACAGAACTTGAAGGGCAACAAGAAACTGAAGACGCTCCGCAGATGGGGTTAGAGAATCCATACGGTAAATCACAGATGTTAGAGGGCCCAATCACCCAACTGGAGGTAGGATTCTTTGTCCCAGACATTTTCCGTGCTTACATTTCAGGATCTCAGTGGTTGGGAACAAGAGTTGTGATCACTTACTCCTTTTTATCAGAACTTCTGTCAATAAAACAATTTGGATATCCCTGGAGTTTTCTCTTAACGGGATTTTACTTCTGTGGAACAAGGTTTGTTAAGCAAATGAATGAAGCAAAGAAAACTGGCGGAGGAATGTTTACTGAGCTAAAGAGAGCAAATTATTTTGTAGCCTTGGAAAAGTACCCAATTACAGTAAAATATGGTTTATCCAGAGTTCTATCGATTGGGGCTTGCTATTAATATAATCTTCAAAATGGGGACAATCACACTGATATCTCAGAGTGATGGTTAAGGAACATGTCAGATATACCAGGCAGAGGTGACATAGCACAGTGACTACCACAGAGATAAAAACTCACTGAAATATGCTTGTGTTCTGTTATAGGGCTCTGAGGACCTAGAAGTAGCCACCATGTTTTCTATTCCAGGCTTTGAGAAGCAGTTTTAAAAATAGAGAGACAATTCTAAAAGTAATGAGCAGGGAAAAGCAATAAATTCTTCATTGCCCTAAACAACCCAGGAACAGAGCAGAAAGCATTGGCTCCAGTATCTGCACAAACTCTTGCAAGTTTCCAGCCTGACTGGTTTTGGGGAAGCTCATCTGAGTAAAACTCTTATGTCCTCAACTGTATTGAGAGTCAGCACAGCACAACGGTGAACATCATCGACTCCAATATCACTTGGTCTGGGTTTAAATCCTCACTCTTTACCAAATGGCCACCTTAGTGAAATATTTGCAATAATGGAGCTGGTAATTATACTTCCAGTTGATTATTGTGATGGTTAAATCAGAAAATATATGTAAAAGACTAGAAGAATGTCTAGTATATAATTAATGGATAATAATTAGAGGTCAGTGTCAGTGATTATAATTATTAGTACAAGGTCTGAATAGCTTTTTTTCTCCTCTCCTTTTGTGACAGCCCTACCATGGTGATTTCTCCTCTTGTGTGGTGGTAGCAAAGCAGGCTTTAAAGATATTCAGAAGCCTTTGCAGTCTATAAAGTCCTTGATAAAAGATCTGGTAGGCTTCCTATAAAAGATTAGAGCTTAAATTTTGGAGCCAAGACCACTTGGGTTTCTCTGACAAATAGCAGATTCTATGACCTCCAGAAAGATCTCAGGAACTTAAAATGTACATGTATAGTCATACCACAAGACGACAATTCAATCAGTGATAGACTGAAAATACAATGGTGGTCCCATAAGATTATAGTACCATATCATTACTGTGTCTTTTCTATTATGTTTAGATAAATAAATACTTACCATTGTGTTACAGTCACCTATAGTATTCATTACAGTAACATGTAGTACAAGTTTGTAGCTCAGGAGAAATAGGCTGCTATACCATATAGCTTAGATGTGTAGCAAGGCTATGCCACCTAGGTTTGTATAAGATACTCTATGATGTTTGATGAAATCATCTACTGGTGAATTTCTCAGAATGTATCCCCATCATTAGGTGACACATGACTATATATGTGTAGCTGTGAGTTTTTACTAACTGAAGAGTAAAAGCTTCCTCTTATAACCTTTAAACTTTGTAACCAGTGGCCTTCTTAGTGCTACTCATATTCTGAACTAACAGGCTAGTTAGACGAATGGTCCATGCTTTTTATTTAGACGAGGACTTCATAAAAAAAAAAAAAAAATCCCAAATTTTAGTGGCTTAAAACAACCAGGTTTTTTTTAGCTGATGATTCTCAGAGTTGTCCATTTTGCCTGGGCTCAGCTGGGCAGTTCTTCTGCTGGCCTCAAGTGAGTTCACTCTATGTATTTGCAGTAAATTGGCAATCAGCTCAGTGGCTCTGCTTTTGGGGGTTAGCTGACAGTTGATGGGTCCACAGGAACAACAGAACTACATGTCTCTCATCCTCCAGCAGGCTAGCACAGGCTTGAGTACAAGCAAGTAGGCATGGGTTTACAGAAGAAGCAAGAGAGGATAAGTCCTAATACACAAACACTTTTCAAGTTTCCTCTTGCATCACAATGGCCAAAGCAAGTCACATAGCCAAACCTAGAGTGGCACGCAGAGGAACGTCTCAAGGGTGTGAATGTAGGTAGGTGTGAGCAAATCAGAAGCCATGACTGCAACCATCTACCACAATCACCATTGAATCTGTTTTGGGAGAAGGAATTTATTTCTGAAATAGGCACCTTGTATATGTGAGGTCAAAGTGCCTTTTCCCTTAATAGACTCTAAGGAGAAATTATTTGCTCCACCAATCTGAACAAGCTGTATGAATAAATAAGTTTTTCTCTTACCAGCCAATTGAAAGATTGCATCATGCATGCAGGTTTCCTCAATTTGTGAATTAGGACCCCAGAATAGGGAATTCCTAAGTGCTTTTGAACTCTGACATTCTGTGAATCTATATTTTCCCTTTCCAATTAGAAAGAAGCTGAAGCCCAACCCACAAAAGCTCTGTTTCCCTGTGCAATGAGGCGGTCAGGAAATTTCAGTGCAATGCAAGGAACAACTGACTAACTATAAGATTGTGTGACGTGACTGTGGATTAAAATACCTCAAGAAGTAGTGAGTTCCCTGTTACTAGAGGTGATCAAGCACAGAGTGGACAGCCATTTTGAAAATGATGTGAAGCTGTATTTCTAATTCTACTTGTCTGAGGAGATATCAGAATTGCTATATTGTTCCCAGGGCTCCAATGCCCTCCCCAAGGCAGGCCATACTGTAAAAAAAAAAAAGTTAAATTAGACTCATTCAACAACAACAGCAAATGAGCACTTACTATAAACAAATCAAAGTACTTTCACATCCTATACCTTTCTTTACTCTAGTGCCAGTAACTCCATTTTACAACAGGAAAACAAAGGCTCAGGGAGGTAAGAAAATTTGCTCAAAATCACCCTCACCCTGTAAGTGTCCAACTGGTTCTCTTTACCGTGTTCTTGGTGACTGCTTTCTCTCTTTCCTTCCATCATTCATTCATTTGGTCTTTTAGTCATTTGATCCTCATCCTTAAGTTTCCGTCAGGTGCAAGAAAGGTAGGCATGTGCTATCCCTAGAACACATGTGCTCCTCAACTTCCACACTTTCTGGTTTGGCCAGGGGGTGAATTAGATACCATATGAAAAATCCTAAAAGCAGTACCTGGGACCTAGAAAACACTTCATGAAGGTTTGTCAATAGTATTATTTTGGGGAAATGGCGTAAAGCTTTTGGAATTGAACCTGAGCTGAGAGAATCTGAAATGCCTGATCAGAAAGAAACACGTAGAAAGGGTTAGAGGGCATTGACATCCTTGGATCCTGTGCTTGTTTCAGGAGCCTGAGGAGAGTGAGGAAACCCCTAGCAGGGGCTGATGGAGAGCAGCCCCAGGCAGCACCTCACCCAGGCTCACTTCCTCCCATAGCCTTAGCCAGCACTGAGAAGCTCCTAGAAAGAGCTGCCGTTTGGAAGCATCGTGCATTTCTGGCGCCTGCCAAGGAAGCATGCACCTGAAACCAGAGTGGGGACCTGAGCCTTGAGGTGGGGCCCAGGGTACACAGGAGGTAGAGGAGTACTATTTCTCCCTGCTGTGCACTCCCACAGCCCCTGCTGACATCTCAAGCAATACTTAATATCACCTCACACAGCTCGGCTTTCATAAGTGGGCAACATCTGGTCTCCAGAAAATACCCAAGCAATTCTTGCCTGGCAGACTCTGGGAGTGTGGGTCATACCTTCTTATCCTCCCATCTGTAGATAGGACAGCTAGCCGATCTCGTGTGGGCCCACTTGCCTCCCAAGGCATGCCAGACCCTGGCTGCCCACAGCCAGGGACAGCTTGCATGGTCTCAACCCCTACCCCTCAGCACAAATGCAGATCCTTGTGGAAGGATAGGCTCTGTGAGCAGGGTCCAGAATATTCCCAAAGATGGAATATTCTCAAAGAAGATCCTTGTCAGAAACACTTTTAAAGTAAGATGTGGATAAGGCAATTATTAAGACAATGCCAAAAAGAGATTAGAGGACAGTAGTGGAATGAAGGGCATCACTAAAGCATTTGATGACAACCAGGAGACAAATATCATAGAGCAGGTGGTTGACCTTCGAATGTACTTGCCCCTGGAATAATAATGCACAACACTGACCCAGATTGACTAGACCCTTCTAGACTAGAGTAGACTAGATCTAGACTAGACTAGATGTTGCAGCCTGACTCTTCCTGGGCCCAGACATCCATCCCGGGCACAGCATGGAAAGCAGCATCTCTGGAAGTCCCTTGGAACCTCTTCAAAGCATTTGGTCACCGTGGAGCCATTGCTGTAACAGAAGCAGGTGCAAGGAGCCCAGGTAAAAGATTTGGCGCAATGGGGATAAGCTCCAGCGCCCAGAGTAAAGCTTGCCCTTCCCAATGTGCTGAGGGTTTTTATCCAGAATTTCATTTAAATAGGAAGGCAATAAAAGATCAATCACACCATCCTTAGTTCAGCGTGGTGTCTTAGCTTCCCAGATAATCTGTTTGCTGCTCTACCTGCCTGGTTCTTACCACCCCTGATCTCCTCATTTGCAAACTCTACTGTCCTGAAAGACCCAACCCAAATCCCATCTTTTCCTTGAAGTCCTTCCTGGTCTCCCTCCTCTCTACCACCACCCCTCAAATCAGAAATAAATTCATTGTACACTCATTCATTCTGTACCATTGTTTCCTCATCTGTATAATGGGCACAATAATAGTATACACTCTATAAGGTTGCTGTGGGAGGTAGAAAGAACACTTAGAATGAAACATATAAACAAAGCTTAATAATAATAATAACTCTTGCTGCCAATGGATATGACTTGTTTTATCTCTTTCTTTCTTTCTTTTTATTTTCTCATTAATCTCTGAACCTTAGAAGATAGCAGATAATGCCCAACAGATACTAATGCCCTTAATGCCCAACAGATACTAAAGCTCAGTAGAATGTTTGATGAGTGAGTGCAAGAGCATCAAAGGCCAGCAACAAAATGATCCTTAAGCCAACAGACACCCCACTCATTACCTCTCCATCTGCCTGGCCATCTTTGTGGCCACCTACCGCTGTGTTCCTATTGTTCAAAGCCAGCCAAACTAGCCTGGTGCTGGCTGCCGGCAGACTCGGCTTCAATCAGCCACCAGTGAGGCTACAGCACAGGCTGACGGCGTCCTTGAAGCTGCTTTTCGGGTTCGGCTTCTCAGGGGTTGGTGCAGATGGAACCTGTGTTCCTGGCAAAGTGGGGCTTTGGCGTGTCTGCAATCCCAGTCCTGCTTGGGCACCCTGAAAGTGAAGAGCACCGGACAGTGGACTTTTCGCCTTGTCTCTCACTCTTTTCAACATGGACAGTTGGTAATGGATGTCAGACTTTGAATTTCTTATCATGTTGTTTATATCTAATAAGTGAATCACCCTGTTTTTTTAAAAGTCAGCTTTTAAAAATACTGTGTTTGAACATCTGTCAAGGGCTGGGGATTAGCTGAATAGGCACTGGATGCCAGGATATTATATTCTCTCTTATCCTTTATACTGTAATTATCTTGATCCTCAAACAACTCAGCACCAGTTACAACCACTTTCGCAGACTTGTTGTTGCTGCAAATTCAAAAAATTATTTTATTTGAATCTAAATTAAACTGATATGTAACAAGGTTTTTTTTTCATGCTAAGTCTCAAAAAACAGTATCTGCAGATGATTAAAAAACAGTAAAACACGGACAATTTCAAAGTTTATTTCAAGAATAAACTCATGAAAATTCATCTAATTATGCAGCAGTGTACCAAAAATAATCTTTTCCAAACCTAAATTTGTTTAACAAAACACACAGTCAGCTAAGCCAAATGAAAGCAAACGTGTGTTTATGCCATAGTCACCCCCTCCCCCTGGCTGCTCGAGTGGGCACGAGGGCTTGGCAGGGTCCTGGAGGCTGTTGGCGGCTTCTGAGTCCTAACACTTTGGTCGTTGGTGTTTCCAACACAGGAGCCATTGGCTTCGCTGGTCACATAAATAGACCCTGTTGTCACTCATGTGAGTGGTCTCTGTTCTTGGCAACATGGAAAGCTGAAGCAAGGAGCTCAGAGCATTTTATGTTCAAAAACTCAGGGGGAAGACAAGACCACTAAAATATCGTTCACGTAAATGCATGCGCCCTTGTGCTGTGTCTGCCAATGACTAATAATAATAGTGATAACAGCTACTGTCTGTTGAGCCCTGGTTGCTGGGTCAGGTATTTACTTTCATTCAATCAACACATAACCAACTGGGAGCTGGTTATTATCACCCCTTCTGTGCAGATGCAGAAACTGAGGTTCAAAGGGAAATAGCCAGCCTGAGCGCACATATGTAATTGGCCAAGCTGAGGTCTGACGATGACTTCAAAAGCCATGTTGGGGGAATTTATGGGAATCCCAGCTCTCCCATCCTAGATAAGTTCCTGGTTACTCTCTAGATCTCAGTGTGCCCATCTGAAAAAAGGAGAACGTGAAACTTAAGACACAGAACAAATTCTAAAGGTCATAAAATACTATTATGCTTCTCTACTGCACACCCTCAAGGACAGAAAGATGTCTATTTTATTTGTAATTGCAACCTTAGTACCTCCCCTAATAATACTTCTCCTGGTGTTTGGCATATGTGAGAGGTCATTAATGCATGGGAAGTGAAATAAGACAAGCTTCCTGCCGTTAACTTGTTTATAGCTTATTTGGGAAGAAAAAACTAATCAGTGTGAGCAGATGAGACAACAACCCCAGTGAACATGTCATCAAGGAGATGTTAATTAGCTGCCATATTTGTGACCTCGGAATTCTGTCATATTGGAATTGTCCCCCACCCAGCTCTGAGTTCTGGTCCCAGTGCCCCAACTTCCCAGCTATGTGGCCTGGTAGGTATTTGAACCTCTCTGAGCTCCTGTAGGAGTGGAATCCTCATGATCTCACTCTTCTTTTCTCTTTGTACTATGGTGAGGTTCCCTGAAGTCCAGAGAGTACAGTCACATGCTGTAGGAAATGTCATGACCTTCATCATTTTTGCAAATGAGGCTGAACTCCCTGAAGAAAATTGCTAGAGGTTCCAACATGAAGAAGGAGCCACATTGTGCTATGGATTGGAACGTATTCCAGGAGAACTAAAATCACGGGTCTCTATCAAGTTCAAATCCTACGTTTCCTGAGGACTTCGTGTGCTGGAGTTTCTCACCCTCCCTCTGTTACTTGCTTCCCATTGGCAATATGAGGCAATCACTACATATTTTTAAAATAAAGTTCATTTGCCTTAATTGGAATTACTGAACGGTGGGGCTTCAAAGCCCGGTTAAAATCCACCAACCTCCCATATACAAATAAAATAAAATCATGGAAACAACATTTTTCACCAAGTTCTATGGTCTGTTCTATCACTGTACTTTTCTGCTGGTTGAGACAGAGTTTGTGAGGAAAGCCTGAGCACAAGGAGGGAATGGGAGAGGAATATATGCTTGGACATTAGAGAAGGATTTTTCTCCCCTAGGATCTCCAGAGAAACAGAAAGGCCCCATCTTCAAATTTGGGTGTATACTTTCCAAAATTGCCTTAACATGAGATCTTTTAATATCAGCATTTTCTATTAACTCACCAAATAATTTTTAGTCCCTGCTAAGTGCCTGGCACCATGCTAGCTAGTCTCTGGGTCTTAGGCTTTTCAAATTGTCTGTTTTACCTTGCACAAATCTCTTATCCTCAGTTTATGTATCTGTAAGACAGACAACATTTTTTGTGCTTCCCAGGGTTTGTGGGACACTCAAATGAGACTTAAATGCTTAGCACACTATCAAACATATAGTAATTACTTAAACAATATAGAATTAAAGATTTTTTTTTTTAAAAAGAGAAGGCTCTCTGGCTCTAATAATGCTGTCATAGAAAGAGCTACTTACAGTTTGAGGTTGAAAGTAATGCATCACCTACAAAAACAGGATCTGTCAATGCTAGTGCCCTGCCTGAAAACCCTCCACGGCCCACCATTCATTCGCAAACAGTCCTAATTCCTGAGCCCCAGGCCACCCTTCCAGACCCGTCTCTCACAGGCCTGACCCCTGTTCCCACTATATGCCCTCGTCTTCTGCCACATGTGTATTTAATCAGTTAATTCTTGAAAAGAATGTGTTCTTTCATGCTTCCCTGCCTTTGCCTAAGCTGTCACCTCTGCTTGGAGAAGCCCTGGTAATTCTGCATGAGCTCACTCAATGTTAGCACCTCTGAGACACCTCCCAGTACTGCCCTCTTGCTTGGACTAACTTTTGTTCTCTTCTTGTCCCTGCAGCATTTGGACAAATGGCTGAATCAGTGTCCATTTTGCGGAGCTGTGACCCATTTTCCAGTAGACCGTGAGCTCCTGGAGGGCAGGAGATAACCCCTCATTATCCCTGTGTCCTAGCCCAGTGCCTGACTTAGGGACCTTTGGTGATGGGAGAGACAGAGAGGCATAAACAGACAGGCAGGAAGAGACCAGGTCCTTCTGGACACAGTTCTTAAAGGTAAGGGTGGGTCTAGAGATTGGCTATTAAGAATCACCTAGAGAAATTCTCAAAATAAAACAAAACATACATCTAGTTCCAGCCTCTTAAGATTCTGCTGGCATATGGGTCTCAGGCAACAATGAATTTACCCTGAAGCTAATGAAGTTTACACCTTAAGAAACTTCACTTGCACAGCTCCATCCTAGGCCCGGGGAGAAGCTTCAGCAATTTAATATTCATAATTTTACACTTTTTAAAAAGTAAGTTCTCTCCCTATGGAGTCATGTCAGGCCCTACAAAACCTGGATCAACCTTTATCTTAGTTATATTAGTTTATTGGCTTGTCAAGTGGGTCCCCTATATAGGCAGGTTTCAGAATCACCTGCTACGCAATGTGTAATTCACCCACCAGAAGCATCAGCGAGCATCACAGGTGAGTATGTTAGAAATGTGGAATCTCAGGCCCTCTCCCAGACCTACTCTGTCTAAATCCACACTCGAACAAAATCTCTGGACTGACACATGTGCAAAATTCAAAATTAGAGCACTGCTCTAATAGTTTCTCTGAAAGAAAATTCTCTGCAGCTGTGAGATCAGAGAGGCCTTCTTGGAGGAGGTGATCTCTGATCTAGGCCCTAAAGTAGAGGTAGTATTTGGGTGTGTGAAGTATTCCAGGGGCGGGAACAGCTCCAGTAGACCAATGGAGATGGGAAGTAGGAGAATATGGACAAGTAGTCCAGGGTCCTTGTGCTGCAATTAGAGAAGACCAGGACGGACAAGCTGTCTTATGGGGAGGCAGAGAGGCAGGCAGGCAGAGGAAGGGCACACGTGCTGAGTTAGGCTTGGATCCTAATTAGGTAGGAATGCAGAGCCTTGGAGTTTGGATCTAAAATATATGAGAGATCAAGCTGTGAAAGCAAAACATTCCCTAGGAGAAGGAAGCCAGTCACTGATATTTATTCATGCTCAGGTACAGATTATTTATGCCCAAGTCTTTCCTGAAAGAAGTCAAAGAAGAGAAGGGGCAGGAAGCCAGAGGGGGAGCTGAGCAACTTTATGGGGGAAGTGTTCGTGTCTTCTCTTACCCTAGAGGGCTGGTGAGAGTCTCAGCTCTGCTCCCACACTGGGTATTGCACAATCAGAGTATCTGTTGCTCGGAGCTCTGCAGCTCGGAGCAGAGGAGGAGGAGTAGGTGTGGTCCACGTCTCTGGGGAATGTGGATTTCCATCACTCCCAACTCCTGCAGGCTCCACCACTGCAGCTTCCTCCATTCAACTCACTCCCACAACCCCAACAAAACCTACCTGCAGTGTTGTTAGGAAGATTGAAGAACATGATATAATAAAGTGTCAGGAATATACTGGGACCTGAAGAAGTGTATGGAATCCTTTGAACCTTGGAGTCAGAGTTCATGGTTCATCCTCTTTTCTATGCCATCACCTGGTCCAAGGTCCAACAAATGGATTTTTTTAATGAATGATTGATGGAAAAAATAGACAATATACCAGCTAATGGGAAATGCATCATTTGGCTTTATGGTGGGTTTTGTCAAGGCTGGGATCATATATACATGTTAACAACACACACCAATAATTTAATGAGCACTTACAATGTATGTGTCACTGTGCTAAAAATCAACCTTGTCATCTCATTTAATCCCATTATGAAATAAGGAAAGGGAAGCCTGGAGATGCCAGCCATCTTGCTGAAAGTCCCATTCCTATCAAGAGGCAGAGCAGGAGATAGAACTGGGCATCAGAGTGAAATCAAAGCCTCAACTGCAGCGCCTCCTATGGGTGCCACAGGTGAAACAGGTTCCATAGGGAAATGCCCATTTGCCTTCTCTCATCCTGCTCCTCCCCACCTCATTTAAATAGTAGGAAAAGTCAACATCGGATTTCTATGGACAAATTGTATATTTACAGTTACAGATAGAAAAACATAAGGTAATCTAGTTCAGTGCTGCTCTCTTACAGATGCCAAAATGAGGCCCAGAAAGGTTGCTTGATTTGCCCATAGTAACACAACATGGGAGTGGAAGGGCTCCATGTAGATTTCTTGTCTCTTACAGATCATAATTAAGATAAAACCAAACATTGAAGAACACAAAATTATCTTGTTTTATTCTGTCCTCCCTCTTCACATCCTGTTCCAAGCAATAGCTTTCTCCTTCTCATTCATTTTTCTTTATTCATTTATCTCTTAGCTCAGCAAACATTTATGGATACACTATTGTGAAGTAAGTTTCACTGAGGGAAGATGCAGGAATCTAGCAAGAATAAATAAGGAAGAATGAGAGAAAAAAGTAAAATAAAAGAACAAGAAAAAGTAACAGAGAAAGAAAGTGGGGAAAGAGAGAGAGGAAAGGAAGGAAGAAAGGGAGGGAGAGGAAAAGAGAGGAAGAAGAAGGAGGATGGAAGGGGGAAGGAAGGGAGGAAAAGGAGAGGAAGAAGGGAGGAAATGCAACATCAATTGAGCACTTCTTATTGGAGGGGAACTTCTCTTAGAAGCTTACCTGTGTTAATTCATTTAATTCACCTAGAAACTCTGTAAGGTAGTCACTGTTTTTATCCCCAATTTATTGATGGGGAGCCTGTGACACAGGACCTGAAGTAAATCATCCCAGGTCAGAGAGCTGGGAGGTGAAAGAGCCAACTTGTAAACCTACCAGATCTGACTCTAGAGACCGTACTTGCGACCTATGCAGGCATTTGTGTTGTAATGGCCTCCATTCGCTCTGATGGCCACCGGAAGTGCAGCAGGTGCCTACAGCTGCGATGATGGTGTTCCTAAGAGTCTTCCCCCTCTTGTCTCTTTTGTACATCCTCATGTGGTTTGTCAAGGACCATCAGTGCCCAGGAATGAAGGAAGAAATCCATTGGAGATCTCAGAAGAATACAGAAGGGGAAGGATCATGTGGTTTAGAGTCATGCACGCTGGGGTTTAGCTGTGCCCCTGCTGCTCTCTAGCTGTGACACAGGTTGCTTCAACTCCTATCTTCAACTATCTGGCATCTCCTGTGGCAAATGGAATGACAGACAATTCTACCTTCTCTACTTCAGAGTATTGAACTGAGGAGGAAGTAGTTTATAATGTCAAAGGGCAAAACCAATGTGAAATTAAACACAAGTATGTGGTCTCTGTTTAATTTCATGTAGATGTTTCTTTAAAAAGAAGGAAGGAAACTCTTTAGGGGGCATGAGGGGGCTGGGTTTAGGAGGAAGATAACAGAGAAAACCCAAAGTGGATTTAGGAGATGATCCCTCCATGGGTAAGGGTAAGGGAAGAACCAGAAAGGGGCCAGAAGTAGTGAATTCCCTTTGGATAAATAGATAGTTATAGTCATTCATTCATTCAATTAATATTTATTGTGTGCCTCTCATGTGCTAGATACTGGGCTATAGTGGTTTAGGGGAAGTGCTAGATACTGGGGTATAGTGGTTTAGGGGACAGACAGGGTCCTGATTCTCATAGACTTTGCAGTCTGCAGAAAGTCAGACACTGAACAAATACATGCAGAATATAAATGCATAATTAGGAACTGTGACATGTGCTAAAGACAAAGAAAAATAATTTCCTATTAAAGACAAAAATCATATTGGATCGATAGGGTCATCCTGAAGGACTCACTGTCCTAACTTTCCCATTCCTTCTCCTCCTGCCCACTCACCAACTGCTATTCAAAAGGTCACAGGTTTCTGCTCCAAACAGACTCACATTATCTTGCTTCCACCAGCAATCTTTTGACCACTCAATAAAAAAATGTGCATATATCCCCAGGTGTCAGACTGCCTCCATGGTCTGTCCTGGCTGCAGCCCACTTTGATGAGATTCTTCCATATTGTTATTATTCTTGATTTATAGAGTAAAAAATATTTACAAGAGTATAATTCTAATCTGTACAAGACAACACAGATTGGAAGTCCGGACTATAGCTCAGGGCTTTGGATAGCAAATCAACACTGTTTCTGCTCATCACACTTAGAATAAAATCCTAACCCCACAAGGTTCTGGATGTTGTGGCCCTACCTGATTCCTCACTACCTCCCCTCTTTTGTTTCCTTCTTGACTGTGCTTCACCCCTCCCCCCACCCCAGGCCTTCCCAGAATTTGACAAAGGGCTTCAGGGGCTATGCATCAGCTCTTCTTCCCTATTCGTGGCAAGCTCTCCCTTGATTTTTTATTTGGCTACCATCTTATTTTTATAATCAGTTTTATTAAAGTATAATTTGCATGCAATAAAATTCACTCATTTTAAGAGTGCAGTTTGATGAATTTTGACAAGTAGGTACATGCACTCATGCAACCATGATTAGATCAAGATACAGACCATTTCCATCACCCTCCTGTCCCTTTGGAGTCCATCTTCTCCCCATACCTCAGGCATGCACCTGATTCCTCCTTTTCATCCATGTTCCAACTGAATTATCACCTCTTTATAGACTTTCGGGGGGGGGCAGTTTTTGGCTGGGGCCAGGTTTGAACCCACTACCTCCAGTATATAGGGCTAGCACCCTACTCCTTTGAGCCACAGGCGCTGCCCTCTCTTTATAAACTTTTAATAATGAAGCCTTCTCAGAAGCCAGAAGCTCTCCTGCCCACCTCCTCCATTATTTTCTTTCAGAAATCCTAGCCATTCTCTTCCTAGCACTTATCTTAACCTTTACCCATTTTATTTACTCATCTATTTGGTCTATTTCCTTCTCCAAACCAATATAAGCTCCATAAGAGAAGGACCTTTGTCTTCAGTCACACTCTTGTTGACTCCAGGGCTCTGATACATAGTAGAATATTTTTTTTAATGAAAGAAGGCACGGATGAATGCATAGGTAAGTGTACTGCTTTCTTCCATGTGCAAGTAGCTGAGGGCTCATGGCTGAATCCGAAATGATTTCTGTACTTGTGAAGACCACAATCAATTAGAAGTGGCACACAGATAATACCGACAGAGATAATTCCTGATGCTTGCATAATGCGCTTATAATGCACTTATGTGCACCAGGCCTTGTTCCAAGTCCTTTACATATATTCACTCGTTTAATCCTCATGGTAACCCTATATGGAAAGTACTATCATTTTTGCTGGCCTAAAGATGCAGAAAATTAGGCGCAAACGAGTTACAGAACATTCGCAGGTCAGCCACCGAGTGAGTAGAGGAGCCAGGATTTGGGACAGTGTTCTTTCGCAGAATTGCCTAATGGGTGTCCCAGGAGAGAGTGGCATAAGGGATCTAGAGGGTACAGAGAAGGCTGAAGGCATGCCCGGCTCAGCGTGAGGTCCGATTTCCAGGGCAGGTGAAGTTCTAACTCTTTGGAAACTAGAAACACGGACAATAGTCTCCACAAGTCCTACATCAGGTCAGTCCAGTTTAAGCAGCCAGAAACAGCTCTCCAAACCCAGAGGCAAGATTTTCAGACCTTTAAATGGGGTTGTGGTCAGATGGGGAGTTAGGGGGGCAGGCACTCCGGGAACAGTGCAAGCCAGAGCACCAGGGATTCGGGCGTCCTGGCTGAGTCGCCGGCACCCAACTGCAACAGGTACCCAGCACACACCAGGCACCGAGGCTCCAGGCAGAGGCACCTGAGCGCCTCCTGGGGATATGTCCTCTCCCCGGGAATCTTCCCAGAAGCCTGGGCGCCGGGCCTGCAGTTCCCAGATGGGGACAGTAGGTGGCAGTGGGTCGTGAGAAATGTGGACTCTCCCCAGGCCCTGGCTGCGGAGACCCAGCCGGGAGAAAAACGTGGCTGGGCTTGGGCCGCAGCGCCGGGGAGAACCGCGCCCCGGGGATGGGGCGTGGGGGCCGCCCTGGGCCTCGCCGGCTCCGGCCCGAACCGAGGTCAGCGGGGACCCGCGAGGCCGCCGCCGCGAGGAGCTGGACAGGAGGGCTCCGCCGCGGCTTCTGGTACCCGTGTGGCTGTGCTGTCGCGTGGAGCCCTGGGGACCCTGGCCACCCTCCTTAGCCAGAATGTGTGTCCAGCGTTGGAATTTGCTTCCTGATAAAGCACCTTTACAAAAAACGGAAGGAACTGCCGTTCAGAGAGGTTAGGGAACTTGGCTGTGGCCACAAGGCTCGCGCGTGTCTGTGAGGGATTAAACCCGATCCCGTCTGCGAACAGTCCGCGCTTTCTCCCGCTGTGCCAGTCCCCAGTGAGGGCTCCCTGGTGAAAACGCCCGGGTCTGGGGACTGTCTTCGGTCTGCCTTTACAGTGAGGAGTTCGTGGCTCGGCCGCGGTGTGGTCCTGGGCTGCTCTGCCCCGACTCTAAGGCAGGGTCCAGTGAGGGGAAGGGCTGCGATGACCTCTGCGTGGCCTTGGAACGGCCCAATTCCCTCCCCAAGCCCCACCGACGGGCAGTCTCCCAGCAGAGTCTGATCCGAGCTGCCCCCGCGAGGGCCGAGCGCTGGACGCCCCTCTTGCGTCTACCGGGTCTCAGCCCCTTCTCACCACCCCTGCCGTTTGAAAGCACCTTAACTCAGGAAAATTCCTTCCCTCTTAAACAACCACGCTGGAAGGCAGGCAGGGAAGGAATGTTTACATTGACAGAGAGGAAACAGAGGCCTCAGGGAGGTGATTTGTCAAAAGGTGCAAACCACGTTCCTGGCTCAGCCACGGGTCTTGAACCCCAGGTCTTCACAGCGGCCTCCGGCAACCGGGCAGGAGCTGCGAGCGCCGGTGCGGAGCTCCTGTACTGCCCGCCTGTGCCTCTTCCTCTCCGGCAGCGGGCGGGAGCCGCGGACAAATTAATTCACGCTATCTTTACATTATGTATAATGCTGCATGATTTTATTTTGCTTCATTCCCGAAATCTTTTACAGTAATTAGTAGCCGAGTAAAATATAAAAATTAATGCAATATAACACTTTAATGGTAATAATACACCATCCTGTCTAATTAATAAAATCTGTTGTTTCCAAGCACGATTATTTATTTGACAAATTGATAGCACACATCCTGTTCATACCCTCTTACCCAGCTCCCATCCTTTCAGTTTATTGAATAAAATTGTAGCAGGAAAATAAACAGATTGTCTTCTGACCTGACAAGCAAGTGAGAAATAAACCCCTCACTCATACATCCCTAATTGTTCTCAACAATATTCTCAAACACATGTCCAGATTGGTTAGGAATGAATCTTGATTCCTCCCTCCTTAAAAAAAAAAAAAAAAAAATACAAAAAAAAAATAATTGTGTCTCCTTATTCTAGGAAAAAGAAACCTAGTTCTACCCTTTCCTCTAAGTAGTGTTTGTACCGGGAAGTTTGGAAATATGAATTTTGTGACTGTGTTCGGAAATTCTGATGGCTTCGCTAACAGGGCGATTGTTCCAGCTCTGCCACAGAGAGGAGGTTTGGATCGCTCCAAGCCGCTGCTGCTGAAGAACCCTGAACCACGGAAGAGCGCTGAACCCACTGCGGAGCCTACAGGAGAGGATCAAACAGGGAGCTGGGAGCAGGGCGCAATCAGGTCTGAGGACTGTCATTAGGAGTTTGCAAAAACAATACCTGGAAAACGGTTAGGGCAGGATCCCCAAGCCTGGCAGTACTTGTGGGTAGGAGCAGAGAAGAAGGAATAATGTCCAGCATTATGATGTGTGAAACTTGAGATGAAGCACTGATCTAATTACAAACCTGAATGCGCGCTATTTTATGTAATATGGGGGCATCTTATAAGCTAAGTGTGAAAATATGAAAGCATTTTAAGCTATAAATAGGGCCTCAGAGGCAGAGAGACATGGAGACAGAGACAGAGACTGAGGGACAGAGACAGAAAGGGAGGGAGGGAAGGAAGGAGGGAGGGAGAAAGATAGAGACTCACCATCTGCAGGTTATTTTGCAGCATTTTCTCTGAAAGAAAAATTATGTGATGTGCTCTGTGTTCGGGGAAAAGCTATGCTCTCCCCAGCTTTCAAGCTACATTTACTGTAATAAAAAAGGAAAACTCTCCAAGTGCACACAGGTGAAAAAAGTCACCCTCTCGTGAAAACTGGCCTCAATACACAAACAGATTACAAAAATAAAACACACACACCCCTACTGGAACAATCTGTGGATGAGTTTCCAGAGTCCTTTCTCTTTCATGAAAAAGTTCTGTGATCCTGGGTGCATTAGGCCCGACACACACACAATACACATACACACACACCACGGATGCTTGCTGAGCCCACCGCATTAAATCATTGTAGTCGTGTTTCATTGCTGAGACTTTGGGGGCCGCTTCTTGGGCCAGCACAGTAAGCCCTGCCTTTCCCTGAAGTCTCAGTACTCTGATCTTATTACCCCACCACCTTTTTCTCTGGATCTACCTGCCCATTCCATCACCATTTTGTGCTAATGTATTATTTTTAAAATAATAAAATAGTACTTTTAAAAAATTAGTCTATAAAATCGGTGGTCACTCCAAGCTTTTTGCCAATGTACAGGTTCTCAGAAGTTGATCAGTAAAGGTAGTTAGAATGCTTTACTTTTTATAAAGTGCTTCCCTATAAATTGTTTCAGGGAAGAGTTACTATACCCATTTTATAGATGAGGAAGTAAGTAATCTCTTTCCAGGTGGAAACAGTTGGGGTGTTCAATGAAAAATAATATTTACTGAATACTTTCAGTTAGTCAGATCCTACTAAGACACATCACAGGCATGATTTCATTGAATCCTCACAGTAACTATGTTATGATGTCTCCAGTTATTACTTAGGTATTATAGATGAAGAGTCAGAAGGTTTGGGTAATTTTCCCAGAACTATCTAGTGTGAATATAATATGACTGGCGTTTTAACCCACATCTGTCTGGATCTGAAGTTCCTTAAAGCCATGTTCTAGTTCCAGCTCTGCCCCTCACTGGCTGCATTACTTTGAGCAAATAACAATTCTGAGATTGAATTTCCTTAACCATAAAGTGAAGATTATTAAAGTGAAGAATTCTCCTTGCCTGGCATTGATATGAAGGCTAAAATGTTATAGATATGTAAAATATATATCTCCATATATATACACACACATATGTCTCTCTCTCTCTCTATATATATATATATACACACATATATATATATATCTCCCAGCAGAGAGTCTCTAACGTGGATCAGAAGCTTAATAAAGTCCACTTTTCCCTTCATTCTTCCTTTGTTCTTTTGATGGCAGCTACTCCCCCAGAAATTGCCTGAAAGATAACCCGGCTGGTTGGGACTGCATCATTTGGGGCTTCTAAGGCTTGGTTTTACCATTTGCAAAACAGAGAAATAACATCTATTCTTGACAAGCTGAGTTAAGCAGGAGAGGTTAGCACAGTGCCTGGCACATGGTCAGTACTGAACACATATTTGTGAAAGGAACAAGGAAAGGAGGGAAGGAAGAACCCGGGGGATGGTGTCCTGGAGTCCAAGTGCTTGTGCCCCAGCAACTCTCAGAGCCTGGGGACCAATCCCACCCAGCTCTGCCAAGGAGTGAGCAGGAATGTTGCAGCGGATGGCGAATGTCCTGCAGACCTGCTCAGTGCCATCGATCAGTATGTTTTATGATGGATCTAATTAAGCACTCTAACGAGGGATCACGAGATAACAATTTATCCCAGAACCATCACTCATTAAAATGCTATTTCAGGAGATGACATCGTTCCAGCCTTAATTGGCGCAGTTCGCGTGACTAGAATCTCCTGGGAGCAGAGATGCCCCTTGTCATTTACTCATCACCTCTGTGGTAAGGGAGCTCAGAAGGGCCCCGAGAGGCACATGAATTTGTCAGGCATTGTAACAGCCTGGGCCCCACCTTTCCTGAGGCAGTTGGCTCTCAGGTGAGTCAGTGGGTCTCTGACGGGAGCCTGCAGTTGTGCAGAGACGTTGATTCAGAATCAGAAGCCAGAACTTTAGTCAGCTCCCTGAATGACTACTCGTGAAGCCTGGGGAAGTGGCCATTCCTGCTGATGCCTCAGTTTCCCCTTCTGTGAAGGGGTGCTCCCTGCCTGCTTCTTGAGTTGTTTGGAAGATTAAAGGACATCGTGGAGAGGATTATAAAGCAGTGGAAAGAGCACGGACTTGGAAGTGGGATTCTCCAGATTTAATCCCTCTTCTTCTGCGTGACTCTAGAGGAGTTACTTAGTGTCTCTGAACCTCAGTTTACACATGTGCAATATGAATTAATAGTAGTGCCTATTTCAATAAGATTTTGGGGAAAATTGTAAGAGCTTTATGATCAATCTCTTTTCTGAGGATCCTGGGCACTCAGAGATGAAAAGAAATAGAAGTTTTCTGAGAAAGCTGTGACACCTTAATATCACAAAATAACATCTTTACTGAGAACAAATTACGAACCCAAAGATGACCAGAATTAATCATGGTGGCTATACGTATAAGGGTGGAAGAGGCATTTGAGCTGGATCTTGAAATAGAAGACCTTTTCCAATTGAAGGATAAGGCATCCCAGCAAAGGGCCTGGGGTTGGAGAGAGTATGTTCAGAACACAATAGTCCCCCCTTCTCCTTGCGGAACACATTTCAAGACCCCCAGCAGATTACCTGAAACCATGCATTCTATACAAACATACCCATGATAAAGTTTAATTTATAAATTAGGCACAGTAAGAGATTAGCACCAACTAATAATAAAACAGAAGTATCATAATACACTGTAGGAAAAGCCATGTGAATGTGGTCTCTCTTTTTGTTCTCTCTGAAAATATCTTACATTGTACTGTTCTGTAAGGAAAATAAGGGTTACCTGAACAATAGCACTGTGACAGCTGATCTGATAACCCAGATGGCTGTTAAGTGGCTAGTGGGCAGGTAGCACATATGGCATAGATACCCTGGACAAAGGATGATTCATGTCCCAGGCAGGGCCAAGATTTCATCATGCTACTCAGAATGGCATGCAATTTAAAACTTAGGAATTGTTTATTCCTGGAATTTTCCATTTAATATTTTCGGACCATGATTTAGCATGGGTAACTGAAACCTCGAAAAGCTGCTGCGTCATCCCATTGCAGAAAGGCAGAAGGGCAAGTAAGCACGAGCAAAAGACACTGCGTTTTACAACCCGTGCTAATGGCATTAATCCACTTGGAAGACTCCACCCTTGTGACCCAATCACTATTTAAAGGTGCCCAATTCTGCTGCATTTGAAGTTAAAGTTCCAACAGATGAAAGTTTGGGGAGACATGTTCAAATCTAGCACCATGCAAAGCACTTGGATTTTATCATGAAGGCCATTAAAACCTCACAAAAGATGAGTTTAATGAAGTCTCATAGAGTCTAGACCTTAGAGGAGGAGGAAGAGGCAGACTCAGGTGCTTCTGCCAACGAAGGTGGCTTGGAGTCTGTAGAACACACCTCATCTGTCCACCCCAAGAACAGGGTGTCTATCTGCTAAGAATCACAGACTTTTGGGGAGCACATGTAGAAACCGAAGTGGCAATAGCACCTTGAATTTGACACTACTTTTCTTCCAGAAAAAGGGACTGGAAATAGAGGGGAGGAAATTATACCTTGTTTAACTGTTATCATAAATTAGGGATGTGGCATTTCATTTGCATAACACTTTTGATCAGGTGTGACTGCTTCCGTTTATCAAAGGATACGATACGGTTAAGCCTCAGAAAGGGTCATTGGCTTCCCCACGATGACCAGCTAATAAGAGCAGAGCCAGGCTTTGAACCATGGTTAGTTGGTCCCAAACTAGTGTTTCTACCTTTGTGTGCTCTCTCATAAAACATTGCTACATATCAGACCTCTAAACCTTACTGGTTTTACGTATAGGTGATTTAGCCCCATTTTTCAGAGGAGGAGACTGAGGCCCAAATAATTCTTCAAGAAGCATCTTGCACATGGACACACTACATCAGGTATTTTCTGATAGAAAAGAGAGATGCGGTTCTGATCTGACAGCAACAATGTTGAGGAACACATTTTTCCTGAAACTCTGGGGTGAATTTCATGGCCTGATTTCGGCCTGACTTTTCAGAGGCCCTTTGCCTTTGCTTATTCCTGACTCTGAGGGAAGATATGATCACTCCCAGCTCTTTGATTTTTGAGAGGATGTAGGAGGAGGATGGAGCCATTTTCCCATTACGTAATAAAATTATGTCCTTAACCAAAAAAGGGGCATCCACAGTTTTCAATTCAAATGTTCTTCAGAAAAAAAAAAGGGGGGGGGAGGAAACATAGTCCAAAAAAATAGTCAAAGATAGAATGCACCCTTAAATGTGAAATTGTTCAGAAATACATATTTGTAATAGGATTCAAAGTGTTCATGACAGCTACTACTTACAGTGTTTAAAAAGTTGCAATTAGTACCAAAAGGCTTGGATGAAGAAAACATCATATCATAGGCATATTTATAAAACAACTTCCATCAGCCAAAGGAAAAATGGACAGAACTCTATTACAAGCTTTTTATATTTGAAGAGCAATTTCTAATAATATATCTAGAAGCCATTTCTGAAATTGACTTAGTGTGCATGATCTGGGATTAATGTTTTCTGCAAAATCACATGCTCGTTTGAACGTAAACATTTTGCACTTCCGTTCCACCTCCTGGTTCAGAAGAATGCACCTCCAATGTGTAAAATGATCTATCAAAATTAATTGTGAATGCTCTAATTCAATCAAGTCCACCTCATTAGGCAAACATTTAAATTATTAAGTTAAATAGTGGGATATTTCAATATAATCTTGTTATGCTATTTTTATGGCAGTACAAATGCTGTCTACAGATGGGCTCAGCTTCCCAGGCTCATCACTATTGTTGGTGAGCTCACCACCTCTGTAGCCAGATTGCACACGTGAGGGATACTGGTCTAGGTCTAATCACTCAGCCCCTCAGTACTTACTACAGGAGAATCTACTATGTGCTAAAATTTAAAAGTTAAAAAAAGACCTTCAGGATTATCTGGTCACGTCTTTTTGCAGATGTAGGAACGTAGCTTCTGAGAACTTGGGTGCTTTTTAATGGCTCACATAGCAATTTGCAGCAAAGCTCCATCTAGAACACTGGTTTCCTGAGTCTGCAGCCAACCCTCTCTTCTTTCCTGATCCATTTTCCCTCTCTAATTCAAACATAAATATGTATATATATTTAGTAGAGCAGATCCCTGTTGCTCATATTTCAAACAATAGTATTTTGCAAAATTACTCTTTTATTCCCCCCCACACTATTTGATATAAGATATATCCCCAATCTCATTGCTCTTCACAGAGCTTTAAATAGCTTGTCCTTTCCAAATGCCTTCAACCAGTGACAGTTATTCATCATTTGATATTTCCTTGAAGGCCAGCCCAACGGAGACATGTTTGGATGACATAAGATCTCGATGTTTCAGGCTCCAGACACTAAATTAGTCTCTTGGTAGGCCAAGTTGGGGGAAGGAAGAAAAGAAGGAAACAAACAGGAACTAAAGAGGCTTGACAAGGTCTGGCCGTGACAAGGTCCAGATGCCCATGTGGGGATTCTCTTGCAAGCCGGAGAATGCAATCCCGTCCTCATGAGAGACCTCCCTGCCCCTTACGCCCTAGGGCGTCTTGTCCATGCTGCCTGAGATTCTGTTTTCATGCTGACTTTGGAGGTAGGTTTAAGGAACTCACTCTATGCCCAGTCAGGCGGTAAAATGAAGAACTTTCCATTGTTTCCCTTTTACTCTCTGGTTCAAATGTAGACATGGTTCTCTTTTCTCTATACCCTGAGGCATGGCTGAGACCAGGAAGAACTGTAAAAAAGATATTCCTAAGGGGAAACTCAGGCCAGCGAGTGCCATGAATTGGGATAATCCACTTTGCAGGGAGCGCTGCTGATTCTCTGACTCAGGCTCCAGGAACTCTCCATGACTTGGCAGCCCTAGCACCTTTGCCTTCCTGGGCGCCTTTCTCCATTTTCATAAATAAGTAAATGAACAAATAAATGCAAACATATAGCTATGTTAAAATTGTTTTAAGACAACATTGATACAGAAGACTATATTAGTACTATAAATGAAAAAATTTTCTTTGACTCACAGAGTCTTATCATTTTCTGATTTTAAGAGAATTAAAGCATTTTTGTGAGCCCTTAAATGGCTGTGGGCCCTAGGCACTCAGCTTACTGTGGCTAAAGGACAAATTAGCAGTTCCAGGCCCAAAGGCATGGAAGCCCAGGACAAAGACCTCCCGTTCTGTCTGTCTTTGGCAGATGGAGTCTCTCAACACCGACATCCTGGAAGTATCTAGCTTCTTAGAAGCTGGGCAGGAGGGAAAGCCTTATCTCCTGTCCTCTTACTTCTCATTTCCTGTCTGGGAACAGACTGAAAACCCTTGGTGTAAGGAGACATCACTCTTCTTAATACCAATCAAATTTAGGTTCTTCATGGTTATCCCCGGAGGGAGAATGACCTTTGTTCTTTGTCCTCATGGTTTGATTCCTTCTGCTGATTACAGCAGTCCTATGCAGAACCGCAATCTTCATCCACTGAAACATGGCTCAGGCAGGGTTAGAACTATCAAAAAGACCTTCCCAAGGGGAAAATCAACTCAGAATACTGTGAATTTATGACACACAAGGGCCCCTAAGAACAGAAGATGTGGTTAGAGGAAGCACCCCAGAGAGACCTGGGTAGCCTTTGTTTACAAGAAGTAGACACTGAAACTCTGACAGACGGCTGGTGGGGGTGTCTATGGGTACAACCACTCTGGGGAACTGTCAGTATCTACCAAAATTGAATGCACATGTTTCATGACCTATTTCTACATTTACGTATTAGCTTGAGCCATACGAAATTGCCAGTATTTGACTTTTTGATCTATATGAAGATCAATTTAATTTCATTCAACCTAATATGTAACCAACAGAAACATGTCCATATGCTCATCCAAAGTCATGGATAAGAATGATCTACCAGCCCTGTTTGTTATAGTCAAAAACTGGACACTACCCAAAACCCCATGAACCATGAAATGGGTAAATAAATTGTGGTTTGCTCATATAATAGAATAGTGCATGTTATGAGAATAAATAAATTACAAGTCCATGCAACAACTTGGATGGATCTCACGAACACAATGCTGATTGAAATAAGCCAAACATAAAAAGGCATATATTATATGAATCCACTTACATAAAATTCAAGAGCAAACACTTATCCATGGTGTCAGAAGTTAGAAAGAGGTTACCCAAGCCAAGGAGAATAGATATTGCCCTAAAAGACACACAGGACACTTTCTTGATCTGAGAGCCAGTTTCATGGGCATGTTCACTTTGAGAAAACTCAAACTATAATGAAGTAATCACATACTTTCCTTTCTTCCTTCCTTCCTTCCTTCCTTCCTTCCTTCCTTCCTTCCTTCCTTCCTTCTTTCCTTCCTTCCTTTCTTTCTCTCTCTTTTTTTTTTTTTTT